>NW_026864328.1:0-616238 GCF_026571515.1 Ruditapes philippinarum
CATTCAGTAGTGCACCGGACAAAATATGTTAAGAAAATGTAGTATGGGTTATAAAACATTTTTTCAGTGCTTTTATATGTGTTTCCGTTTAGACTAATATAATGCATTTTAATGTATTGTTATTGTGTTGTAAACTGTTGTATGAACAATTCGGCAAACAGATTCTAGTGTCTGACTTTTGATCATTTATCATATTCCAAGAGGTAATTAAGTAAATTTCGTCGGAATGCAATATTAATTGAAAATTTACATTACTTATTAATATAACTAATCGGAAAACCTGGTTCATCATGCTTATATTTTTTTTATCTATTTAAAATATATTCCATTATCAAAATTAGGTCAACAAAAAACATTTGAGCAAGCAGAAATGTACATTAACAAGCATTACCTTTATGAATATTTTTTGAAGGTAGTTAAACATACAAACATTAAAAACGCTTTCAGCATAATTATAAAATACGACAGTTTGATTCATTTAAATCATGAGCATAATTATTCATAATAAATGATATTTAAATCATGTATCGCGAAGAAAAATATGTGTATTTATCGATTTCAAGTTGTCTCATTATTTGCTGTTCGGTGAATTGCATTACGATCACAAATACCTTGTTATATGAAACGTCCTGTCAGTTTTTGTTTTGAATTTGTTGTTGTTGTTTGGTTCTTATTTTTTTAACTGTTAAATAATTTAATGCTTTGTTCATACAAATCTTGAATATATGTTTAAATTTGAGTTTATAACACGTACGCAGTGAAAAAAGGGATACATTTTCGCTTTCGGTGGCGAAGTCTTATATATTCATATCATGAGTACATACAGAATTCTAAGAAAACATTGAACCTACATCATCTATTAAACTTTATTCCAGATATATTGTTAGATTATATGCAGTCTCATAAAATACTTTCGAGAGCAATAAGCTTGTTGAGCATACAAACTTTGCCAAATTTTGATATACGTATCAATTAACATGGTAATTGTTTGTGCTGAAACCAAATTGTGTTTTGTAACACCAGACAAAATGAAAATAAGAATATTCTGATGTTATAATGGAAAAACAGGTGCAGCAGGAAAATAATTAATGTTTTGAGGGTGTTAGCGAAAACAAACGGGAAAGTGTAAATGGTCTTATACTTGTTATTATTAATATAGCAAAAGAGAACACTTGTTAGTTTTTTTTGTATTCAAAGATAGCATGGACATAAATGAAAACTAAAATAAGATGTTAAAAATTTAAAGGACAAAATTGGATCGAATGAATAAGATGAAATTAAATAAAGAGCGGTAAGTAATAATGGTTGAATGAATAAAGTTATACTGACCAGATTTTGTGTGGTAAGCATTTTATGTCCAAAAGATAATTATAAAAGGCCCAAGGTTTTCATAATGTCATGACGAATATAAAACAGTTTTATAAATACTATAATAAAACATTTATTTTCATTTTGCATATAACCGTTGAAACATTATTAGAAACGGGATCACTTTTATACAACAATTATTTAACAATTTGGTTTTGCATTCACGTTTTAAATGGAATTTGTCTATTTGTCTGTAAAATTATAGCATGTTACCGCAGCATAGTTTGCCTAAAAGTTCTCACAATTAAGAAACGTTCTTATATGAAGTTATTTAAATTCTTTAAACGTTCACGTAAAAAGACATTTCTTCAAAATAATAACAACTGTATGAGACTTAATGAGTTACCAATATGTGAATAAGTATTCTTATTCTTTAAAACAATTTCCTGTTTTCCTTTAATTGTATGTTTCTAGATTACATGGCGTCTTTTTAAAGTATGGAAAATAACCGTTACGGCTTTTGTCCTTAAAACTAGTGATGTTCCGATTGTCGCAAGTTGCCGATAATCAGTTACTGTTATGTAAAGCGACAATAATCGATTCACAAAAATTTGTTTCGCGACATCGCCGAAAATGTTTTAAGTATCAAAGATAATTAATTCTGATGGTAATTTTCTTTTAGGAACAGACCTCACTGATCACAAAAAGAATTATCTCAGAGACAATTTGGAGTTGAAAAGATCAATACGTGATATAAACAATAGTTATATAATGTGATGTGAATGTTATTATGTAACATCCATTGAAAAATAAAATCTATTTCGTAAAATAATGACTATATAAGGTTAAAACTGTGCTGAAAAGTGCTAAATGAAGTTCATGTTACTGAATATAATCAACTGCCTTGGGAAGAAATGTTACTTTCCTATTTCTTTTTAAAGCGACTTTATTCGAAAAATTATCGATTATGTCCCATCCGATTGAACCGATGATCGATTGGAACAAATTTCATCCGATTTCCATCACTACTTAAAACGTCTTGCTGGGTTATTCAGATACAGTTCAGGTACAGAGTTAATTACAGAGTGCGAACAAAGCTTTTGTCATTCATTGCTAGCAACAGCAATACCTTGCAGGGTATATGCGTCGCATATGACAATTGCAGGATACTGAAACGGATGTAATAAGGGAGGTATTCTAATGCAAATTGGCATGACTGAACCATTAAATGTTTGCGCATCTTATCATTTTATGTTAAATAAATATGTAATGATCCGCCCACTGGGTGATCAAAACAAGTAAGGAAATATGAAAGCCAGTGCAATGAATAATTTGTGTATATGATATTAATTTATCTGTCTAGTAATAAATACTACAGTTGATACAATGTACTGATAAGAAATGAGAAAGTGAGACTTCCAGTGTTGGTCTCTTTTTGTTCATTTCAGTGTTGGTCTCTTCTTGTTTATTTCAATGTCTTTAATAATTACATCTGAAATTAGCAAGTTCATATAAGATCGACTATTCAGAGTGTATAATATATGATGATTAACTTTGCCTGAGATATCTGCAAACTTAGTAAAGTTTTGTATCTGAATATAAGTCAAAGTCTTTTTCCTACAATTCAATAGGTATACACACGAATATTTCGTTATTGAAGATGATCTTCTTGTTTCGTTTTGTAACCATCCGTTGAATATCCCTAAACAAAAAGTTCACTTTGTCTTTGACTGTATGTGTACAGATAAAATTAAACCACTTTCTCAATGTTAATCAGATCAATTAAAACCTAAAGATATATTTAGCCAGTAAAGGGTGTGGAAAATGTAGCAATTTACATTAACTCTAAGTATATGACTGTATAAAACCTGTTTTAATTCTATTTACATGCAACAACTAAATCTTTTAGTAGCTTTCATTACCATTTTGTATATATTTCATGATTTAACACGTTTTGAAAAGGAATATTTCAATTCTATTGTAAAATTGATTTATTAATGACAAATTCTGTATTAATACTCATTCGGATAATTTGGAACGCCAATGTTGTTCAGTAATGTCAGAAGCAACTTTTAATCATTTATTTTGACTTTTCAATGAGGAGTTAAGTAAAATCAAAACAGCTTACTTTGTACATATTGTGTGAAAAAATCAGTTCAATACAGATAATGTCATACGGTAAATTTAAATCCCGCTAAATTTTACGAAAATAATGCATGACCAATGAAATTCTACTATATCATAATTGAAAACGATTTCCGTCTGCATCAGAAAACGGAACGATATTTATTATTGCAATGCCGGTTATTGCACAGATATTTCTTTGGATATCAATTTTGAATAATTATGTGTTTCTTGTTGGCTGCAAGAATATATCATTTTTCATTTCACAACAGATAATTTTGTCAAGAAACAAATACATATAATAAATCAAACATATTTTTCACACTACATATTGTAAGGATTGGTATCATTGAAATATACAGAATGAGAGTTCAATAAGTATTTGTTTGTATTTTCTCAATTTATGCAAAGGGATTTTTTGTCAAAGGATTGGAATTGTAAAACCTTAACAAGTTTTTGTACACATTGTTAAACAAATAATATAATACCACCATCTTTATACGAAGCCAATTACGTAAACATGTATTTATTGCTTAAATTACGTGAAAGAAAGATCCTTAATTTTCCTTCAAGCACTTAAATGATTAAATTACACAAAGAATGAATATTGCATTTTTAAAAAAGATTGGCAAGATATGTATTTCCACTGAATTATATTGTTACGAAGGCTAAACGATGATGACAAATCGTAGTAACATATAAAGATCCAACCATCTATCATTAAAAGAATGAATTGCAATTTTGTCATTCTTTTTTAACAATTTAATTACATTCTTCTGCATATTGCATTTAATTGGTTGCAATTAAGTGCGAGTTACGATAAATCAAATACACCGTGACATATTTACAATTCTCGCTTTCTGCATGTACGAATTGATTGTTTAAATATTTTTATAATGACTAAATAAATTTGAGTTATCTCATTATTTTGAAACCATCATTATACAAGACCGCTTTTCAGTTTGAATATACAATAAAAATTGTTGAAACAGATTTGCTCGAATTGGTGAATAAATAGATAGCATGGTTGATGTTAATCCTTAATCCGTAACCAATGCTATGCAATTCACGGATAACATTGTTTTTTTCACATAAATGATGATAGAACAAGGTTAGTGTCATTTACCATGCGTCCAATAACAGTTGAATTAAAGTATCGTCATCTACAGAGAAATGGTAACATGTCAGTGAAAACATCGATTAATCAAGTTTATTTGTGATTTATTTTTAATAATAATTACTGCACTGAATCTAAAACACTTGAGATTACATCGTATATATCATATTCAACACATTTATTTTTCAAATTATGAATATTGGAAAATATCTAAATATGATTACTTTAATTAAGAATTGAATTAAAATGCTCGTAATGGGTGTTAAAGATAATTTGAGTTTGAAAGGTTATTTTAGAACATAATGTTTGAATGTTAATATAAACTGAACATTTTTCAAACACGAGGAACTCTAATTAGGTTTGTGACATACGCATTCATGATATCAATAAACAAATATTATATAGAAATGTTGCAACAGCTAATAACATATAACTTTACTGCAGACAAAGTTTTTAAGACCGGATTTTAACTTAATTCCCTACACAATCGTTAATATGTAAACCAAGTGAAGAGGACGTACGTATTTCACATTCTTTTTAATCTAACAACGTGTATGATTCTTTATTGAACAACTGATAATTACTTTTTTTGAAATTCAAATGGCGCATTAGTATATTAAACCGATGCACTAGCTGAGAAATTTGATCAATAAAACAATTGGCATTTCACTTTGTTGTAGCGAGCGCCAATAACAATATCCGAACAGTGAAGAATTTGCGGTAAAGGTTAAACTTGACAGTTATTATGATAATTGAAAGCGTCTACCTGCAAAGATATAAAGCCTTAATAGCAACAAAAACCATAGGAAAGAATAATAAGTGTTTGAGATTAAGATTATATTTTTTAATGAAAACGCAATAAAAACAATAATTTATTTTAGATATGGATAAAGTGACAATAAAATCAGAAGTGAAAGTGCCAAAGTAAAAATAAACTTTCATAATAGATATATTGAATATGTAACAGTGATAATGATTGACGTTGCTTATGCTTAATATTTTAAGACATATTATGACATACTTACAACGAATTATTGATAAAAACTTACTCTAACATGTTCTTATCGCAAACCTGAAATAAGTATTACATGTATAAAAACATAAAACTGTTCTAAACTGTTTTTAGCATCTTTGATGTGTTTTCTTTTCCATTCCGCGTTCCATTGATCGATGTCACCTCGTTCTTCTGATTTAAAGCTGCATGCCTCCAGATGAGTCAAACTATTTCAAGAAAACAAACTTGAGAATAATCTACTGAGATTTTAATAAAAGTAAATTTTAAAAGATTCATCATTATAAAAGTAATACTTTCCATGTTATGTGCAATAAATTACCGAAATTACCGATTTTGCGTTATTTTTCAACATATTGTTACTGCGTTACTAAGCAGAAAGGGTTATTTATTTGCATAATTATTATGACCTCCTTTTTGGTACTTTACATGGGTTGTTAGTGCTGTTTACAATGTGTAAGCTTGTGTCTTTGTTCACTATACGTTTACGCCCCTAAACACATGCTTAACCAGAATTCAACTTAAATTATCATGAACTGGTATTTCTGATTATTTTGAAACATCATATGGCGGTTGTCATGGAACCTTCAATGTGACACGTTAGTGCCATTCCATGAAAAGCGGTATATGGTTCCCAAGTAAAACAAATGTGTGTGTCCTTAACGAGAAAACAACGGGCGAAACTAAATAAAAAGAAATTTTGAAATGGGATCAGACGTTACACACAGACTAGCGTAAAAAGTTATGTTGGCATAACGTTTTACCCTTTTCACACCTAATCTTATAATGAACATACCACTTTTAACCACCCTTCCTATTTCATCAAATTTCATACTTTCTAGAGTTACATGCAGCTTCTGATCAATATCTTTATTTCAAGGGAGCAATAAAATGCGTTTTTCAATTCTACGAATTTCGACAGTTATTTTTTATTTCTTTTTATTTTGCAAATTTATAGGAGCAATAAATTTATTACATCTTTTGTTTATTTCTATGGAATTCGGCAGTTATTTTCTTTGCAAATTTACAATTTTTTATGACGTTAATGTGCTACTCATAACGATATTGATAGAAACCATACTCACCTGTATTCCTCTGTTCAATACGACTTTTTAAAAATATTTTGTTTGTGTTCTTCTGCAGTTCAGAAGCACTACATGAGCACACATACACACAACGTTTATTATTTTAACAGTTGAGCCTTCAAAATAATATATCCGAACCGAGGTTAACTTAAGTTATATATTTATACGACTTTTAGGGTTTTTAATGATCTGTTTGTTATTTGGGGTTTTTTTCTTTCTTTTTTTTGTGTTGTTCATTTTTTTAATTATTATTTGTTCTGAGAAATTGACATTGAAGTAATACGTGCTTAAGATATTTACTCTGCATTAATTAAAAAAAGAGGTTGGGTTGAAGTTGAACATTAACCTAACATTAAAACCGTAATTATACTTAAACAATACAAATATTAACATTTAAAAAATTTGAAAAAGTTCTCGAAACGTTCAATTTTATTATCAATTTAATTTTAAAAAGATGCTTCAAAAGTACATTAAATTTTCTCAAATACGAGAGGTTACAATAAAGAAGTGTATGATGGTTTTTGAGATTTCTGTCTTGAGATGTCTATGTGTATAACTCGTGTTTGCAAAATATTTATAACCAACATCTCTTAGATTTTACAGATAAACGGTACTTTCTAGCACATATAAGGAAACTCCAAAAATAGACGATAGTCCGATTCAGACCCACAATCATTTGCGCGCTTCGGTGATAATCGGGCTTTCCCGCTAGTCTGCGATTTTCACGCTATCGTTAAACGTCGGCGATATCCATGAATTATTGCTTACATTGCCGACATGGATTTTCATCGGAGAAATGTTTGTGTGGAAAAGTGTGTTTTGTACGTTTTAGAATACATAGCTATTGCTTCTTATGTAAGTAGAAAATGTTTAGTCTTTTTTGTTGATGTACCTCCGGGAATTTAATATGGCGGTATTTTAGCTACTTTTACCGAGGATGCATCAAATCTCGCAAAATCTCGCGACATATGATAACTTGCGGCAATACAATTCCGCCGATACTGATTTTAACTGTGTGACGTCACAGTTTCTTCTCCATCTTATATTTATATCCATGTTTCTAGTCTGCAAACATTTTATACATTTTCAATTAAACAATTCTATTCCCTAGACTAGGAATACTTATTTTTAAAACAAGACTGTTTACTTTGCTTACGTAGTAAACATCGCTGCCTTGCTACAATTACGGTCTTGGCATAAAAATGCATAAAACAAAACAAATGTTGAAATATACTTAATGATGAAACTGTTCCATAAATTTCATACAAAATTAATCATTTTCTTTCAAGGGTGTCTGTTATCGAATATTAAAGCGTGCTTTATTTTGCTTTATCACGCATGTGCTACATCAGCGTTTGTATTTGTATATATTATGAGAATCTGTCCATAGTTTACATATTAGGAAACGTCCTATGGATGCATGTTAAGATAAAACATGTACTGAGTGTTTTCTAAAATATACTGGATTTAACAAAGAGGTTTTAAATAAGTTTTCTTGATTGTGTTTTGAAATTTCGAAATGTTTTCAGAATTAGAGTACAATTAAGAAGCGACACTCAATAGAATCACTAACAGTATAAAATCAATTTATATAGATTTTCATTTAAAAAGTAAATAACCTATATTTTGTATGTAATTTGTTAGAATAGGAATCAAACAAAAGCTTCCATTTAGACTGAACCCGGCTCTCGGTTTATCAACTGAAACTATACTGTGCCTAAAGTATCCATTTCAATATATTTTGGTCCACCTGTGCTTCCATTATATTTTTTATTTGATAAAGAAATAAGACTTTCAAAATCTGCAATATCTAGCTTGAAGAACAGTACCCCAGAGAGTAAAATCCATGTCGCTTTACCTAGGGATAATGGGTTTGATTTCTAATCATGTCATAAACATTATCATTTAAATGAAAAATCAAAATCGTTCAGAACTGTTCCAGATAGTGATTATCTTAAATTTAAAGTGACATTATGCTCATATTTTCATATTCAAGTTGAGCTGAACTGACTATATATTTCAAGATATTGACTGTTAAAATGGTGATTGACCAACAGTTCATATTGAAAAAAGTTTAAGATAAAATTTAAAATCTGCCTAATATATAAAAAGACTGCCCCACTCTTTTTTTTAACTGAACGTTACAGGTAAATTATAATGGATATTTAAGAACAAATCGTTTTGATCCATGCGTTGCTTAGTGTTAATTTGAAATAATTGTTTTTATTAACAGGAATTATGGCAAAATAAAAACTTATTTTGACTTTCACCTGTTCACTCATTTATACACTTGGATGGGCATAATGTCACTTTAAATAAATTTTGTTTCCCAACTGAGTGATAATAAAAGGTATAACACTAATTTACAAGCTTCTGGAAAATTAAATTGAGGAAAATATTCGGGTTTGTGTGTAACTGTTTCAAATAGAGATTTCTGGCTTTGATCAAACATTTTTATCAGTGTTCTTACACGTATTTCCAAGACGAGTTGTTGTCTGCACCAGGCGTTATTTTTTGTAACAGAATTACTCACTCAGTGCAAGCAGTTAACTTCAATTCCTTGTATGTGAAAAATGAAATATAAGCATTAAACTTGCATTAAACAAGAATGTTAAAGTTTTCTTTATGGTGAAGATTAAAGGCTTGCAATAAACACCTTCCTATGTTAATGGCTAGCTTTCAATAGTATTTGTCAATGAATATAAAATAAATTTTAGGTGGATTTATCACGCATATGATGCATTAGTATTTGTATCCAATGAATGTCAATATGAAAAAACATCATTCTGAAAGAATTTTAGAAAGGAATGTTAAACTTTGATTAAAATATAGGATTGGCTTTTTAACGAATACCAAAAGAAATATTTCAACAGTAATGCATTAAATGATATATGCTACTTTGAAAAAGAAAATAATAAGAAAAAGATTTAAAGATATAAATAATACAAATTTTAATTGCTTGTTATAAATATTTATATATGAATTGTTGTAAACAATGGACTTTTCTCTGCATTTCTTATTCTACATTAGAGACACAGCATGCTCATTCTTGTACATATTGTACAACTCTTCATGTAAACGCTTGAAATATTTTACACAGGACGTGGACTACAAATTCCCCCTTTTATTAGAAAATTCATCGTCGGTTACCCACGATATATACATGTATATTCCGTAAATTCTAGATAATGTACTATGTACGAAATATATACCGTTGGTAACTGACTATTCAATAAATTGAGATAACCAACAAGTAAAGTAGATGCTTAACAGTAAATTTGATTTAATATATTTTCTGCCCTGAATGTTTTCTAGTTAGATAAAATCAAACACATTTATTTGAACATAATGTGACCATTCAGTTTTTTTTCGAGGATAACTAAGGTTGCTAAATATAATATTTGCTCGTTATGTATACTAATTAATGCGTTATCTAAATACAATACCGAAATGTTCATGTACATATCATTCTAATAACATTATATATTTATCATGGCCTCTTATAAAGATTATCTTTCAGAAATCTATCACTCGGATAATTTGATTAGAATGTTAGAAAAGCAAGATAATAATACAGAAAGTGAAAGGCAATTCACTCATTTGACAAACGTTAGTCATACACATATACGCATTGCAAAAAAGGGTATTGTTATATATAATTGTTCATTGTCTGCCCTTGTAATGAGCAAACAATTTAATTCAAGGGCAGACAACTCAAAATCGACGTCGATGATTCCATTTTTCACTTGATAAACAGATTTTATTGTCATATTCTAAGGTTATGCAAAATCTATAATTTAAAAAAAAATTGTAGTGTGGTTTCATTCCGCTTCATTCCATGTATTAACATTCACCAAGACTAACAAATGAAACAATAAAATAAGATATTTGCTCTGAATATATGAATAGTCATATACATGTAACAGGCTTTTAAAACAAAGATGTATGTGACTGAAGTTATTAAGGAAATACAGCAAAATCTACCTTTTTGTAAAACAAGAAATGTATCCACGGCACATAAACTTACTGCACAGTTTTTTATAGTGATCATGATAAAAATACTTTTGAAATGAAATCACTATAAAATTGGACATTCTTACATTTCTCCGTTGTTTTAGATTTTTTTCTGGTGGAATAATATATAAATTGTCATTTCGTTAAAATAATTCAGGTATTAAATTTAATGAGATGAGAAGATAAATTGTATTCATATTTAAATTTCAAATGTTTTTTTTTGGTTTTTTTTGGGTTGTTGTTTTTTTTTTCGACTCTTTAAACTGTAGATCATGCTTTTGAGATTTAGGAGAAAAATACTCAATTTATCTCTTAATAATGAGTTTATGGTTTAGCGTACTTTTGAGAAGGAACACTGACATTATTCGACTAGCTACCAATAAGGTGGTTATATCATAAGACTATCTTATATTGTCTACAACCTGTCTTATATTATATACAGTTTTAACTAAGAAAATTTGATCATTAATATATACTTGCCGATTGATGTCATTTAAATACTTAGAATTGGAAATAAAGTAACTCATCCGAGAATGGGTTAAGTCAAAACTATCTGACGTGTATCAAATACTTAAGCAGAAAATAATTGTCTAAAAAGAAACAGAAAAAAATGTCAAAATTGAATTTGTAAAGGTCACTCAGGTCGGCAAAGTTGTCGACTCGGTTTATCCTGAGCAAGTTTGTAAATAACGACAAGGGTAATTGAGAAGAAAAAACACAAGACATGTCATGTTTAGAGACTCCAAACTATCGTCATAAAACATCCAAATATATTTGGAACGGAAAATTTTAATAACATTGGTTGTTTAATGCTTTTGAGAAATTCAATGAAGTAATATATGCACATATTCCACATCTAGTAGTCAATTTCCATTTTAAATTCGTCTTCCTTAATAACACAATATGATCATAATTTCAAACCTTGTCTATTATTGTAAACATATTTTTTTCTGCATAATAAAGCTCTTTATCTCTGCAGGTATATCATTTTGTGATCATAATTAGTGTCAAGTTTAACATTATAATGTGAATTCATTACCGTTCGGATATTGTTATTGACGCCCATTAAAAGAAAGTGATAAAGTGCTTGATTTATAACGTTACCAAGGTGAAGAAAACAAAAAAAAGAGAAAAAGGTATAATTATCTTTAGTTAGAAAGAAAGCATAAGTTGAAAGGAAAGAAAGGAAAACGAAAGAACAGTGGTCGAATAAATCTACTAAACCTTTTAAAGAAAATACTAGGATGATATTTCAAATATATATGGCAACATAGTAATTAAATAGGTAAACATGAAATGGTCAGACTCAAAATCTTGTAAAATGAATGGGTTTATTTGTCAATTAATTGAAAACATAATTATTTTATTACAGAAAGTTCACATACATATAAACAGAGAAATTTAAAATAAATGTTAATAAGCTGCATTAATTGACATGCACATTAAATACAATAATCATTAATGAAGAGTCTCGTTCATTGAATACAGCTTCAATTATTATACCAAAGTTTGATTTCAACCATATTTTAATGCGATAAATGGAAAGACAAAAAAATGTTATTAATAATAATAATAATAATTAAGCAACACACACAAAAATACATACATGTAAGGGCAATTAGAATGAAAAAAAAAATTATTTCGCAAAATTAATGACCCTAAATATGTCAAAACAAAAGCAACAGGTTTCCCCCTATAGCACCAAGTCCCAGATGACAACTTGAGATAGCTATCCAGCTAGCTTACGGAACGTCGGTGGTTCTACTCAGGTGCCCGTTCGTGCCTGAAATAATGCACGGAAGGGCACATGAGGTCTTCCTCCACCAGTAAAGCTGGAACGTCGCGATATGACCTATACTGTGTCGATGTGACGTAAAACCCAAAACAAACAAACAAAACAACTAGAGAGGCACCAAGTAGGACGGTGGAAAGGAAAATAAGTAACATGATATTCTTAGCGGCAGGAACCAAAGTGTTTGTTTGTTTTTGTGGGTTTTTTTTGTGTTTTTTTTATAAATATTTTGATTTAGAAAAATGCGCAAGTTCTATGTAACAAACTACGTTGTATCACCGTAAGTTTATATAATCTAATAATAGTATACTGTATACATTACATTTAGCAATTAAAATTTTTTTAATCATTATGGTGAATCATTTGTAAAACAATGCATTCGGTAAGTGCTTTGTGCTTATATATGGGAGGACAGATTTCTTTCACTTTGGATTATTAAAGATCTAAGTAATCTCCACTGCCCTTTGCAATACATTCATTTTTATTTTTTGTGAATTGTAATACGATGTGAAAACGCTTTCTATATGATGGATGTTTACCAAGTACAGGAAAAAATGAATGCAATTATTTTGCATGCCGACCTATTCTAAAAAACCTATTTGCTACATTAAAAGTGCCATGAACACACACCCTTTCTATAACCTAACATTGCCTTTGTCAGTTTAACAAATGGGCCAATAAATTACAAGGAAAAACAAACATGTAGTGGCAGTCGGTAAATATTTGCATGTAATTATTTGCAATTGTTAATATGCGAAACTAATCATGTCATCATATTCTGAATAAAACATAAATTAAAAAAAAATCAAGGCTCTTGGCATATATAAGAAAGCATAAAGAACAATGAATTTATAACAAGTTCATACAATTTGACAGTTTAACTTCTTCTATATATGGACACCACCAAACTTTAACCGTGACGTTATTTTATGTGAATCATTTTTATATTAATGAAGCACCTGCACCTTTGCACTTTTAAGGATAAATGGCGACTTTCAAGCTTTACTTGTGAAGCCCCCCCCCCCCCCACCCCAATTGTGCAGATTTCAGGGATGGTAATATTTAGATAATGAAGAAAACACATTTACAAGAAATTTTGCAAGTGTATTATAATTATGCAGTACACAATGTGGGAATTGTGAAAAGTGCAGAGACTGCAAATCAAACTACTTGTATTCACTATATAGCTCAAAACTGTTTACATATGAATCTAGAAAATTAACTGATGTCACGTGACATAAAACTACGTTCCAATTATGATTGTACACGTTTGAAATTTTTATACAAGCCGACATACTGTCTAAATACAGAGAGGGATGCCGTTGCATGTTTACTGTCAACATATTTATATTATTAACATACGGCCTCTTAATAACCATAACGTTTATTAACAAGCTACAATTATACTATACTGTAACAATTGGCAAAACGTTTGTACGGTATTCCATATTGATTACTTTGTGTTGCTTCCGCTCCTTAAGTTCATCATTTATTTTACACAGAGCAGCAGATATTAACCCGTAGATACGTGCATACCTAATGTATCATGAAGTTTTTAATATGTCATTTTTGTACCATTTTATAAAAAAATTGATGTTTTCCCTTTAAAATGAACAGGTGTGCCACCATGAGAACACAATCGATAAAACTGAATGAAAAATATTTATAAAACTCTTTAACGCCAAGTCATAAACCATGCGCTTGTACAAGATATAGTGGTTTCAATGGCGGACATACACGCTTAACTGATGAACAATACATTGTATGCCCTTTGCACGTTTGTTCATTAATCTTGCTTTTGTCGCGCGACAGTAAAAATACAAAATAAAATTCAAGTGCATGGCATCTTAGCTAAATCATATTAAATGTCTTGATAGAACAGGTAAACATGCATTTTGAAAGGCAATCACGTAGTATAAACATTTTTCTTGTGAACGTTAACCAATTAACAATTATCTTACTTATCTTGTTGACTTGTAATTAATGTTTAAATGTCATTCCTCTGGAGATAGGTGTCTAAATGAACATGACTTGATAATAATCTATATAGGTTTTTGATTTGTTCTATTCATGTGAAAAACATTTGCATGACAGTTACACGGTCAGTTTCACCGAGTATGTTCATGGATTTCATACCTCATATATTTATTTAGATTTGCTCAGACAAATATTAAGTATTATAAAAAGCACAAAAGACTAAAACTCAGAAATATGCAAAAGATAATGTAAAATGATTGTTAATAAACGATGTCCTTTTTAAACAATGAGTCTGTCCATGACGTTTAAGTGTAACAATTCTGCTTCTACAACGATATGGCTTTTTGGTCATGTGTGCACTTGTCCCGAAAATGCATTAACAGGTTTCCTTATATATGATATGATTATACGAAAATATCAAAGCTGCAAATATATAATAAGATTACAAATAAATCCCTGTGTTATAAACTAAACAAAAGTCAAAGAAAAACAGTGTCAAACAGTGAAACATATTGACTTGCAGGTAGTTTAAAATTATTCATATATCATTGATACAATGTTTCCTTATCACTTAACATTTTCATCTTTTACTCAATATGATTGAAAGTACCTTCAAATTACAATTTATTTTTTTGCAAATAACAAAAAATGAAAGAAATACACACCTTCAACATATTATCCAACTTTTAGACAAGCAACCGACTTCTACCTATCGGAACAACTTCACGAGTATTCATTCTAATAATAAAATCTTAATATGACGTAATATGGATTGAAAGCATTTCAACTACGTTGTTTTAGATGTAAACAAAAACAGGGGGAGGGGTGTAATTTTGCATTATGTATAACGAACGTACATATCCAACATCTAAAGGAAAATAAACTTAATCTTTAAAGTTTATCTTTTTCGTCACATAGCACTAAATAAAGAAACAATTTTACAGTTACAGTTGAAAAAAGAACCAGAGTTGTCGTATTTTCTGACAACTGTAAAGTGTTAACATCTTGATGACGTTGTTACAGACGAAATGGGAACATGTGTCAGCAAGCGGGGTCAATCAAACGTCACTGTCCGCCAACGACTGTTTAATTTGGCCACATTAGTTATGTTAGCTTTGATCAGGGACATTAGGAAATTGGTAAAATTGGTATTTACACGTAGTAGCGGTGACTCTAACATCAGTTGACGTCAGGGTCGTGATATTGTTTTTAATATAAGTGACTCATTTTACTTGACATTCATTTTATTCCACGGAAGAACAAAAAATTTACTACTGTTAGTACACCTTCAACGGCGCAGGTGTCTATGTGAGTGTTTTTTTTCTTATACCGTGACGTGTATGAATTAGCAATGTGAATTTTCTTTAAATTAAATTATTTAAGAATTACTAAAACAGTCTTTATTTTTGCAGCCCAAATAAGATAAGGCAAAATTATATATTTTTGTTGACTGGACATACACACTAAAATATGAATACATTTACGTGCATAGTTCGCGAAAATTATAAAAGACGTTTCAGGTTGTTACTTTTGAATCTTTTGATATCATTGTCATATCTCGTCTTCTCTGAGAATGAATGATTAGTATTTACACATGTAATATGAAAAAGGCAAAGCCTCAAAGCGAGCTCGATGTACTTGTATGAAAGCTCATTTTTATTTCAAATGCAGTGACGAGTGCGTGTGTCGTCACACGTACTGTGTTAAATATGGCCCCGCCTCTGTCGTGAAATGAATAACGAGTTTTGAAAACGTTGATAAAACTTTGTTTATTTTATTTCATTCTATAATTTTTCAAGCGAAATATAGATTATTTCAAGTGAAATAAATGTAAAACTAAACACGTTTGCGACATTAAAATAGTGTACTTGATTTGTTTGTTTTGCACGTGCTGTTTGGCGCTACGTTGTGACGTCACGTAAACAATACTTTAAACGTCTGTACAGCGTTAACGACTGAATAAAAGATATTGGTGTTCGGATTAATTTTCTTAGTTAGACCATTTTCTTTCATTCTAGATAGTTTTCACAACAAAATTTGACAAAAAAATTGTTTTTATTTATCAGATTTTTCAAACAAAATGGCGCCTTCGATTTTCATTTTTTATACACAGCTTCCGTTATTCTGGTTCCTTGTCCAATTATGGTTCCCATAGACGTGCGCGGGTGACCAGTCTACACATCCGTTTTCAGTCAGAATTCCTCAGTTTTTATCGTTATCTTTAAATTCGAAAGGTTGCGATGTGTCAAATTCGTAACTTTGGACGAAAGTTTTCAAAACCATCACTTAGCAGGTACTCGCGTTACGTAAAGCTCGCTTTGCGAGCAGCCTTCGGGCCAGCTCGTCGAGCTCGCTATAAGAAAAGTATACTATAAAATATAAAATAACCTTATTTTTAAATGTGACCTATGGCAAAACATGTTTGCACACTATTCTGACTTTTGATAATATTTTTTAAGAGGCTATTGATCCATTTACTCTATTTGGTCTGGAAAGAAAATTGTATATTGATAATTTGATATAAATAATAAAGATGAAATAAAAAGCTTATTCATTATTGTTACGCTATTGATCGGTTTTTGTCTGACATTAAAGAACAAAAATGAATTATCGCTTACATGGCATCCCCCGAAATCCAATAGAATAACACATAAAATTTTAAAATCTATCATTATCAACTCGATGCATTTTAAAGATAGGATACGAAAAAAATATAATACAGAAACATGCTAATGAATTAATTAAAAATAAAAAAATATTTAGGGCAATTGGAGTTGAAGGTGTTTGTAACGCGTTTTTCAATTTAAGGCAATTTTTTCCACAATTAAGGTGATTTTAGTTGAAAAAATTCACACAAAATATTACTCCAGTCATGTCACTCATCCTCTTATCCTTACGTTAACTACATTTACAGACCTAAAGATTATCGTGGTTGCACACCTTTGGTTGAAATTAATTGACGATGAATGACTTAGAAGAATGAGTCAGCGATAGCGGCAATGATATCAATATGATTGATTGATACAACGGCCAGAATATGATGTTCAATGGCACATTAAGATTTGTATCTACACTAAAAAATGCGTTTCCAGTTATTTGAACACTTTTATATTGTCCAAAATTATTTCTGCAGCGATAACACAAATAAAATATTAAGATCCGAATACCAACTCCAACTTTGTGTCATCTATAGCATGTTATTAAATTGAAAACAAAAAAAATAACATAGCATGATAGAGTTAACCGCATGATTTTGCTTCTGTCAGGCTCATCCATTATAAAGTTAATTGCAATACTAAGGTTACATTGGGTAACATTTACAATTTACACGTTTTTACGTAGCATGGCTACCATTTTAATGCGACATGTATATTACAAAGTCATACAAATGTTCATTGTTGATTTTCTATTGTCATCAATTGTTAAAAGTGACTGTTCTTGTTTTTCTATTGTCATCAATTGTTAAAAGTGACTGTTCTTGTTTTTCCAAGTCATCAGTAGTACAGAATGATCTACGAAATATCGTGATCTCTTGATATTACACAAGATATATTGTCAAGGAAAGGACTGATTTTTTAAAGTTTTACTTGCTTTCTACTTAACTTAATTATTACAGGTAACTGATCTTGCTTTTCTCTCATCAGTAGTACACACTGATCTATGAAATATTGTGTTCTAATAAGAGGTAATGAGCACAGATTTTTCTTTTGATATCTTGAAATTTGGAATGTTTTCAAAAGTGCATTAGTCTTCCTGGAAATAATCGTTCATACCATTTTCCACAATTCCATATAAGATAAGAACAACCGTAATTTGCCTTGAAAGTTAATCCTGTATAAAATTTAAAAAGAAAAGAAGTGCGAAACGTATTTTATAGGTCAGTTTTTGTCTAGCATGACTGACTTGGATTTTTAGGAAAACATGAAACAAAGGTATATGGAATACAAATCTTGTTTTTCAAATTCACTAGTTATGTATAACAAACAGAATATTAAGACATTAGGTTTTAAGAATCTACACATACCAATGTTCAGAACCTGAATCATACTATTTCTTAAGGGGGTGCTTTTAGTTACTGAGGCATCATAAATGCAGTCACCGTTTATTCCTGTGCTATCTTAAGAGGCGACTAAATGGCTTCGAATTTCTGGAGTTTCTGCATTTTTTTGCTTCCGCAGACGAGGTTCTGACCCCTGGTGTTGCTTTAAGTTTATAACACCCGAGGTTAACCGAAATCATGTTTTCTTGTTTCGGCGCCATATAACATTAATTGTATTGAATAAAAGGCATCCAATCGAAACGGTTTGCTCGTTTAAACGGCATATCATTTAAACAAGAATGGAACAACATTTCAATCTTGGATAACGCTTTTAACGTGTTTAATATTGATGTTCTGGTACATTAAGATGTGTATCTGTAAAGCAATGACATGCATTATACGCTGCATTATACACTGTACAATTGATGCTGATGTGCTGCTAGAAAACCATTGTAACCAAATAACTATTAATTTGCTGACATACGGTGAAGAACCATCTTAATGGCTTAATATCGTATTTCTGGAACGACCATAGTCATTGAGAAATGAAGTCAATGCTCAAGATATGAATCAAATACCTTCCGAATAGGCTTTTATGTTGTATAAAAACTAACTCATTTTTCAGACAGACATTGCAATAGCAATCGCATCCGCCGCACAACACAATTCACATACAGAAAAACAGAAAAGAAAAACAGGAACGTATTATTAAGTAAACTTTACAAAAACAAAATAAAAAATAAACGCCAAAAAAGCATAAAAGATGTTGAGGTCTCGGTTTGATTGTTCAGTTCCCCTAAACATGCCAATGCATAATTTTAAAACTACGGATCATCCACAGACTGTCAATGTGAGATTAGAGAATTTTTATTTTGAAAAGTGTGTTGACGTTAAATAAATCAGCACAGATAAATATGAAACTAATCCAGAAAATATATTGGAGGGAAGGGATGTCTTATTATTATTTATTGCGATTGGATAACTATTTTTATAAATGAAACGCAAATCATTTTTAAGCAAACATCATCTCAATTATACATTGTTCCTATAGCAAAATATATATGTGTTAGTTATATTTGCAATACAATCGCTTGAGTTTAAGAGGCCATTGATCCATTTGCTCAATTTTGTCTTGTAGCAAGTATACTACTTATATTGATATAGATTATGACGACAAAATAAGAAAAGAAATCCCATCATCATACACTATTGATCTGTTACCGTCTGGTATCGCGGTACTCAAAGAGAAATAAACCATTTCTCAAGATCATTTAGTTTTTCATTGTCGGTTTCTATTATTTCCTGTTATATAATATTATAGTAATCACCCAGTCCGTGGTTTGCCTTGTCCTCCATCCTGTTTTTCTTGGGTCCTGCTGGAATCCTTGTCAGTGGTCATGATTTGCTGGGTCGTTTGGGGGTTGAGTCGTTCAGTGAACACCGCACTTCCTTGTTGATCTTGTTTTTCATATTTCATATTCTAAATTTGGAAAATAAAATTTTGGAAAATGTAAGATAATGTTTGTTTAATCGGGTAAAAAACCAAGCAGGTGTAAAATGGCATGATTGTAAAAAAAAACATAAAATGCCTATAAAAGTGCATCACAGATCTGTTGGATAATACCGATTTCTGTCGAAAACGCTATACTTATACCAACAAGAAAACGAAATAAAAAATGATGCACAGGAGTTTTATGTCACTTTGTATAACAGACAGATAAACAAGTAAACATATCCTTGAGTAGGGTTTAAACATCTGCATGGATAAATGTAGATCTTAAAGCTATTATTAAACATAGAATTATATTCAAATGCTATGCTTTGTTTATTAACTTGATTATTCAGCAAATCCTCATTTAATTGAATAACTCTGCTTTTAATGCAGACCCCAACTATAGATTTTAAAGAGGACACATGTTTCAACACACTATAAATGCATGTGTCTATTGAACATTTCAACTTACAGGCAGGATTTAAGAAAAACCGTAAAGGTAAATGCTTATTTACATTTGCACCTGTTTGTCTTAATAAATACGTACTGTTGCACCAAACGCTCTCTTATTTATTAAGATGCTGAAGATTCTAAGCTAGAAGGAATCAAGTATTTTCTTCTCACAATATTATCGCCTAAATTTTAGAAAAAAATGACGTCCTCTTTGAACGGTGATTAAATTAACGTTAATACATATGTAATAAGGATAATAGTACATACATTGAAGGTATCCCTCAAAACAAGAAGAAATGTATTAAAGATAAATAAATTGAAAATGATGAAAAGTGTGTGAGTTTGGATTGCCTTAGTTAACATGAATGATTTAATACATGATGTAATGTTTAAAAGGAGCTGTTATTCAAGTTACTAGTAATAATTGTATGCGTCTGCAGTGAAGGTAAATAGGTGACCCGTCGAAGGCATTAATTGCAAATAACAAGAAAACTGTTGACTCGGTTTGATTGAATCTGTACATGAGGGATAATAAAAATGTGCACCCTCCCTCACTCCGCTTAGCATCGGCTTAAGCGGAACTGAAGAGCGGTACTCAAATTTTCAAAACTTAAATTGTTGAAAGTAATGATTGTTAAGTTGCCATAACATAACATATACCATAATTCAATGTATGTCTTCGTTCGTGGAAACACACACTTGTTTAAACCACCTTAAAATTAGATTTCTGGTACAACACTAGATCATGAATGGTACAACGTGCGTGCGAATTTGATTTATTTTAATTGATAAACAATCAATGATATTATCAATTGTTCGCTTAGTTGCAAGTTATTGTGTTTCACAATTATCATTAATCAACTTTCCATGAGAATGTTTTCATAAGTACGTGTCAGGAAGGAAATATTATTTAAAAAACGCGTGTCAAAATAGCTCTTACAAAAGTGACATGGTCTATCGTCATAATAGTCAAAAGCGAGAAAGACAAACGTGTATTTCAGTTCATCTCGTAATGGAATTATTACAATGTGTCTTTCTTGATGACGCCATGTAAAAAAAACCTCAGTGCAATATATCTGAAAGGAAAGCTATTATTTGCATGAATTACTTGCCTATTTGCGTATCAATTTGTCACAAAAATTAAGATTTGTGTCTTCAAATCATTCCCGGCAGAATGATCAAAGTGTTGCATAATTTATGATACACGTATAACATATTGTTAATTTGATTGATAACCGTAATAAATAACATTAGGACAATTCCAGTAATGGTTGCATTTTAATTGCACACTGACGCATTATACTAAATTAATGTTTGTGATGTACGGATCAAGTGTGTTTTATAGCCATTCTGAAATAGAAACACGGATATAGTCACGGTATCAATACCAAATGTCAAAATACAAAGTGATACAAATTATGTTGCATTTTAACTAGACAACAGACAGATAAATTCAATACTTCAAATACGTTTGAATTTATTTTATATTGTATGTAGTCCTACTAAGACAGTACAGAAAACGGATTCGTTCATGCCATTGAATTACAAATGTCAACAGAAATTTATGTGTTTACATGTACACAAATATATTCTTTTACGAGAAATAACTATTATGTAAGGTAATATTTACTCACTGTATCTAACAATATACTAAAAAACTTGGCAAAGATCATGAACAAATTAGTCCTGTTTGGTTTGATTGAACACGTGAAGCAAATCAGCGCAATTATGTTTCATACAAGAAACTACAAAGTGACTCACTTTGTTATAATGATATTGACTGGAACACACACAATTCCAATCCGACTGCAGAATGTCATAAAACAATTTCATCCTTAAAAAGTAATTAAATTAATGTTATTACAATTTCTACATTTCATCATTTATAATCGTAATGAAATGAAGAAACTACGTAACTGTTACACCGTAACAACACGTACAAAAGTTCAATTAATGTATCTATTCTAGAATGGATGCATTGTACTTGGTTATTTAGCTTTAATATTTTTACCTATTTTTTACGAATATATGTTATGAACTAAATAATTTTTTTATAATTAAAATAAAAAAAGCACAGGAAAGACATTGTTTACAGTGGTTGCAAAAACATTTAATATAAAACACTTGCGAACAATATACGATGATGTTTTTTCGATTAAAATCACATTTTATATATAAATTAAATTATTGTAATAGGATATCATTCATGAAGGTTTTATTACATTAAAAAATCAAAAACTCATTTTCTAATTGATTAATATGCTTGACACCCAGTAGGGCACCGAAATAACGGGAAAATAGAAAGCAAAAACAAATGTCAAGAAAATGAAGTTTGGTTGTTCAAAGAACAATTTTTCACTGCTTGTATATGTTTTCCCGTTAACACAAATATAGTTCGTTATGCTGCAGTGCATTTTGTTGTATATCGTTGTATGGATAGTTCGGCAAACAGATTCCGGTGTCTGATTGTCGATCATTTATTATATTAAAAGAGGTAATTATGTAAATTTCGTCGGCATACAATATTAATTAAAAAGATATTACTAACTGTCTTATGAATATAACTAATCGGAACCTTATAAATCATGATTATATTTTTATCTAATTATTATATATTCCATTATCAAATTAGGTCAACAAATTAATTTGAGTAACAGAAATGTACAGTATGAATATAACTAATCGGAACCTTATAAATCATGCTTATATTTTTATCTATTTAATATATATTCCATTATCAATTTAGGTCAACAAATAAATTTGAGTAAAAGAAATGTACAGTAACAAGCATTACTACAGCTCCAAACTGTCATGGATAACGTGTTTGAAAACAATGAAACGCTACATCATATAGCATTTAATACTACAAAAAAATATAAAACTCATTTTTTATACATTTAAATTGATACTTGTATCATCTGCATTATTTAATTTAACAACAATGAATAGAAAAAAATACACTTTATGTTTATCACCATACGTTTCTCCATTTCAGATTATGATATAGTCATATTTTAGCACAACAATCCTGTCCGTTTCCGTTGTTTTTTTTATTATAGTAAACTTAATGTTACTTCGTGCTTAAAGCAAATTGAATTTTGTAATACAAGATAATATAGTCTACAGAGTAGACATTTGTCTGGATGTTTCTACGAGGAAGACGGGTGCAATTACAAAACAATAGGATTACTTGTAGATCAACGAAATATTAACTTGATACTTGAAAATAAATTAATGCAAACTATAGTTTTGTAATAAATATGTGATATAAATATAATAAGATATATGTAACGCCCGCGATATGTCTTACTAGAACGCTCTATTAAAACATACTAACTAAAACATGTTAGCAACTAAAACAGTACTGATAAGCTATTTGAGAAATTATTACATGATTGTTTGATATATCATATTATGTATGGTTCACTGTCCAGTGTTTGTACAATATGAAGTTTTTGCTGTTCGGTGAACTGCAATACAATCACATTTACCTTGTTATTTAAAATCGCAGACGTCCATTCCATTTTTTATGTTGTTGTTGCTGTTTGGCTACTGTTAAATGACTATTTATTGCTATGTTCATACATTGTTTAAGTATGTTTCTATAGTTCTTCATTTAAATTTGAGTTTATAACACCGTGGAAATAGGGATACATTTTTGTCTCCACATTTTTGCTTCATTTTTATGTTGATAATTTTGCCTTAGTATTGTATATTCGGTTGTTGTTCTGATTTGATGTTTTAATATTTTGCCATACTTGTCTTGCATTTTATAGAAAATGTCATTCGCTGCTTTTGAGATAATATTTTCGTCACCGACATATGTACAAGAATCAAATTAATATATAATATAAAAGACCTTGTATATTAGTTTCTTTAGTGGTAAGTTCCATTTTGCCTTATTTTTTCTAATTTTGCAAAACATCATTGGTAAAGCAAGCGTCTGATTAGTTATTGCTTTCGTTGGCTTAGTCTTATATAATCATATCATAAGTACATGCAGAAGTCTAAGAAAACATTGAACCTACATCATCCATATAACTACATTTCAGATATTGTTAGAGATTTAATGCAATCTCATAAAATAGTTTCGAGCGTAATAAGCTTGTTGAACAGACAAACTATTGCCAATTGTTGATATAAGTATTAATTAACACAGTAATAGTTTGTGCGGAAACCATATTGTGTTTTGTAACACCAGACAAAAATGTATTAAAAATAGTCTGATTTTATAATAGAAAAACAGGTGCAGCAGGAAAACAATTAAAGCGTTGGAGGTGTTAGCGAAAGCAAATGAAAGTGTAAATAGTCATAACTTTCTTATTTTAAAGAAGCAGAAAAGAATATTTTTGTGATTTTATTCAAACATAGCATGGGCATAAATGAAAGTTAAATCAAATGCTGCACATAGAAAAGACAACATTGTGTCGAATGACATTAATGTAAGATGAAATTATAAATAGAAATAGTACTATAATAAAGGCGTGATTAAAGTTACCGACCATAATTGGTGTGGAAAAATTCATTGTTCAAAACATTTAGGTTATAGGTTGTGAAAATGTTATGACGAAAATAAAACAATTTACGACTTCTATAAATATATTAATTTTCATTTTGCATATAAAAGTTGAATTGTAGGAGCAACTGGGTAATCACTTCAAGGTTCATTCAATGAGTTCTCAAGAAATTGGTTTTGAATGCACGTTTGATGGAATTTGTCTTTTATTTGTCTTTATAGCTATAGCAAATTACCGCAGCATAGTTTGCTTAAGTTATTAGGAAACGAACTTATATGAAGTTGTTTAACTTCATGAAACATTCACGTAAATGGCATTTTCTCTATAATTATAAAGTACACAACATAGTTGCCTGTACTTTGATTAAATTTTCAAACAATTACGTAAGTTTCTTATGTAAAAATGTGAAGGAGTTAACAGAAAAAATGATAGGCAAAATTACACAAAAGAAAGAAAAAGAAAAGAAAACAAAGAATTATAAGTCCATATGAGTGCTCATTTCATTTGGATTTAGAAAAACTCGGCAAAAATTCTCTTTCTTAATTCGTATTTGTTTGGTGTCCAGTCTTGTTATACAGATAGAAAAAACACAAATTAACCTCTTGGTCGGAGGTTTGACACATTTGTTTCGGGCGATCTGTTTGAAACGGAACTGATATAATATTTTCCAGATTTCTTTTACCATAATAATCAGTTACCTTTCTTAAAACACATAATCCTACCATAACCGTAAACAACCAAAATAGAAAATTAAATTAACATGGTTGCTATTGTTTAACACAGATCTGGCAAAATGTATTCCGTCAGTGCATTCTACTGAAAGATCTACTACTTCAGAAATAATTTAATAAAATAATTATTGCAAGTATTTATTTTAAATACCTTCGAAATTGCATAGCAAATATTGTTGAAAAGATCTAAAGATTTTTATGCACTTACTACTATACTGAAACGATTTGATGTACACTTTTAATTTTTAAAACCTTGCTGACCTTGTATTTCTTTAAGATGAAATGGTATGTTTTAGGTTTTAAACAACACGGCGTCTTTCTAAGAAAAGGTAACCTACGGCTTTGTTGCTGGGTCGTGTGGGGTTGCGTGCATTTAGCACCGCCTTACCTTATTGATTTTGTTTATCATATGTTTTGATATATTTAACGTCTTACTGGGCTCTTTAGATACAAAGTTAATTACAAAATACGAACAAAGCATTTGTCATATTATTGCAAGATATCGAAACGGATGTAATCAGGGAGTTATTTTAGTGCAAATTGGCATGGCTGTATCATTAAATGTCTGCACATTTAATGATTTTATGAAAAATGAATTTGTAATGATCCGCCTATTGGTTGCTCAAAACAAGTTGTTTTTTTTTTCCAGTGCAAAGATACTAATATATCAGTACAATGAATCATTTTTGTATATAACATCAGTTTAGTTTATGTGTCTACTGAAAGAATTGTTGATACAATGTTCTAGGACATGAATACGTAAAATTACCAGTTTTGGTCTCCTCTCAATGTTTTTATAATCATCAGAACTGAAATGAGAGCATATTTATAATAAACACAACGTTAATGAAATTATCAGATTTGTTTGAAATACTGCATTCAATAACTAAACATTGTTTGAAATATTTCATTTCCATCTAGCGCTCACAAATATTCAAATGGACGATTTTTTCAAGGTGACGCAATGAATATCTTCGGGTAAAACGCCATCATGATCACGAGTCATATAAGATTTAAGGTAACAGCAAATAATAATGTTTTTAATAAATCGACAGTCATCGTTCAGCAAGAAACCAATTAAAGTTGTGATTACAGGTGTTCCATTAAAACACACTATACGAAATTATTACATAGATAAAATAAACAAAAAAATTTAAATCATGGTAAACAAATCCTGAAAGAATAATTATAGAAATTATATTGACATTCGACTTTCTGAGCAATTCAAAGCCCGATTTTGTGTAAAGCGTTTTTGGTCATTTTGCACAATTAATATTATAGTTCTGAAAAAAACAGGATGAGAGTTAATCTTCATTTGTACATAAGTTATTAACCCAGTCATATATCAAATGGTATACACACATTTATGAAAAATATTTCCGATCCGGTCGAAACTTCATTGAGGTCTCTTAAAGTATTTGATCCAGACTAAATAAATCAAATCAAACACATATCGGATATTTAGATTATACTATGCCTGTTTGCTCCGATATTGATTACGAACTTACTGCAACCTAAGTAAACATCTTAAAATGTAAGGTATTAAATCGTAATTTGACGAAAAGCGATAACAAGAGTTACAAAACTCCTATAAGTAGGCATTAATAGCAATAGCGACTACGCTCCAATTAAATGGTTTTATTTAGAAATTAAGGTAACGTCTGCAAACATTCGTGACGGAACGACTTGAGCCATTCGGGTCTATGAATTGTTTTGTTTTTTGTTTTGTTTTTTTTTTCACTTCGTTTACTTGGTCATGTAGATATTGTTTGAATCACGCATGCATGCTTAACATAAAAGAAAAGTTAGTAAGTAAATTTTCACCGTGTTGTAAATAAGGACCGAAAAGTAGTAAGAAATTATTTAAAGAGAAGTTAAACCAAATGCATTGGGCTTGCAAAGTGAGTTCAATAAGAAAAATACATTTGGTAGAATGTCCTTTATAATGTATTCTAAATGTTTTATATGATATTTTCTTCAGTAAACGCTCTTGAAATGATGTAATGGGTCTATGTTATTGTTATTGCAAAGGCAAATCAATATTCATTATACTCAATAATACCGTTGGATAGTTTATGCAAATCACATTAAGTTTGAAAAAAAAAAATTTCTAATGCAGGAAGGATGTATATATCTTTTAATGTTTGCCTTCGTATGACATACCTTACTAACTTTTTTTTGTTTTTCGTTTCTGTGATTTTCTATATTAAATGTTCTAACACAAGATAAACAACATAAGCTTTAAAGAAAAAATCATTAACTCAGTTGAAAATAAAACAGTATAAGAAATTTAAATGGAGAATCAAGATGGATATCCACATACATTATACTCACAGTTACAAATAAACTAGGATTATACTAAGATTTTCTTCTGTTATATGGTCATGAATAAGCATTCGTTTCACGTTAACTAAATGGTTGGAATTAAATTCAAAAGACCAATTTGATAAACATATCAAAACATCAAAGTTATTTGATGTTTTTTTCGCATATATAGAATTTTATAATACGTTAACACAAAAGCATACTTACTTCACTAGATAAAGAGCTGTGGTATTTGCATAGCTAAACACTTTGTTCTATGGATTTTGATAAATTTTGTTCGATTTTACTTCGCACTAACACAGCTAAGTCATATGGCGACTCTCTCTTTTTTCTCTGCTAGTATGACTGGGTTGTATCGGGGGCTTCGTCTTTTGAACCTCTTTATTCTCATTCTTTTTTACAGGTAGAGAAAGTCTTAAGGTTCCGTAAACTATTTTTCTAAATTGAATAAGATTAATACGTACAATAAGGAAGAACAAGATAAGTCTTCATTTCAAAACAAATCAGAGCAACAAAGCAAAGACAATATCTCTATAATTCACTCCCTATAAAATGCTGACATTTTTGTGTACTAACCACAGACGTACGCGCTAAGATTATTTTGACCACAAAGAATTGTTTGCACTTTAAATAGAATACATATAGTGTCATTAATTTCTTTCATAACAGTTTTTTTCTATGATAACATCATCACTAGACACACTTTATCTATTTAATAAAAGTATTTTGTCTTTTGTTATATTTTTGTAGTTAATAAAAATATTTTTTATTTTGTTATCTTTTTATATTTTTCTAATAAATGAGAAGATAGATATTAAGAGAATAATTATTGGTCTATACTTTTTACCAATCAAGTAAACAAATTGTTATGTAATATCTTTGTTCCGTTATCAAATTATCCTTTGTGTAGCAACAACATTAATACCTATACATATATATTAAACATGTGTAATTCATTTTGTATTTGTGTTCCTAGTACTAATTATACACCTATTGATGATAAATATTTGGATTCTGCATTATATACCAATAATGAGTCATTGAAACTGAAAAACTATAGTGACTTACGTAAATCCGTTTCCATATTCAATAAATTGCCTTCGGCTAGAGTACAAATGTATGTTATATGTCGACATAGGTTGTTTAACACATGAAGCCAATCAAAACAGTTCAAATCAAATCAATAATTATAACTGATCATTTCTAAACCTTCATTATCATTGCCAGTTCAAGTTTTGATTTGCGGCGTAATTTAAATGTTTAAATTTTTATGAATGTTTTATCATTTTCATCTTCATCCAAAGTATCTAAATAGCCCAGTGAGACGTTTGATATACCAAACTCGTTATTTTCCTTTTCTTAGAAAGACGCCATGTTGTCTTAAACATACAATTGAAAGACAACAGGAAATTGTTTTACGAAATATTGAATAAAAATACTTATTCACGAAATAAGGACTCGTGAAGTATCATACAATTAGCAGTATTCAAATCTTAACGAAATAATGTCAGCAAAACTTTTCAGTATAACTTAGTTATTGCATAAAAATCTTTATATCTTTTCAACAACAACATTTTCAACAATAATATGACGTTATAGTTATACTGAAGTTTAATGAACAAGGCGCTAGGTTACCAGTATAATAGCATCAGTATTGTATTCAACAAATTGTATGTAAAATGACTTTTTTCACACAAATAATTGGATTTTTCAATTTTGAGATAATAAAGAAATAAATAGTGATCTTTATCAAATTTTGAGTAATATTACATTTCTATTGCAAAGGTCTGATGTATACTCTATAGTATTTTAAAAACAAAACATTTAATGCATAGCATAACATAGCTTAGTAAAGCATAGCATAGTTAATACCGCAGATGGAACAGTGAAGGTAATGATAGACAAAATTTTAAAATGCTATAGAATAACATGTTCTTCACTAAGACCCTCTTTGTTTTCCTTATTTGAGATATTTATAATACTTTAAAAACCTAAAATGTATTTTGTTTTGAAATGCTAGATGATAGATATTTATCTATTTTTAAATCCGTTAGTATTTTTAATCATATATATTATATAACTAAATCAAATGCATAGCTTTATTAATATGCTTAAATATTTCTAAATAACAATAAAACGGAAATAGCTTTGTAATTATGAACGAATTTAGAATTAATACTTACAATAATTCTTTTTATCAAATCATATCTGAAGTAGTATATCTTTCAGTAGAATGCACTGACGGAATACATTTTGCAAGATCTGTGTTTTACAGTAGATTGAATAATAGCAACCATGTAAATTTTAATGACATTTTTTGTTACATGTTACTCAAAGATTAGGTGTTTTAAGAAAGTTAATTGATTGCTATGGTAAAAGAAAATTGAGAATATATTATGTCAGTTCCGCTTCAAACAAATTGCCCGGAACAAATGTGTCAAACCATCGAACAAAAGGTTATTTTTGTTGTGCACATCTGTATAACAAGACTGGCCATCAAGCAAATACGATTAACTAAATTAAAATAGAACTTTTGCATATAAGTTTTTTTCTAAATTCAAAGGATATGATTACTGGAATCATAATTCTTGTTTGATTTTGTTGATTTCGGTGTTTTTCTTTTTGATATTGCATATCAATGATAAAGGTTTTTTTCCTGATAACTCCTTTACAATTTCATATATTAAGAAAATTCCCTAATTATTTGAAAGTTTATCAAAGTACATGTTGTGATAATGTTTAACCATATAGAAAAAAATCCATTTAGTAAAACATGAAGTGTTAAGAAGCTAACTTCAGATAAGAACGTTTCCCTATTGTTTGGAGAATTAAGCAAACTATGTTGCCGTAACTTGCTACAATTATGGAGACAAAAAGACCAACTCCATTTAACGTGATTGCAAAAGCAAGTAACTGAGAACTAATTGACCTAGTCAAATTATGATTACTCAGTTTCTAATAAAGTACAACGACTATATCAACATGAAGAATTAAAATATTTATAGTGTTCATAAAGTGTTTTATTTTCGTAACTAAGTTTCCAAAACATATGACTTGTATAATTATGTTTTGAACATTCAATTATCATAGTTCTATTTCTATTTAATTTTATTTTATATAAATGTTATTTGATCCAACTTTGTCCTTAAGATTTTCAACATGTCATTTTAGAGTCATTTATGTTCATGCTATCTTGAGATAAAATAACTAATAAGTCTTCTTTTCTGCTTCATGAAAATAACAAGTTTATGACTATAAACACTTTCCATTTGCTTTCGCTAACACTATCAAAGCTTAATTTTTTTCATGCTGCACCTGTTTTTCTATTATAAAATCAGACCATTTTTGATACATTTTTGTCTGATGTTACAAAACACAATATGGTTTCTACACAAACTATTACTGTGTTAATTTATACTTATATTAAAATTTGGCAATAGTTTGTATGTTCAACAAGCTTATTGTACTCGAAAGTATTTTATGAGACTGCATAAAATCTAACAATATCTGAAATGTAGTTTTATGGATGATGTAGGTTCAATGCTTTCTTAGAATTCTGTATGTATTTACGATATGATTATATAATACTAAACCAACGAAAGCAATAACTAATCAGCACGTGCTTTACCAATTATGTTTTGCAAAATTAGGAAAAATAAGGCAAAATGGAACTTACCACTAAAGAAACCAATATATAAGGAAGTTATACTATCTATTAATTTGATTCTTGAACATATTTCGGTGACGAAAATATCATCTTAAAAGCAAATGATATCTTCTATAAAATGCAAGACAAGCAATGCAAAATATTCAAACATTAAATCAGAACATCAACCAAAAAAAATACTAAGGCCAAATCATAAATCATAAAACATAAAAAATATGATGCAAAAATTTGGAGACATTTCCATTCCGTTCTCAAATTAACATGAAGAAATATAGATACATACTTATACAAAGCAACAACAACATAAAAATTGGAATGGACGTTTTTCGGTTTCAAATTACAAGGAATATGTGATTTTATTGCAGTTCACCGAACAGCACAAAATTCAAATTGTATAAACACGAGACATAATATTATATATAATACAATCATGTTATAATCTCTCAAATAGCTTGTCAGTACTGTTTTAGTTGCTAACATGTTTTAGTTAGTATCTTTTAATAATCAGACATATCGCGGGCGTTACATATATCTTATTATATTTATATCATATATTTGTTACAAAACTATAATTTGCATTAATTTATTTTCAAGTATTAAGTAAATACTTTGCTATTGTTCAGCTGTGTTCTATTATTTTGTAATTGCACCTGTCTTCCTCGTAGAAATATCCAGACAATTTTCTATGATCTTGTATTTCAAAATTCAAATTGTTTAAAGCACGAAGTAACATTACGTTTACTAAAATTATAAAACCAAAGGCAACTGGCAGGATGATTATATTATTATATGAAATGGAGAAACATGTGATGATAAACATGTGTTTTCTTCTTCTATTCATTGTTGTTAAATTAAATAATGCAGATGATACATGTATCATTTTAAGTGTATAACAACAATTTTAAGATTTTTGTAGTATTAAATGCTATGTTATCAAACGTTTTTTTGTCAAAAATGATATCCGTGACAGTTTTGAGTTCTCTCCTTCATTTAGTTATTTATACTAGAGACAACTTAAAATAAATAAGTACATGTATTTATCTTTACGATATCTGATTTAAATCTCACTTAAAAATGAATGATTATGCCCATGTTTTAAACTAATCAAGCTGTCGTTCTTTTTATAATAATTCTGAAAGCATGGTTAATGTATTCATATTTATTTATATTAAAATACCTTCGAGGCAGCAAGTTCATATAGGTAATGCCTGTTACTGTACAGTTCTGCTTACCCAAACGAAATGTTGGATCTAATTTGAAAATGGAATATGTATAAAAAAGATCCACAATCTAAGTATGATAAATCAGCTTCTAATTAGTTATATTTGTTAGTTGTATCTTTTTGAATTAATAGTGCATTCCAAAAAGATTCACTTACTTATCTTTTTAAATATGATAAACGATCGAAAGTCAGACACAAGAATATGTTTGCCGAACCGTCATACAACGATATACGACAAAAAGCTCAACATTTTTATGAATTAAATTTGTCTTTAGGGAAACACGTATAGCATCACTGACATACTACATTTTTTGACATTTTTGTTTGGTGCCCTATTGGGGACCTTATGTTCTGTGGTCATGCGTGACTTGTCATTTCCAATGAGATCACTCTCCTTTATTGACGTATTCATATTATGTCGATAGATGCACCACATTCTATTTTGACTTACTAATGTTTACTTATTAGTTATGTTCTAAAAACTGTAACGCTATTGCAAAGTAATTTAATTGGGTATTGTCGTAAACGGATTTCTGTTACATGTTAATGTATTAATTAGGAAATGTGTTGTGATTTTGTGTTTAACTGACAGAATATAATCCGTCATTCATTATCATCTGATTCTCTGAAGTTTACAAGCATTAAATTTATACATCATATTAGGTTATTCGCATGTGTATTTGCATTATAACAATGTCTTTCCTGTGCTTTTTTATTTGTGTTATACAATATTCATGAAGTTCGTAACTTATATTCGTAAAATATAAGTATAAACATTAAAGCTAAAAAACCAAGTACAATGCATCCATTCAAGATGCATTAATTGAACCTTTTTACGTATTGTTACGGTGTTACAGTTGTTACTACATTTCTTTTCTATTATAAATGATGAATTATAGAAAATCGGAATAACATCAATTAATTGTGCCAGATGATATTGTTTTTACAACATTCTGTAGCTGGGTTGGAGAATTGTGTATGTTCCAGTTAATATAATTATAACAAAGTGAGCTACTTTGTAGTTTCATGTATGAATCATAATTGCCCTGATTTGTTTTACGTGTTTAATCAAACAGGACAGGACTAATCTGTTCATAATCTGTGCCAAGTGTTCTGTTATACACTTTGTAAATTGATATTTACATTTTTTTATCAAATGTGTACAGTATGCCTTACGCTTAAGTTATCAAGCTCATGATTCTAAATTTCAATTCCAAAGAAGACAAATAAAGTGTTTTGTTAGAAGGCAATCAATGTATCTATTAAATTGAAAGTGTTTGTGTCGTCAAGTTCGTTTGTATAACAATTGTTATAATACAGGTATTACTGCCAGTTTTTTTTGTTTTAATACTCTTTGTATTATATGATGAAAATGATCAATCTTTTTAACTATATTATAACACTTTTCTCATAAGTCTGAATATGTGATTATATTTCATCATGTTATACTGGTGTCTTTCTGTATCGTATCCTTTGCATTTTTTATAGTCTCTATATAGCTTTTGTCACAAAGGGATTACCCGAATACATGTTACTCAAGTATTGTCTACATCATTTTATCATAATATATTGCTCTTCTTAATTTTTAACACAATTTAGCTCATTTTTTCTGAATTAACTTTCTATACAAATAAGCTTATGTAAATTGACAAAGCTTTGCATGTACTGTTGTATTGTGTTGGTTTTGATACACGCAAAAGCATAACTGAAATATCGAATGCTCCCAAAATGATAAAAACAAGGGATACCGTATTTAAGCTTGACTGTAAATGTACTAACTTGTAGACACACACGAATTATCATGAAGGTAAAATTGAAAATCGTTTAATCAATATGAATGTGTTTTTATTATAATGTATAAGAAAATATCTTTTACAATATTCAAAAGTAAAAGTTATTCGAATGACACTTGTTGCACATCAATACAAATAATATGTGTATGAAAATTATACTGAGAATCGTATTTTGAAATATTTTTATGTTACGTTATGTTCAGCAACCAGTCTTTTTAGTATAATTATGTGTTCCTTAACTAATTTTAAAGAATGTTTTATTTAATATGAGTAAAATGATTAAGTATGAATTTTTATCGAATACTAAATTCCATCCTGATGTCTACTATGAGAGAAACTGTTTATTTTTATTATTAAAATAGTATTATTTGCTGTTACCTTAAATCTTATATGATGACTCGTGATCATGATGACATTTTACCGAAGTTATGCATCGTGTCACCTTGAAAAAAATCGTCCTTTTGAATATTTGTGAGCGCTAGATGGAAATGAATGAAATATTGAAAATAATGTTAAGTTATTGAATGTAGTATTTCAAACAAATCTGATAATTTCATTAACGTTGTGTTTATTATAAATATGCTCTCATTTCAGTTGTTATGATTAAAAAAACATTGAGAGGAGACTAAAACCGGTAATTTTACGTATTCATGTCTCAGAACATTGTATCAACAATGATATCACTAGACATATAAATTAAGCTGATGTGATATACAAAAAATGATTCATTGTACTGATATATTAGTATCCTAGCAATTTGCACTGGCAAAAGACAACTTGTTTTGAGCAACCAATAGGCGAATCATTACATATTTATTTTACATAAAAGTATTAGATGTGCAGACATTTAATGATACAGCCATGCCAATTTGCACTAAAATAACTCCCTTATTACATCCGTTTCGATATCTTGCAATAATAATATGTCACGCATGTACTGTGCATGGAATTGCTGTTGCTAGCAATGCATGACAAATGCTTTGTTCGTACTTTGTATATAAAGAGCCCAGTAAGACGTAAAATATATCAAAACATATGATAAATAAAATCAATAAGGTAAGGCGGTGCTCAATGCACGCAACCTAACACGACCCAGCAACAAAGCCGTAAGTTACCTTATCTTAGAAAGACGCCGTGTTGTCTAAAACCTAAAACATACAATTGCAAGGAAACAAGAATCATTTTAAGAAATATTGAATAAGTATACTTATTCACAAAATAAGGAATCGTTAAGTATCATACAATAAGCAGTATTCAAATCTTAAAGAAATACAAGGTCAGCACGTATTTAATAAAAGTGTACATCTGATCGTTTCAGTGTAGTAGTAGATCTAATTGCATAAAAAACTTTATATTTTTTCAACAATATTTGGACAATAATATGACGTTATAGTTACACTGAACTTTTATGGAAATAGGTTGTCAATTTGATAGCATTGTATGTAAAATGACTTTTTATACACAAACAATTTTTTTAACATTAAAGAGATATTTAAGAAATAAAAAATAATCTTAATCATGTTTGAGTATTATTACATTTCTAGTGCAATAGTATATAATTGATAAATGTAATTCCATAGATTTATTAATATGCTTAAATATTTCAAAATAACATTAAAACGAAAATAGCTATGCAATTTTGAAGGATATTAAAAATAAATACTTGCAATAATTATTTTATTAAATTATTTCTGAAGTAGTAAATCTTTCAGTAGAATACACTGACGGAATACATTATGCCAAGATCTGTGTTACACAGAGTATTGAATAATAGCAACCATGTTAATTTCAATGACTATTTTGGTTGTTTACGGTTATGGTAGGATGAGGTGTTTTAAGAAAGTTAATTGCCCGGAACAAATGTGTCAAACCGTCAACCAAGAGGTTAATTTGTGTTTTTTATATCTGTATAACAAGACTGGACACCAAACAAATACGATTTACGAAACAGAACTTTTGTCAAGTTTCTCTAAATCCAAGGGATATGATCACTTGAAGGATAATTCTTTGTTTGATGTTGTTGAAATTATTTTGTTTTAAAGTGAATGCAAAACGAAATTGTTGAGAACTCGTTGACTGAGTCTAATTTTGATTACCCAGATTTTAATAAAATTCAACTTTTATATGCAAAATGAAAATTTAATATATTTATAGTGTTCATTACTGTTTTATATTAGAATTTTTAAAAATTATAACCTCTATGCTAATGTTTTGAACATAAAATGTTTACCACAACATGCCCCATTTCTGGTCGGTATTACGTTAATCACGCCATTATAATGGTATTTCTTTTCTATTTTATTTCATCTTATATAAATGCCATTCGATCCAATTTAGTCCTTAAGATTTTCAACATGTGAATTTTTTTTCATTCATGTCCATGCTGTCCTTGAATAACAAAACTACTAATAAGTTTTCTTTTCTGCTTTATTAAAATAACAAGTTTATGACCAATGGCACTTTCCATTTGTTTTCGCTTCACCTTCAAAACATTCATTATATCCTGCTGCACCTGTTTTTCTATTATAAACATCAGAATATTTTATGATACATTTTTGTCTGGTGTTAAAAGACACAATTTGGTTTCAGCAGAAACAATTACTAAATTAATTGACATGTATATCAACATTTGGCAATTGTTTGTATGTTCAACAAGCTTATTGCGCTCAAAGGTATTTTATGAGACTGCATTAAATCTAAGAATATATGAAATATAGTTTTATTGATGATGAAGGTTCAATGTTTTCTTAAAATTCTGTGTGTATTTATCATATGATTATATAAGACTTAGTCAACGAAAGCAAACATGTTTCCTTTTTTCCACTGCATACGTTTGAAAACAAAACAAAAACTGACTTGATCGTAATGCAGTTCCTCGTAATTCAAATTATACAAAAACTGGACAGTGAACATAATATGATATATAATACAATCATGTAAAAATCTCTCAAATAATTTGTTAGTATTGTTTTAGTTACTAGCATGTTGTATAATAGAGAGTTCTAGTCAGACATATCGCGGGCTTTACATATATCTTATCATATTTCTATCATATATTTATTACAAAACTATAGTTTGCATTAATTTATTTTCAAGTATCAAGTTAATTCATTGTTGTTATTGTTCAGCTCACAAGTAATCTTATTATTTTGTAATTGCACCTGTCTTCCTCGTAGAAATATCTAGACAAATGTCTACTATGTAGATTACATTATCTTGTATTACAAAATTCAATTTGTTTTAAGCACGAAGTATACTATAATAATAAAAACAAAGACAACTGGCAGGATTGTGCTAAAATATAATTATATTATCATCTGCAATGGAGAAACATGTGATGATAACCATAAAGTGTTTTATCTATTCATTGTTGTTGAATTAAATTATTCAGATGACACATGTTTAAATAATGATGTTAAGATTTTTTGTAGTATTAAATGCTATATGATCTAACGTTTCTTTGTTTTCAAAACCGATTCCTTGACAGTTTGGAGTTCATTTGGTTATTTGTACATGAGACAACTTGACATAAATAAGAACATCTATTTTCTTTCTCGATATAGGATTTAAATTTCATTTAATTATGACATTCAAAATTTTAAATGAATCAAAATGTCGTCTTTTATAATAATATTTAAAACATGGTTGATTTATTTACATTTAACTACAGGCAACATGTTAGTATAGGTAATGTTTGGTACTTAACATTTCTGCTTACTCAAATTTTGTTGACCTAATTTAATAATGAAAGGCATATTAAATAGATCCAGAATATAAGTACGACGAATCAGTTTCTAATTAGTTATATTTATAAATAATATTTTTAAATTAATGATGCATTCCGACAATATTTACTTAATTACCTCTTTGAATATGATAAATGATCGAAAGTCAGACACTGGAACCTATAAACAGAAACTTTGCCGAACTGTCATACAATGATATATAACTAAAATGCACCACATTTATTAGCTATCAAAATGAATTATATTTGTCTTAATGGAAAAAACACATAATTATATTAAAAGCAATAAAACAGTTCTATGAACAACCATACTACATTTTCTTGACATTTGATTTTTTTCGCAAAATGTTTGTTCGGTGTCCTACAGGGTGTCTTTCTTTCTGTGGTACTGTGTGACTGGTGATTTTTAGCCCTGATTTGCTTCACGTGTTTAATCATTAACGGAAATTGACTAATTTGTTTATGATCTATGCCAATTATTCTATTAAACATTTTGTAAATTGATATATACCCTTTTCCTTTTTATCAAATGTATATAGCAGGTCTTACGCTTAAGTTATCTCGTGATCCTTAATTCCAATTCCAAAGAAGACAAATAAAGTGTTTTGGTACAAGGCAATCAAAGTAAATATTAAATTGAAAGTGTTTGTGTCGTTTGCATTACATTTGTTATACAGGTATTACTGCCATGCATTTTGTTTCAATACTCCTTGTATTTTATTTTAATTTATGATGAAAATTATCAATCTTCTTTTCTAAATTATAACACTAACACGAAAGCTTTTTCTGATATAACATAATGTTTAGCAACCAGTCTTTTAAGTATATGTTTTAATAAAAAATGATTTATTTATGAGTAAAATGATAAACTGAAAGTATGAATTCTTATAAAATGGTTTAAAAGGAACATTGAAAATGTTTTGTTTTGGACAATTTCTGCATTTCTTTTAGATTTTATAAACAAAATACAGTAAGTAAATATTACCTTACAAGATCATAGTAATTTGGTGTAAAAGAATATTTACGTGTAAGCACATTAATTTCTGTTGACATTTGTAATTATTTATCCTTTTTCTGTATTACCTGAGTAGGAAGGACTGCATACGTTGTAAAATTAATTCAAACGTATTTAGAGCAATGAATTTCTTGTCTGGTTTAAGTACAGAGCTGTCATAAATATGTTACATGATTTGTATCACGTATTTCTTGACATTTGTTGTTTATAAAGTGAAAATATCCGCGTTCCTATTTCAGAATGGCTATTAAAACACAATTGATCTGTACATGACAAATACAAATTAAGTATTATGCGTCAGTGTGCAATTAATATGCAACCGTTACTGGAATTGTCCAAATGGTATTCATTACGGTTACCAATCAAATTAACAATATGTTATACGTGTATCATAAATAATGCAACTCTTTGATCATTCTGCCGGGACCGATTTAAAGACACAAATCTTAATTTTTGTGGCAAATTGATACGCAAATAGGCAAGCAATTCATGCATAGAATAGCTTTCCTTTCAGATCTTTTGCGCAGATTTATTTTTTCACATGGCGTCATCAAACCAATTTGCTGTCAAGTTGCGCAGTTGTGGATACATCTATTTATGTTTTGCTAAATTGTTCAGTTGTTCCCACTGTCATTATATTTTATAAAAATATATTTATTGCAAATAATGTATTAAATAATTGCAGTGACAATATTTTGTACATTATTTAAATTAAATTGCAATATAATTGATTTAGAAAAAAGTATATAATCATGTTAGAGAGAGAATATAATCTCTGATTTCGGTTAAAATCAAGCATTTTTGTATCATTCTGTGCTTAGTGACATTCATCGTTCTTTTTATTGACTAGGTAAATGTCATGCGTTGCATGTGTGGCGGCCGAAAAAAGTCTCGGAAATACTTGTTGTGTATGTTGTGTATTCATATTTGAAAGTTGCAAAGTTTTTTTCTTAAAATAACCATATATATTAATATAATGTTATTTCTGCTCGTTCATGTCTACTCTATAACTTACAAGCTGAAAGATATTTTGCCTACTTTAAAATTACAATTTTGGGCATGTTTCATTATATCCGAGCCCATCTTTAAACTAAACTTGGTTCAGCACCGCTTGAAAGCAACATGCAACACATTTGATTGTGTTCGTATTTCAACTCGTACCTAAATGGTTTCTAATTCCAACTACATGTTGATATTCTGAGTAATTGTTGTAATACGAAAGACACATTGTAATAATTCCATTACGAGATGAACTGAAATACACGTTTGTCTTTCTCGCTTTTGATAATTATGACGATAGACCATGCCACTTTTGTTAGAGCTATTTTGACACGTGTTTTTTAAATAATATTTTTTTCCTGACACGCATACTTATGAAAACATTCTCCTGGAAAGTTTGATTAATGATAATTGTGAAACACAATAACCTGCAACTAAGCGAACAATTGATAATATCATCCGATTTTTAATTAATTAGAATAAATCAAATTTTTTTTATGCGCATGCAAGTCGTTCCAATTATGATCTAGTTTAGAATAGCAGATTTGTACCAGAAATGTAATTTTAATGTTTAAAGAAGTGTTTGTTTCTACGAAACGGTGATATAAATTGCATTATGATATACATGTATGTTGTGTCGATTAAACTATAGTCATTCGGAATAATTGGTTCAAGCACTCTAAGTGTCGAAATTGAGTACCGCTCTTAAGTATCGCTCAAGTCGGTGCTAGGGGAGAGTGAGAGATGTTGCACTTTTTATCCATCATGTACAGAGTAAATCAAATCGAGTCTGTTATTTCAATGTTATTTCGTGATTAATGCTTCCAAGAGATCACTCATTTTCCAGATTTTTTACACTTACTTTTTAGACACACAATTTATACTAGTAACTGGACAACCCCTGTTAAACATCATGTATTAAATAATTTATTTTGAACATGACAATCCAAACCAACAAACTTTCCATCACTTACAATTTATTTATTGTTTCATACATTTTCCCTTTAATGTATATATACTATTCAAAACATTCACATTGTCTTTGGTTCATATTTATTTAAGTTAACTTTATCAGCTTTCTTAGGGGAAATAACATCATGTTTTCTTATAACGAGGCGATAATGTTGTGACAAGAAAACAGACTTGATTCCTGCTAGCTTAGTTGAGGTAGAATCTTCAACATCTTATTAGAAAAAACCTTTAATAAAAGAGAGCGTTTGCTGCAAAAGGTGTTTATAGAGACAAACAGGTGTCTTGAAATCATAACTGTAAATAAGCATTTACCTTTAAGTTTTCTTTAATCCTGCAAAAAGACACCTTTGCAGATATCACAATATCATCTACCATGCTATGACTGTCTGTGGACGAAAAAAGTCCATAACAATAATAATGAATATTTTGCAATACATGCTGTTCGTACAGCCATTTAAAATTAATATTGAAGATAAAGAAAGAATGTAAGTAATGTCTTTTGAGTAAAAAAATACGACATATTCATCAATTTATTTTTTTATTAATTTTTGTGAAATTGCGTTTTTTGATAACTAAATATGTTTAAAGGTTGTCCGAATAAGATATTTGATAAAAATACGGCCAGTAAGTTATTTCTTAAAATACACATACATTTACAGCATTTACAGTGTGTTAAAACATATCTCCGCTTAAATAGCTGTAATCGAGGTGTGCATTACAAGCATAGTTGTTTTAAATTAACAATGTGGATTTTCTGGATAATTGAGTTTAGTTAATAAACATAGCATATCATTTGAATATCATTGCAATTTAATGTTTATTAATAGCTTTACGAAGAACAATTACCCATGTGGATACTGAAACTCTACTCAATGATATGTTTATTTTTTCAAGCAAATAAACACTGTCTGTCATATAAACTGACATAAAATAGATAAATACAAAATCCCTTAAGAAAGACCAACACGGCAAAATTGAAAATGTTGCAGGCTCGGTTTGATTGAGCCTGTTCATGGACGGTACTGGAAAGTGCAAGTTACCGTCCACGTCCCCTAGCACCGGCTTAAGCAGAATTCAACATTTATACATGAAATGGTAAAATTTTGAATGTAGAAATATCCGCAGTTGTGTTCATACGGCGGTTATCATGGAACCTTCAATGTGACACTTTCGTGCCATTCCATGAAAAGCGGCGTATGGTCCCCAAGTAATAAAAAGCCTGTGCCCTAAACGAGAACACAATGGACGAAACTAAATAAAATAGAATTTTGAAAGGGGATCAGAGGTCATGAAGCCTGCATCTCACAGATAAGACGTCAAAATACAAATTTAAAAAAGTAGGCAACATATCCTAAGGGTGATTCAACATCATTCAAGTAGGAATATTGGAACCACCCAACTAGAAAATGCCGAAAAGTTGAAACTAAAACCCCTTCTGTGCATCACTTTTTATTTTGTTTTCTTGGTGGTATAAGTGCAGCGTTTTCTACAGTAATCGGTATAAATCCAATAGATTTGTGATGCACTTTCAAAAATGCTAATATACATATGAATATTTCAAATACTTCATAATATAATCATCATTTTGTGAGAAACCACAAGACTGTTTTAATACCTCAACTTGATGGAAGACATTTTTCTAGTCATTGTATATACTTTTCATGTCTTTTCCTACGCAATCATGCTGTTATACACCTGTTTGTTTTTTTTCTTAATTTTAACAAACAGATGCATTACCTAAAAATTTACCAAAATGTTATTTTCCATATTTAGAAAACTAAATGGTCTGAAGAAATGTTTTATTTCTCTTTGTATACCGCGATACCAGACGGAAGCAGATCAATAGTGTATTATAATCATGGATAAGCTTTTTATTTTGTCATTATTATCTATATCAATATGAATTGCTACGAGACAATATAGAGCAAATGGATCATTGGCCTCCTAAACCAACTCACACGATTGTATATTCGCTCACAATTGCGAATGTAAATTACGTATAAAGTTTGCTATTATAGGAAAAGTGTATAAATGAGGTGATGTTTGTTTAAAAAAATGTTTTGCGTTTCATTTATAGAAATAATTATCTAATAGCAATAATAACATCAACACACTTTTCAAAATAAATTGCTTAATCTTACATTGATAGTCTGTGGATGATACTAAGTTTCACAAAAATGCATTGCCATTTTTAGGGGAACTGAACAGCCTCAATCAAACCGAGGCTACAACATCTATAATGAATGCCTTTTTGGCGTTTTTTATTGAGTTTGCTTTTTTGAACACTTTATTTTTATTTATATTTTCTTCTTTCTCTTTTCTAGATATTAATTGTTTTGTACCACAGATGCGATTGTCATTATATAAGCATATCTGTCTGGAAAAATGCATTTATCTTATACAGCATAAAAACCAATTTCTATTCGAAATGTATTGGCTTCATATTTTGATCAGTTTGCTTATTTCGTTATGACCATGTTCGTTTCTGAAATACGATATTAAGCCATTAAGCGGGTTCTTCACCGTTTGTCAGCATATTAATGGATTTAGGTTACAATGGTGTTCTAGCAGCACAATAGTATCAGTTGCATCATGTATAATGCAGCATGTAATGCATGCAATTGCTTTATAGATACACATCTAAATGTGCCAAAACATCAATATCAAGAAACGTAAAAACCGTAATCAAAGACTGACATTTTGCTCCATTCTTGTTAACTTGATAGGTCATTTAAACAAGCAGAACGTTTTGATGCAATGTTTTTGTTTACTTAATATCTTAAGTTTTTGTAAAAAGATTTTTTTTTGTCTTACGGCACTCTAACAAAATTAAGGTCATATGGCGCCGAAACAGGACAAATGAATTCGGCTAACCTTAAGTGTTACAAATTTAAAGCAACACCAGGGGTCAAAAGCGTGCCTGCTTAAGAAACGCAATTATATATATATACATAACATATATAATTTTTTTTTACGATCACTCAGGGATAAACGGTGGATGTAACGTGAGGCCTCAACCCTTAAAACCTAATATTTGATTCTCAATATCGCTGCAGAAATAATTCTGGACAATATAAATGTTTTCATATGACTGGAAACGCATTTCAGTGTAGATACAAATCTTTATGTGCCATTGATGATAATGATTCTAGTCGTTGCATTAATCAATCATATCGATATCATTGTCGCTATCACTGGCTCATTCCTTGAGTCCAATGACTAAGCCTTTCAAGGTCATTTCATTTCTACAAAAGATGTGCAACTACGAGTATTTTTAAGGTCCGTGAAATGTAATTTACTTAAGGAGAAGAGGATAAATGGATAGCGAAATAAATAAATAAATAAATAATAAATAAAAACATAAATTAATGAAAATAAATAAATAAAACATGATAAAGAATAAACAGGAAATGATACCTCTTCTTGTCTTGTTTCAATTTGGTATTTTTTCGTGTTTCTTTTTAAAGTATTCCAGTGGGATTTGTTTTGACATGACTGGGTAAACATTTTCAGACCATTCACTCACTTCTTTTTTCTCTATAACAACTAAAATCATTTTTATTGTGGAACATAACCTAAAATTAAAAAGCGCTTTAAAACATCTTCAACTCAAATTGCACCTGCTATATTTTTTTTAAATTTAATTCATTAGCATGTTTCTTTATTATATTTTTAGTATTCTTTCTTTTAGGTGCATCGAGTTAATTACATGTATATTACATTTTCAATTTTTATGTGTTATTCAATTGAACCTCGGTGCCATCTAAGCAATAATTCATGATTTAACATTTTCCGATTTTTTTGTTCCCCTATTCAAAAAACATGGTGTTATGATGAAATGTTTTTCTTAAATGCCAGACAAAAACCGATCAATAGCGTAACAATAATAGATAAGCTTTTTATTTCATTTTTATTATATATATCAAATTATCAATATACATCGTTTCTTTCCAGTCGAAATAGAGCAAATGGATCAATAGCCTCTTAAACTCACATGGTTGTAAATATGATCAAATGTCAGAATATTACCGTCAAACATGTTTTGCCCTAGGTCACATATAGAAATAAGGTTAATTAATAGTTTATTGTATACTTTTCTTATATGTGTAAATACTTATCTTTAATTCTTAGAGAAGACGAGACATGGCAATGATATTAAAAAATTCTAAAGAAACATCCTGAAACTTCGAATATAATGGTGCGAACTATGCACGATTAACTAAGTAAATAATATAATATTTTTAGTGTGTATGTGAAGTCAACAAAAGGTATATTTTTGCCTTATTATTCGTACATGTAGTAGTATAAAATAGATTATTTTCTGGCAAGATGGCCTCTTGTTTGTTTGTTTTTATTTGGTAGTTTTTAAGACATATGAAATTGCACGATTAAAAATCCACATATGTAGGTGTTTTCCTACCAAGTATGTAGAAAATGTTAAAGTCTTGTTCATGGTATACTAGTGGCTTAATAAAGCAAAATTATCAATCTGATTAATAAATGAGGCTGGTTTTTTTTATCTCCATACAAACTAAAATTGAGATGTTGGTATTCGTCGCAGTTAGTCTAATGGAATTGCTGTTGCGCGAATATGTACATAATTATATCATGTGCTTTATACCTGCATTATAGCACAATGCGAAGTCGTTTGCTGTATTTCTTAACCATTAGCTATGAAGCATAATGTCCCTATAGGAAATACGATGTTAAACCATTAGGAGATTCTATCACCGGTTGCTACCATATCAATTTGTTTCCGTTACAATGGTTATCTAGCGGCAGAAAAGTATCAATTGCATTGTGCACAATGCAGCATATAATTCATGTGAATGCTTTATATGTGCACAAACCATAATGTTCCATAAATCATAGAATAAATAAGTAAACCAGGAAGACTTGTTTTTCTGAATTATTGAACAGAATAATAACTGAATATAAAAGCATATAAATAATAAGATAACTACTCGTATAGTATATAGAAGTGTGATGATTCGGTTTGATTGCGTTTATCTTGCAAAGGTTACAATTATTTAGAGATATATCATATTGTATAAAGAAACTTTGGTTTGATGTTCTTGAAATGAAATGCGTAGGTTTTTAAAACAAAATTTCGTATTTTATATGTTGACCATTACTAATGCTAATTAAACAGTAGACACATATATATTTGTGCATATTGACACTTGTTTGCATTCAACTAAGTCTATCTGAATGTTTCACACCAGTCACAAAGTGTTCACTAATTTATGGTTTACCTGTTTTCACATTCTTTCCTTTTTTAATATGTAAGCAAACCAGCAAAATAAAAAACGTTCAATGTCCTCTAAAATTTGATAACTAAAGGTGAATGTTGGTACGTAACATATTTCTCTGATAATTAACATCTATAGAACATAAAACGGTAAGCAAGAACATATTAATTGTTATAATCTGTAAATACAAGAAAGAAACTTTATAAAAAGCACCGAAAACTGCAAAATTGAAAAAGTTAAGGGCTTCGATTGCCACGGAGCGTTAAATATAACATGTTGATGCAATTCTATAAAAATCAGGGCATGGTCCGAAATCAAAACTTTGTGTGTGCCCTTAACCAGAAAAAAATGACAAAATCCCATTTATAATTTATTATACAAAATGTAATTGAAAGTTGTCGTGCGCTTCATAATACTAAACAAGGGTAAAACAAATTTGACAATTATACAAACAATATATCAAATATCAAATATAACAAATGATGTCATAAAGAATGTACTTACCTAAGATGCAGTTTGTAGATATATGAACACGCTATAGAGGTTTTGTTGAAGACGCATTTTCCAGACGCTTGCCGTCAATTTTCTGATAAGAACCTCGAATCAAATAGAACGGACATTGATTCTTTGTGTAATCGACCCTACGAATCTGAAGTAATTTAATGCATAGAGTAGAACTACTTCAAAGTCCGAGATTTATTTTAGATAATCTCAAGTTTTTTCGTTTGGTAAAAGTTCGAGGCTGGTCTAAAAATAAGTTATGCTCAAGGAACAAGCTTGAATGAGAGCAATACTTTCATTTATTATTATTATCATTTTTTTTTTAATTGTTAAAAAACATTTTCGTGTTTTTGCCATATTGTTTGGCACTGTTTTTCTTTGACTTTTGTTTATTTCTTTGGCTTTCTTTTATTTTAGAATACCGTGTTTATAACTCAAAGCTGTTATTTATAATTACTTTGCATTTGCAGTTTGATATTTGCAAGTTATAATCATAAAAATTAAAAAAACACATGCACACATCAGAACAACAAAGTGTGCACATGACTAAGAACCCATACATTGAAATGTCATGGACAGACAGATCTCATTGTTTAAACTAGAACCCCGCGAGCCGTATGTGTCTCCTTGTGAATAATATAAATTAGGAAAAAATGGCCAGGACAAAAATGAAATATAAAATTAACAAAGGGCAATAGCTCAAAAAATAAGAAGTAAAGAGCAGCAATTTCTGTGCATTGTACTTCTTATCAGATGAATAATATCCATCATCCTATGACGTTTCAAGTCTATAGCTTTTATAATTTATAAGAAATGGCCTGGACAGAAATAAAGAATGAACATTTAATACAGGGTAATAATTCAAAAATAAGAAGTGCAGAGTACCGGTCCTTGTAAACTGCACTTTTTCTTAATGAGATATATCATCCTATGAAGTTTAAAGATCATAGCTTTTATACTTTAGGAGAAATGGCCTGGACAAAAATAAAGTATGAAAGTTAACAATGTGCAATAACTCAAATAGTTAGAAATGTAGAGTACCGGTTTTTTTGTATTGCACTTCTTCTTAATGAGATCTATCATCCTATGAAGTTTCAAGTCCATAGCATTTATACTTTAGGAGGAATGGCCCGGACAATAATAAAGTATGAAAATTAACAAAGGGCAATAACTCAAAAATTAAGAAGTGCAGAGTACCGGTTTTTATGCACTGAACTTTGGGTCATTATAAGAATAATGCATACTAAGTTTGATGTCAATCCGACTTATAATGACTGACTTATGCTCCGGACAAGCTTAAGGGTCGCCGACGACGCCGACGCCGACAACGACGACAAAAGTAATCCCTTTATGTCGCCTTTTTTAAGGCGACACAAAAAGGCAGCGTTTATAATTAATCATTACACAGTCAAGCTCTTTTGCATAATTTTGAGGTTTTGACTCTATTTAAGTTTGCATTCATACCAATTGTGGATATTATATGTTTGGTTTAATGCCTGGTCAAGACATTTAACAGATTATCAAGTAATAGAGAATATATAATAGAGTTGCTATTTATAATTATTTATACCTTATATTTGTCTGAGCAAATCTAAATAACAGTATGAGGTATGAAATTGAAACTTCATGCATGAACATAATCAAACTGACCATGAAACTATCATACAGACTTTAATGACATGAATAGAGCAAATCAAAAACATATATATCATTATCATGTCATGTTCATTTAGACACCTATCTCCAGAGGAATGACATATAAACATTAATTACAAGTCCACAAAATAAGTAAGATAAATGTTAATTGGTTAACGTTCACAAGAAAAATGTTTATACTACAAAATGCATGTTTAAATGTTCTAAAGAGACATTTAATATGATTTAGCAAAGATGCCATGCACTTGAATTTTGTATGTGTACTGTCGTTCAACAAAAGCAAGATTAATAAAGAAAACGTGCAAAGTGCATTCAATTAATTGTTTATTAGTAATGCTGCCCGGAAGTCCGCCATTGAAACGAATATACCTTGTACAAGCGCATGGTGTTTGACATAGCGTTAAAGAGTTGTTGTTTTTCATTCAGTTGTATTGATTATGTTCCCATGATAACACACGTGTCGATTAACGTGGGAACACATTCATTTTCTTATAGAATGGTACAAAAATGACAAATTAAAAGCTTCATAATAAATAAGTTATGCAAGTATCTACCGGTTTATATCCACTGTTCTTTGTAAAATAAATGAAAACTTAAGGTGCGGAAGCAACAAAAGTGCAAGTGCCGTGTCTCTAGATTAAGTCCCTACAAAATTTGCTTCATTTATATAAAAAATTATTCACATAAAATAACGTCGCGGTTAAGGTTAGGTGGTGTCCATATATAGAAGAAGTCAAACTGTCATATTCTTTGACCTTGTTATAAATACATTGTTAAATGCTTACTAATATATGCCAAGAGCCTTGATTAAATTAATTTATGTTTTATTCCGCATACGATGACATGATTAGTTTCGCATATTAACACATGCAAATAATTACATGCAAATATTTACCGACTACTACTACATGTTTGTTTTTCCTTGTAATTTATTGGCCCATTTGTTAAACTGACAAAGGCAATGTTAGGTTATAGAAAGGGTGTGTGTTCATGTCAGTATTAATGTAGCGAATAGGTTGTTTAGAATTGTTCTGCATCCAAACTAATTGCATTCATTTTTCCTGCACTTGTTAAACATCAATCATATAAAAAGGGTTTTCCCATCGTTTTACAATTCACAGAAAATAAAAAAAATGAATGTATTGCAAAGAGCAGTGTGGATGACTAAGGTGTTTAATAATCAAAAATGAAAGAAATCTGTCCTCCCATATATAGGGTCAAAGCATTACCGAATGCATTGTTTTACATATGATTCATCCTAATGATTATAAATGTTTTTTAATCCTTACATAATGTATACAGTATACTATTATTAGATTATATAAACTTACGGTTATACAATGTACTTTAATATATAGAACTAGTGCATTTTTCTAAATAAAATTCTAAAAAATATTTTAAGAAAAGACAAACAAAAACACTTAATGAGTTCTTGTTGCTAAGAATATCACGTTGCTTATTTTTCTTTCCACCGTCCTACTTGGTGCCTCTCTAGTTGTCCTGTGGGACTTGGTGCTATAGGGGAAAACCTGTTGCTATTGTTTTGGCATATTTAGGGTCAACCATTTTGCGAAATAATTTATTTTATTTCATTGTAAGTGCCCTTACATGTACGAATATATGTATATGTCTGTGTGTTGCTTTACTACTATAATTATGAATTACAATTATTTTTTTCTTTCCATTTATTGCATTAAATTATGTTTAAATCAAACTTAGCTATGATAATTGAAGATGTATTAAATGAACGACACTCTTCATTGATTATCATTGTATCTAATGCACATGGCAATTAATGCAGCTTTTTAAAATTTCTTTTAAATTTCTTTATTAATGGGTGTGTGTGTGCGTGCGTGCGCGCGCGCGTGTGTGTGTGTGTGTGCACGCGTGTGTTGGTGTGTGTGTGTGTGGTGGTGTGTGTGCGCGTGTGTGTGTTGGTGCGTGTGCGTGTGTGTGTGTGTGTGTGTGTGTGTGTGTGTGTGTGTGTGTGTGTGTGTGTGTGTGTGTGTGTGTGTGTGTGTGTGTGTGTGTGTGTGTGTGTGTGTGTGTGTGTGTGTGTGTGTGTGTGTGTGTGTGTGCTTTCCATAATGCATTATGTTTTCGATTAATAATTTAAACCATCATTTCTTTTACTGATCATTTCATGTTTACCTATTTTATATTAAATAACTATGTTGCCATATATATTCGGAAAATCATCTAGTAAATATTTTCTTTAAAGGTGTAGAAGATTTATTTCATCACTGTTCTTTAATATATGCTTCGCCTTGGAAACATTTTAAATCAGACCCTTATCACTTCCTTTTAATGAGCGTCAATAACAATATCCAAACGATAATGAATTCACATTATAATGTTAAACTTGACAGTAATTATGATCACAAAATGATATACCTGCAGAGATAAAAAGCTTTATTATACAAAAAAATCTGTTTACAATAATAGACAGTGCTTGAAATTATAATCATAATGTGTTGTTGAGGAAGACGAATTTAGAATGTAAATTGACTACTAGTTGTGGGATATGTGCATGCTTTTACTTCATTGAAGCATTAAACAGCCAATGTAATTAAAATTTTCCGTTCCAAATATGTTTGGATGTTTTATGATGATAGTTTGGAGTCTCTAAACATGACATGTCTTGTGGTTTTTTTCTTCTTCTTATTTACCCTTGTCGTTATATACAAACTTGCTCAGGCAATTTTGCCAACCAGAATGACCTTTTAAAATTCAATTTTGACATTTTTTCTCTGTTTCATTTTAGACAATTATTTTTTGCATAAGTATTTGATACAGATAGTTTTGACTTAACCAACTCTCGGATGAGATACTTTATTTCCAATTCTAAGTATTTAAAATGTATCAATCGACAAGTATGTATCAATGATCAAATTTTCTTAGGTAAAGCCTGTATATAATATAAGACAGACTGTTGGCAATAAAAGACAGGCTGTAGACAATATAAGATGGTCCTATGATATAACCACCTTATTTGTAACTAGTCGAATAATGTCAATGTTTCTACTCAAAAGTCCGCTGAACCATAGACACATTTTTTAGAGATAAATTGAGTATTATTCTCTTCAATCTCAAAAGCATTATCTACGGTTTAGAGAATCGAAATAAACTTTAAAAAAAATAACCAAATTTAATTATGAATACGATTTATCATCTCATCTCATTAAATACCTAATTTATTTTAACGAAATGACAATTTAAATATTATTCCGTTCAAATAAAATCTAAAACAATGGACACATGTACGAGTGTCCAGTTTTATAGTGATTTAATTTCAAAAATATTTTTATCATGATCACTTTAAAAAAACTGTTCCGTGGATACTTTTCTATTGTTACAAAAAAAGGTAGATTTTGCTGTATTTTCTTAATATACATCTTTGTTTTAAAAGGCTGTTACTTGTATATTAATATTCATATATTCAGAGAATTTTTTTTTTATTGTTTCATTTATTAGTCTTGGTGAATGCTAAGATTGCATGAACACAAAAAAGCGGAATGAAAAACACACTATAAAAGTTTTATAGATTTTGCATGACCTTAGAATGTGACAATAGAAACAATAGTTTATCAAGTGAAAAATGGGGATCACCGACGTCGATTTTTAGTTGTCTGACCTTGAACTAAAAGTTTTTCTCATTTCAAGGGCAGATAATGAACAATTAGATATAACAATACCATTTTCTTTGTAATTCGTATATGTATATGACTAACATTTGTCAAATGAGTGAATTGCCTTTCACTTTCTGTATTATAACTTTAAGTTAGCTTTTCTGAAATTCTAATCAAGTTACCCGAGTGATAAATTTCTAAAAGTTACTCTTTATAAGAGGCCATAATAAATATATAATGTTTTTAGAATGCTATGTCCATGAACACTTCGATAACTTGTATTTACATAACGCATTAATTAGTATACATAACGAGCAAATATTCAATTTGGCAACCTAAGTTATCCTCGAAAAGAAACTGAATGGTCACATTATGTTAAGAAAAATGTGTTTCATTTTATCTAAAGAGAAAAAATCAGGACATAAAGTATATTTAATCAAATATACAGTTAAGTATCTACTTAACTTGTTGGTTATCTCAATTTATTGAATAGTCAGTTATTAGAATGACATAACTTCGTTAACTTGTATTTACATAACGCATTAATTAGTATACATAACGAGCAAATAATAAATTTGGCAGCCTTAGTTATCCTCGAAAAGAAACTGAATGGTTACATTATGTTAAAAAAAATGTGTTTCATTTTATCTAACGAGAACAAATTCAGAACAGAAAGTATATTAAATCAAACATACAGTTAAGCATCTACTTAACTTGTTGGGTATCTCAATTTATTGAATAGTCATTTACAAGCGGTATATACTTCGTACATATTACATTTTCTAGAATGTACGGAATATACATGTATATCGTGGGTAACCGACGATGAATTTTCTAATAAAAGGGGACATTTGTATTCCACATCCTGTGTTAAATGTGTTAAGCGTTTAAATCAAGAATGTACAATATTTACAAGAATGAGCATGTTGTGTGTCTAATGTTGAATTAGAAATGCAGAGAAAAGTCCATTGTTTACAACAATTCATATATTAATATTTATAACAAGCAATTAAAATTTATATTATTTATATCTTTAAATCATCAAATCTTTCATTGAATGCACCTTTGTTTGTTTATCTTGTTTATCATTTGTTTTTTCTTATTATTTTCTTTTTCAAAGTAGCATATCTCATAAAATGCATTACTATTGAAATACTTCTTTTGATATTTCGTTAAAAAAGCCAATCCTATATCATAATCAAAGTTTAACGACATTCATTGGATACAAATACTAATGCATCATATGCGTGACATAGCCACGTAAAATGTATTTCATATTCATTGACACATACTATTGAAAGCTAGCCATTAACATAGGAAGGTGTTAATTGCAGGTCTTAAAACTTCACCATAAAGAAAACTTTAACGCTCTTGTTTTATGCACGTTTAATGCCTATAAAGCATTTTTCACATGCAAGCAATTTAAGTTTACTGCTTGCACTGAGTGAGTAATCCTGTTACAAAACAATAAAACCTGGTGCTGACGACAACAAATCGTGTATAAAATACGTGTAATAACACTGATGAAAATTTCTGATCAAAGCAAGAAATCTCGGTTTAAAACAGTAACACACAAGCCCAAAAGTTTTCCACATTATCAGAAGCCTTTAAATTAGTTTATACCATTTATTAACGCTCAGTTGTGAAACAATTTATTTAAACCACTTAAATACATTTCAGAACGGTTTTCTTTTTTTTCTTTCTTTCTTTTTTTTTTTTTTTTTTTTTTTTTTTTTGTTTTTTTATATTGAAGAAATATGTTCGTGACCTGAGTAGGCCTCAAAGCCATAATTTATGAAAGAGTGACAGAGACCTTAATTATAGAGCCACTGCTCTACTAGCTGCATTATACAAGTTTTGAAAATATTATTACATTATAAAAAAAAAGAATATATCAGAAATACAGGTGGACCAAAATATCTTGCTCAAAAGTAAATATTTTAGGCAAAAAGTACTGTTCCAGTATATCAGTTGATTAAGCGAGAGCGGGTTATTTCGGTCTTAATGGAAGCCTGTTCTTAACCGTTACATTTGAAATATAGTTGTAGTTATTTTTTTAATGTAAATCTATAAAAAGTGAGTTTATACTCTCAGTAATTCGATTGCGTGTTGCTACTTTAATTTACTTTCACATTTAATAGCTAGTAATGCTGGGATTCAAAATGCAATTAAGAAAATTAATTTAGACTCTCTTTTCTAAATTCAGTATATATTCTAGAAAACACTCAGTACAGGTTTTACATTAAATGCAGTCATAGGATGTTTCTTAATATGTAAACTATGAACAGATTTCATAATATATACAAACGCTGACGCAGCACATGCGTGATAAAGCAAAATAAAGCATACTTTAATATTCGATAACAGACACCCTTGAAAGGAAATGATTAATTTTGTATGAAATTTATGTAACATTTTCATCATTAAGTATATTTCAACTTTTTGTTTCGTTTTATGCATGTTTTATGCTAAAACCAAATTTGTAGCACGCAAGGAAGCGATGTTTACTCTGTCAGCAAAGGGAACAGTCTTGTTTTAAAAGTAAGCATTCCCAGTCTTGGGAAAAGAATGGTTTAATTGAAAATGTATATAATGTTTACAGACGAGAAAGTACTTTAAGGAAGCGTTCATCTGTGAAATCTTGATATTGGTAATAATTATTTTGCAAACACGAGAAGTACACACATCTCAAGACAGAAATCTCAAAAATTTGAAGAAAAAAAATCAGACACTTCTTGAATTAAAATCCCATATACAAGAAAATTTGTACAAAAATATTTAACGAAATGTTAATTAGAACAAATATACATGTAAGTGTAAATGTCACCTTGTGTAATCTGGTTGAATAAATAACTGGTTACAGATAAAATATTTTTTCTTTCCAGATTCATATTTTTATTCATTGATGACTCAATTGACTTCATATATCTCTACGACAAGTTATCTTTAAGCCTTAGGTTTGTTTAAACTCGATAATTGGTTTATTAGGCGATACATTTCCATTAAATCAATAAAAACGGCAATTAATTTATAATCAGTTACCGATGTCAACAATGACTGACAGCAGAATTTAATGGTCTGTCAACCGATCATCTCGAAAGCAATAAATTAATTCCTTGGTTTGACATTGTCAATTAAAACTTTAAATAACTATTATTTTGACACAATTTTTATGTAATGCACAGACAATACACAACGTTACTACTCTTATAATACTATGTTTTTAAGAGTTTTTACGCAAATGTAATATAGGTTTCAGCTTTCGACAATGTAAGGCATTTATAATTATCTTATTTTTAATCATTTCTGATAACGACAAAAAAATGAGTTAACATATTGCGTATAGAATAAACGTCAGTAACACAGGCCCATCTAACATGCACTTCTACTGTAAAAATGAGCGGCATGCAAGTAAAGGTAGAAGTCTTATGACTTAATAAGATCTAAAAAAAATGGGATGGCTCATCACAAACTATAAGTATATAAAATAACACTTCCTGGTTCTAATTGTGGAAAACGAATTTAAAACAAACATGTCAGAGTGATGAAAAAAACTAAACACGTGACAAGGAAGGCACAAATAAAATAAAAAGAGAACATGCAAAAGAAGTGAGTGACCTTTACATTCCACGGATATGTAATTATATAATACTAAACTATTTTTGTATTTTTATCTTAAAAGTTTTAAAGAGTCTTTGTGCTAATTGATCCTTTAATGCACTTTCAAGCAGCTTTTAAAGATCAAATGATGATAAAATTGAACGTTTCGATAACTTGTTCGGATGTTTTAAATGTTGATACTCATATTTTTCAAGTGTAATTACATTTGTAATGTAAGGTTAATGTTCAACTTCAACCCAAGTTCTTCCATTATTATTTCAGAGTAACTATTTTAAGTGCGTATCACTTCAATGTCAATTTCACAAACAATTTATGTATACAAAATGAACAACAACAAAAAGAAGAAGTAAAAAAACAAAAGAAGGAAAAAAGCAATAACAGATCATTAAAAACTGTAAAAAGCGTATGAAAACATAAATTAAGTTAACCTGGGTTCGAATAGATTTTTTGAAAGCTAACAACTGTAAAAATGATAAATGTAATGTGTATGTGTGCTCATGTAATGCCTTCGAACTGCAGAAAAAGCACAAACTTTTTTTTTTAATCGTATTGAACAGCGGATAAAAGGTGACTATGGTGCCTGTCAATGTTGTTAAGAGTGGCAAATTAAAATCATTTAACATGTTAATGTGCAAAAAAATTACCGTAGAAATGAAAAAGCTACAAGCAATTTGTTGCTCCCGATAAAAAAGATATTGATGAAAAGCTGCCTGTAACTGTAGAAAGTATGCACTTTGTTTCCAGATTTTAGGAAGAATGGCAAAATTGGTATGTTAATAATAAGACTAAGTTCGAAAATAGTAAATGTTCTGCACAGCATTCTGATCATCATAACTATATACGCTAGTCTCGGATATGCAGGTTCTGATGCCCTTCCGAAATTCCTTTTCATTTAATTTTGTTCACGTTGAGGGCATACCCCTTTTGTCTGCTTGGGAAACATATACCGTTTTTTATGGAATGGCACTATCGTGACGATTTAATGGTTCCATGATAGCCGCCATATGAAAACAGCTGCGAATGTATTAAAATATAAAAAAATACCAGTTCATGATAAATGTTGAATTCGGCTTAAGCCAGTGCAAGGGGGGAGGGGGCGTGGACGTATAGTGAACCAAGTAAATAGTTTACACATTGCAAACGGCACTTACAACTCATGTTAAGAACTAAAACGCGGTCAAAATATGCAAAAAAATAACCCTTACGTTAACAATACGTTGAAAATACTGCAATATAGTTAGTGTATTTCACATAACAAGGAAAGTATTACTTTTATAGTGATGAATCTTTTATAATTTATTTTTCTTAAAATCTCAGAAGATTATTCTCATGTTTGATTTTCTTGAAATAGTTTGCCTCATCTTGAGGCATGCAGCTTTAAATCAGACGAACGAAGTGACATCGATAAATGAAATGCGGAATGGAAATGAAAACCACATCAAAGATAATGATAAAAAACAGTTTAGAACAGTTTTATATACTTATTAATAAATGATACTTATTTCAGGTTTGCGATAAGAACATGTTTTTATCAAGAATTCGTTGTAAGTATGTCATAATATGTGTTAAACTGTTAAGTATCAGTAACGCCAAACATTAATACTATAACATATATCTAAAATGAAAGGAAAAGAGTATTATTATTTTTATGTTGGCACTTTCACTGCTGATTTTATTGTCACTTTATCCATATCTAAAGTCAATTACCGTTTTTAATGCGTCTTCCTTAAAAAAATGTTATCTTAATCTCAAATACTTTCTTTTCTTTCCTATGGTTTTTGTTGCTATTAAAGCTCTATATCTCTGCAGGTAGATGCTTTCAATTATCACAATAGCTGTCAAGTTTAACATTATACCGCAAATTCTTCACTGTTCGGATATTGTTATTGACGCTCGTTACAACAAAGTGAAATGCCAATTGTTTTATTGATAAAGTTTCCCAGCTAGTGCATCAGTTTAATATACTAATGGGTCATTTGAATTTCAAAAAAAAGTAATTATAAGTTGTTCAATAAAGAGTCATACACATTTTTCTTCTTTTTAGATTAAAGAACAAGAAATGCATACGTCCATTTCACATGGGTTAACATTTTAAAGATTGCGTAAATAATTAAGTTAAATTCCGGTCTCAAAAACATTGTCTGCAGCCAAGTACCTAATTGTAAGCTGTTGCAACAATTTTATTATAATACTAGTCTTGTTTATTTTCTTATTGATATTGTGAATGCGTGTATCACAAACCTAAACGGAGTACATCGTTTTTGAAAAATGTTCAGTTTATATTAACATTCAATTTGTACGTTCTACAATAACCCTTCAAACTCATACTATCTTTAACACTCATTACGAGCATTTAATTTAATTTGTAAATTAAACTAATCATATTTAGAAATTATCCAATATTCAATATTTCAAAATTCATGTGTTAAATGTAATATATAAGATGCAGCATCAAGTGTTTTGAAGAGATTCAATAAAGCACATTGTATGAAGTAATTATTATAAATAAGTAAAGCTTAGCGGTTTTGAATAATTTTCATTTTTAACTCTATCTCAAGTTAAGGATCATTTTCTATTTACATTTAATCGCACTGTCCTTATGCATTTAATTAGCCTCCGATTTTTATATATATTTGAGAAATGAACTTAAAATAAATCACAAATAACATTAATTTATCGATGGTATCACCGAAATGTTACCATTTTTATGTAGATGATGATAATTCATGTAAATCTTTTTTAAAATAACAGTTTAATGTTTTTGGACGCATGATCTATAGAGCCTTGTTATACTTCCTTGATTTTTACATCATTGATGTGAATGCAAACAATGTTATCCGTTAATTGCATAGCATTTCTTACGGATTAAAGATTAACATAAACCATGCTAACTATTTTATCAATGGGTTATCAATTCATCAATGCAAGCAAATCTCTTTCATCACTTCTTGGGAAACTTTCATAATACATTCAAACTGAAAAACGATCTTGTATCTTGCTCTCTGTAATGATGGTTTTAACAACACAATGCTATAAAATATTGAGATAACACAAATTCAGTTAATCATTATAAATAATATTCGAACAATCAATTCGTACATGGAGAAAACGACATTTGTAAATATGTCACGATGTATTAGATTTATCGTAACTCGCACTGAATTGTTACCAATTTAATGCAATATGCAGAAGAAAGAAATTACATTGTTGCAGAAGAATGGCAAAATTGCAATTCATTCTTTTAATGATAGATGGCTCGAGCAATATATCTTACTTCAATTTGTCATCATCGTTTAGCCTTCGTAACAATATAAATCAGTGGAAATACATACCTTGCCATTCATTTTAAGAATGCGATATTAATACTTTGATAAATTGAATCATAATAATCAGCTATAATAATAGATTGTTTTTGCTTATATTTAATTTTTAATTTTGAACCCTTATAATCTAGACACATTTCTTGACACAAATATGTATCAATATCAATCATCACTATTTGATACAAATGTAGGGGCCTCCGTGGCCGAGTGGTTAAGGTCGCTGACTTGAGATCACTGGTCCCTCACCGCTGTAGGTTCGATTCTCACTTGGGTCGAAATCTTTCATGTGAGGAAGCCATCCAGCTGGCTTACGGAAGGTCGGTGGTTCTACCCGGGTGCCCTCTCGTTCCTCAAATAATGCACGGAGGGGCACCCGGGGTCTTCCTCCACCAATAAAAGCTGGAAAAAAGTCGACGAAAAAAATCTCGGCGGGACGCTCTAGGATGGCCCGACGTGAGTGTACGGTCGCCCATATGGGCTTTCCGGCGGCGACCTTAAATAAACGCATTAAAAATAATTGATACATAATTAGCATGACTGTGTACGATTTCGTGTATTATTTTTATATAAGTTCTGAAAACAAAACATAATTATAGCGATGGTGTTAGAAAACAACCCCTAACAAATTCGTCAAACAAACAGCTTTAGAGCTATCTAATAAAAGTATATATTAAATAGTTTAGTAAATAGAATTATTATAGCAGATATTTCCTAACTGAGTTTTTACAGTTAACAGGTAAATCGAAATAAAGTAAAAAATCAATATATATTCCTTTTTCTTTTATTTGATTTAAAACCTAAATTAATCATAGTGTTATCTATGTTCGACTGTGGTAACATTTATTACTTTATCAGACCTAATAAATTTTGATAAGATGAACATTCAATGAAGATGTTTATCTGAAAAGAGAAAAAAAACATCATTTAAATTGACTTTTATTCGGGAAACCAGAAAATTATTTTCAGATAATAAGGACGTAAATTAGGTCTTACGAGTTGTGAAAATCTATTAACTTCCATGTTATAATTGTATAAAAACAATAGAGTAAATATGAAATCATATTTCTCAAAAATTAATGTGATTGCTTTTGTTGATCGGTAATTATAGAAATAAGTCAGGCAGGAAAGGTATTACCATACTGGCGTCCATAAGCCAAAACCTATTTCAGTTAGTTCCAACTGGCACAATCATTAAATTTTGTGCGTGAAACCAATTCATGCATGACTTTCATCGCAAGCCCCTAACATTATATGATTGATTATGTTTAATTATTTTCTCTAGTATTCATATTAAACCAAAAAAGAATTATTTAATAATTTCTATTGAGATGATTATGCGTTCTTGTGCCTGAATGTAGATTGTTGATAGACAGAAAGTTTCACCGTACTGTTACAGAGACTTGCGGTGTGAAAAAAAAATGTTTTATTATTTATGAATATAAGTGCACACTGGCAAATAAATGATTAAAAATTATTAAAACAGATATAAGTTTATGTATACAATAACAAAACGTGTTTAATTAAATATGACACTTACTCTCATATAAAAGTATGTGAATAATTGATTACATGTACAAGTACTTCTGAAAAAGAACTGATCCCTGCTTACGTTGAAATGTTATATTTTTTAATAAAAAAATCAAGTGGCATTATTTAATATTTGTCTTGCTAATTAAACGCAATGGACTTGTAAAATGAATGATTGAAATATAGAATGTTTTTAATTAATCTTAATTTTTAAAATTTCTGCAAGCAAATGTCGGCATGGAAGTAATTGTAATAACGATTTTAGCTAACTTTATTTAAAAGATTACATCTTGTAGCCCTGAAATAAATATCAAATGTGTTATTTTTCTTTCTGGAAAGGAGGTTATCAATAAGATGTTATATTTTTAATCATCTCTCAATGAAACCATTGTTAAATGTTAAAACTATAGATTACGTTAGTTCAAAATCAAATCAAGTCTGTCCTACATAATATACTAATACTTTTCCGCAAAGTAAAATGATACAATATAAGAAAATTCGATATGGTTACTCTTTGACGAGTACACTTACCCCAACAATTATAATGCATAGAAAATGAATATTCAATTGATTAGCTATTACTATATTGATCTTAAAATGTCCATTATGCGTCGAAAATGAAATTTATTTTATTTCGAAAAAACAAGTTAATGTTTGGTATTCATTTACTATTTCCATAGAGAAACTCATTTGAAAGATGCACGGACTACATTTTGCTATTTTAGCTCTGTGTGCGAAATTAATAAAATTACTACAGCGAATGAGTTTTTTTGTAGGAAAGTCGAGCGCTAATTTCTTCAATTGTTAAACATTTTAAAAGCTGTTAAGACGATACGTATTCGTTATTAAAACACGTTGATATTTCATCACGGAAATAAAAAATATGGATTTTTCAGGCATATTGTGCCTTTGAAGAATGTTTTGTAAAAGTATTTTTATAATTCAACTTCAATTTTATGTGTCTGCACAATGTTCTTGTATTTTTGTCTGTATTGTGCATTTGCCCATTTAATGCCATATTAAATGAGAACGTACTATTAACCGGTATAGACACCACCGTACATACTTATGGTTTTATTGCACTGGGATATTGGTGGAAAATATGATATATCAGTTTTTCATTAGATTTGTCTCATACGCAACATAGATAAAGAATAATTTACTAGGTTTATTTGATTTGTATAGATACTTTTTTCCAGAGGGACAGTATAATATTTTATATTATTCCAGTGAAAGATTTGTAAAGAAGGTAAAATTTTGTTAACCCATCTAATTGAAATTACATCTTTTTACAAAGGATCATTGCTCATCAATGTTTGTGTCCTTGACAATGACAAATAGTGTTTTCCCAATGAAAGATAGACAAGTCCCTTTTTAACATATGTAACGTGGTAAATGTTTTTAAGTTTGTTTAAAAAGAGCAAGACATAAACTGTATATCAAAAATAACTGTAAAGCGATTGTCTCTGGTTTTTGAAGTATTTCAAGACGTATTCAAATGTTCGCTTATTCTAGGCAAATACTAAATCCGCCTCTCTCGTATTCAGATAGAAAACGAAACAAATTTCGTTTGTCAGTACATTGCATGTTAAGTTATAATTGATAAAAAAATGTTAGAAATGTTAAAACTGTATTATGACCACAAGATGGCTGATGATAATAGGACGTTTTAACAGTTGTGTGTATACTGGCCAGGTACACAGCTGTCAAACTTATAGTAGACGAAGCTGAAGCTGGTATTGGGGTTGTGGTTGTGTACGACTCCAAAATAATAAGTATTGCTCTCATCACTGTATAATTACCTCTTTATTTCATATGCTTTGACATAATGACAGAACTTTGTAACTTCAAGTACAGAAATGTTTTAATATACATCGTTTAATCTAAGAATGACAGAGAGGTTTGATGGAGTATGATGGAGTGCATTTGGAATAGATTTTTTTTAACTCTATAAACGACAAGGAGGCTATATATTTTTTTATACTCTGGAAGTGGACACGATGCAAAATTCATAAAATTGATACTGATATTTATTGGAACATGACGTGGTTCAAACGTTGAATGTCCATATTGTTCTTTACTTTAAACCTTTATAGAAATGACATGTGCAGTGCTTACATTTGGCTGTCATCCTTCAATGCAAATTCAATGCAATTTTAAGGTTAAAATCATTTTTGTAGCAAAGAACAGATCCAAAAAGGCATTGGAAATCTCATCAGAAAGTGTGCAGTAAATAATTATATTGAACAATAATACATATGCGTTTTACCGATGCTAAATTAAAGAACATATTTTGGATGTTAAAATAAAGATATCAAGATAAAGAAATCAATCAGTGGCTTTGCATGGGATAAAACGAAATTTAATTAACGGGATACTTGGACATGGACGACAAAAATATTAAATTGATATTATTTACTCGAATCATGCTAAAATGCCATTTTTAAAAGTCATAACATGAATTGCTATATAAATACAAAGCACTATAATATATTTTGAGCTTGAAGCGTAATTACACCTATACATTCTGAAATTAGACGCCGACAGTTACCGATTAGTTTTAAAACAAGTCATGTACTAGATAAACCTCGGGAAATAACAATAACAGATATTAAGATATTGTCTGATTGAAATAAATCTTAGTCGTTCATTTGGCAGGTACTTTAACAACGTTTTCATAGTTCTCTATAACAACTTGCAAATAACTAGCAATAACAATAAGTAATCTAAAATGCTCAAATCTGACCCGCGTGGGTCATGTTAGGAAATCACAAATTCTTTAATAGGAGAAAAGTTTTGTTCCAGTGACTGCTTAGTGTCATTATTTCAAAAACATTTATAGAATATTGAAAGAAAAATTCAAATCGAAGAAATGAAAATTTTGCCCCTTAAATGATTAAATGAAAAAGACTGAAAGAAATAAAATATTGCCTTAAAAAGAATTAGTTCTCGTGATTTGTATGCAACAAAATACATCAGGTATAAAATGAAGTAAATGTATACTGGGTACAATGTTTTATTGTTCAAAGTATAATTACTGTTATAATGCTAGGTTAATGTACAACTTCAAGTGAACGTTTTTTTATAACTTCAGGGTAAATCATACCTTAAGTGCATATCACTTCAATAAAAAAAGAAAAAAAAAGAAAAAAGAAAGAAAATAATTAAAAACCGTAGAACTTGTATCTATGTTATGTAAAAATCACATAGATTACTTATGACTGTCAAAATGATTCAAGAATGTTGTGTTTGTGTGCGCGCAGGTGCGTGTGCGCACGTGCGTATGTGTGTATGTGCTTATGTCTTTAGCTCTAGACATGATATGCTTGTTTGTAAGATGGAAAAAGCAATTTCCGTTGAATGAACTGTAGTATTAAGAATATGTATAAAACGCAATATTTACTGTTTCATTGATTGTTTGCTTGTTGCTCTTAATGTGAAATTATTTTCTCTTCAATTTAGTTCGAAAATGTGAAGCTATATTTTCATCTCGTGTCATTTCGAAAGTCTATCTAAGTAAAGAGCTGCGGCCATGTGCATGATAAAGATACGAAAATGTAATTTAAGTTCCTGTCTTATTTATAGCATACGGCTCAATATTATTACTAATGCGGTCAATTTAATACAATTTAAAGTAAAATCAAAGGAGCCGTAAAAGTACCAGACTCTATTTGTCTGAAATCCATTTGAATATCGCATGTATACTATATATTAAAAGTAGTTTAAATCCTGCCAATTTGATCACTCAATCAAGGGACAGGTCTTGAATCATCGACATGGTCGGTTGCTTTAGTTTATCTATTGTTGAAGGAATTGCTCCGGTAAGTTATTGAATTTATAATCAACTGTGTTGCGAGTAATCCAGAAATACTTTTGTTGACAGACATTGTCTTTTGAATTGATCAATTTTGGTTGCTCAAAGATAAAAAGGTCAAGTTTAGAATGCATTAAATACCAATTAATCATTTAGTACAAGATTGTCGTACTAATTTATCATGTTGATCTGGTTTACTTAGTTAACGAAATTGTAACAATAGTAACGGGCATATTACTTCTTATTTCACCTATTATTGAATATTCAATAACGACCATTTCGGTTATAGGCATTTTGAAAGACAATAGACCATACTAAACTTTTAAATGTACGATACGCTGTAATAGAATCACATTAAAATAACAGTTTCTTTTAGATTTATGCTGGCAAATCAAAACGGGAACTAGAAATGATAATTGGTTTTAAAAGTTGCTCATTTATTATTGATTCGATTGAACATATTTTGATCGGTCACATTTGGTAACAGCATAAAAATCAGTTCGAATTTGTTTGTTTGGTTTTACACCAACACAATTTAGGTCATATGGCGTCGAAAAACCTTCAGTTTTACAAACTCTAAGCAACCACCTCACAAAATAATCTTTTATTTGCAGAACGCAGCCCCCAACACAACCCAGCCACATTCGCAGTGAAATAGCGTGAGCGTCGCCTTTGCAGTGTTTGTAGAATACACACTGAAAAATAAATACAGAAAGAAAGAAAATGCATAGAAAAACAGTATTCAACTATGCACATACCAAAGCTCTTGATCTAGTGCAATTAATATGTTTTATGTAAAAATTCTTGCTTTATACGATTCCATTCATACATTTGCTGTAGGAAAAACTAGTAACGTTGATGTTTTGATATGTTTATCAAATCGGTCTTTTGAATTCAATTCAAAACATTTAGTTACTGCTTATTCATGATCACATGACAGAGGAAAGTCATAGTATAATCCTAGTTTATTTGCAACTGTAAGTATAATGTGTGTGGATATCCATCTTGACTTTACTTTTAAAATTCTTACTCTGATTTATTTTCAATTGAGTAAATGAATATTTCTATAAAGCTTAATATATTGCATATCTTGTGTAAGAACATTTAATATAGAAAATCACAGAAACACAAAAAACTTAGTAGAATATTAAAAACGTATGCAAACATTATGAAAAAATAATAATGAAAAAACTAAAATAACGATAAAGGATATAGACAGCCTTTTCATAATATAAACAATTGTTCATATGGGAGTTTGCATAAAATAGAGAAATACAGAATCCCTAAAGATTGCCAAAACGACAAAATTGAAAATGTTGCAGGCTCGGTTTGATTGAGCCTGTTCATGAACGGTAATGGAAAGTGCAAGTTACCGTCCACGCCCCCTAACACCGGCTTATTAATAAGCAGAATTCAACATTTAAACACGAAAATGGAGAAATTTTGAATTTAGAGACATCCGCAGATGTATCCAATGGTATTATTTAGTATAAGTGATGTTATTTTACCTAAGTATGCAATAACAATTATTTGTATCATAGTTTGGGGACCTTTCTGTTGAAAATGTGTCAGAGTTAAATCGTATAAATATACATGCACCGTGCGATAACTGGAGTGCAGGTATTAGTTACCCGCACTCCAGAGCATGCCCATTGATTGGCTCATTTTTGCTGGGGTTTACTTATTGTGACGGCAGAGAAAGTGAAAGCGACAAAAATATCATATTGTGATGCTCGTTTATTGGTTACTTTTCTTCGGGGTTTCATAGTTTGACAACAAGGAACGTGTTTTTATGTAGACTATGATACAAAAGAGAAAGAACATCAAAACACTTGGCAATCTGATTTATACTCGGGGGCTACGCCCCCTCGTACAAATCAGATAGCCTCGTGTTTCGATGCTCTTTCTTTTACATAGACCAATTACACCACATAGAGAGTGCGGCCGTATGTTATATGCTTACTTATTGCTAGTCGCGTGGTTTTACCCAGTAATCTGCAAATATCGAATTCGAGAGTGTCTGTATAGGCTTGATAGTATAATTTCTTACACAACTAAATTAAAATAAAATCTCCATGAGCAACTCCCTCTCTTAAGTATCTACAATTGCAAACACTTCACAAATTGTATGTTTGTTGTCATTGTCTCAGCCTCTATGAATTTCTACCGGTGAATATCACATTATAATGAATGTCTCACTTGTAAATAATTGTATACATTTTTCTTTAATTTAGCAAATAGTGTTTATAATTATCATAACTAACGTATCAAAATATAACCGGTTGTGATGTATGTATTACTTTAATGCAGTTATATTCATATAAATTTAGTATTCCATCCTGATCCCTATTAATATGATAGAAAATGGCTTATCTTAATTATTAAAAACTGTAATATTTAAAGTTACTACTATTCTTATATACCACGTACTCAAGATGCAATATACCGGAAGTAATATATTGTTTCTGTACCAAAATTTCGTCAAGTTAAATCTTTTTTGTGAGCGCTAGATAAACATTAAAAAAAGTTACTGAATGTAAATTATCAGACGAATCATGTTATCAATATGTATATCAATATATTGTATTCACATATTTTGCTGTTCAATTAAAACAAAAATGAAAGTTTCAATTACGGTGTGTGTACTGATTTATGTTGTCTTATTATAAAGAGGTTAAGATACACGAGAAGAGAACAAAGCTAGTGGTTTCACATTGTCATTTCTTACTGGTACATTGTATTAACATTGGTGTTTCTGGACAAATAAACTGATTATTTGATATGCACAAGCTTTCATATCACAATACCTGTTCTGAGCAACCAATGGGCGGATCATTACACAATATTTTGATATATAATCATAAGATGCGCAGACATTTTATGATACAGTGATGCCAATTTCCATTAGCATAACTCCCTTATTACATCCATTTCAATATCTTGCAATTAGAATATGTCACGCATATACCTTGCATAGTATTGTTGTATGAAAAATGTTTTTGTTCGTACTCAGTAGTAAGACGTTTTATATACCAACATCGTTATTTTCCTCATCTTAGATAGACGCCATGTTGTCTAAAAACATACAATTGATAGCAAACAGGAAATTGTTTTAAGAAAAATTGATCGAGAATACTTATTCAGAAAATGGGGATTTGTAAATTCTCATACAGTAAGCAGTATCCAAATCTTAAAGGTCAGCAAGTATTTAAAAATTAAACGTGTGCATCAAAACGTTTCAGTATAGTAGTAATTGCATAAAAATCTTTATATCTTTTCAACAATATTTGGCAATAATATGACATTAACGTTAAACCGAACTTTAATGGACAAGACGCTAGGTTTTCAATTTAATAGCATCAGTATTGTATTCAACAAATTGTATGTATAATGACTTTTTGTCAGACAAACAATTTGATGTTTAACATTTAAAAGACATTTAAGAAATAAAAAGTGATCTATAATAATATCAAGTTTTGAGTAATATCACATTTCTAGTGCAAAGTGGCTGATAACAAAACATTTAACAAATAACATAGCATAGCATAGCATAGTTAATACCGCAGATACAACATTTACGGTAATGATATTAAGCAAAATCTCAAAATGCTGTACATTAAAATGTTCTACATTTTGACCCTCTTTGTTTTCCTTATTTTAAGCTATTTTAATGCTTAAAACCTCGAATGTATTTTATTTTGAAATGCTAGGTGATAGATATTTATCTGTTTTCAAATCCGTCAATATTCTTTCATCATATATTATGTGATATCAATAAATTCAATTTCATAGTTTTATTAATATTCTTAAATATTTCTAAATAACAATTAAACGAAAATATCTTTACAATTATGAAAGTATTTAAAATAAAACTTGCAATCATTATTTTTATCAAATTATTTCTGAAGTAGCAGATCTTTCAGTAGAATGCACTAACGTATTGAATATTGAATAATAGCAACCGTGTAAATTTTGAATGATTTATTTGTTTGTTTACAATTGTGCTATGTTTAGGAGATTTAAGAAAGTTAATTGATTATTATGGTAAAAGAAATCTGAGAAATATAATATCAGTTCCACTTCAAACAAATTTCCCGGAACAAATGTGTCAAACCTTCGACCAAGAGATTAATTTGTGTTTTTCCCATTTGCATAACAAGACTGGACACCAAATAATTACGATTTAAGAAACATAACTTTTCCCAAGTTTGTCTTAATCCAAAGGATATGATTACTTGAATGATATTTCTTTGTTTGTTGTTGTTGATTTTTTGTTTTGTTTTAAAGTGAATGCAAAACGAAATTGTTGAGAACTCATTTAATGCCTATATATACCTAAAGGTATTTTATATTATCTATTAATTCGATTCTTGTACGTCTTTAATGAAATTATATTATGTTAAAAGCGAATGACATATGTAGATATATTTCCCTTTAAAATGCAAGGCAAATTTGGCATATTGGCATATTTGACTAAGGCCAAATTATCAACATTAAAAAATGAAGCCAAAATTTGGAGATAAAAATGTATCCCTATTTCCATTGCGTTCGTTTTATAAACTCAAATTTAAATGAAGATACATGCATATTAAAACATACTTATACATTGTATGTACAAAGCAATAAATTGCCATTTAACTGTTTAAAAAGATACGAACCCAAACAACAACAAAAACAACAACAAAAACAAAACTGACAGGACGTCTTCGGTTTCAAATTACAAGGTATGTGTGATTGTATTGCAGTACACCGAACAGCAAAAAATTCAAATTGTATAAACACAGGACAGTGTACCATAATATGATGTATCATACAATCATGTAATAATCTCTTAAAAAGCTTGTCAGTACTACATGTTTTATTTAGTTTGTTTTAAAGGAGAGTTCTAGTCAGACATCTTGCGGGCATTACATATATCTTATTATATTTATATCATATATTTGTTACAAAACTTTTGTTCGCATTAATTTATTTTCAAATATCAAGTTAATACTTTGTTGTTATTGTTCAGCCGTGTCTACAAGTAATCCTATTATTTTGTAATTGCACCTGTCTTCCTCGTAGAAATACAGTGGTTTTTTATAATTATACTGAAACCATTTTTGAATGTATGTTTAACCAGCTTAGAAAACCAAGTTCATATAGTTAATGCTTGTTACTGTACATTTCTGCTTACTCAAATGTATTTTGTTGACCTAATTTGATACCGGTAATGTAATATATATTAAATAGATCAAAATTATAAGCCTGATAAATCAGGTTCCAATTAGTTATATTCATAAGAAATATCTTTTTAATTAATAGTGTATTCCCACAAAATTTATTTAATTACCCCTTTACATATGATAAATGATCAAAAGTTAAACACTAGAATCTGTTTGCCGAACTGTAATACAAAGATATACAACAAAATGCACTAAATGAATTATATTTTTCTTAACGGGAAAATATATACAAGCTTTGAAAAATTATTCTATGAACAACGATACTACATTTTCTTAACAATATTTGTTCGGTGCCTTATTGGGGGCCTTTCCTCTTGTGGTAATGTTTGACTGGTCATTTTCTAGAACATTGATCTCCTTTATTGACGTACTCATATTATGTCTACAGATGCACCACATTCTATTTTGACTAACTAACGTTTACTTACTAGTTGTTATGTACGAAAAACTGTCACGCTATTGTTGGTTATTGTCGTAAACGGAGTTTTGATTTCGTTTTTAATGTAATATAGCCTTTATGAAGCACATATCTGTTATCTATGATATCCTATTATAAGCATTACAGTTATACATAAATTATGATTTTATTTCAATAAACATCATCGTATTTTATTCGTATGTGTTAAATACATGTATTATATGTTTTTTGCAAGCACGGTAACAATGTCTTTCCTGTGTGTGTTTTTTTGTTTGTATTTGTTTTTGTTTTTTTTGTTATACAAAATTTATTTAGTTCAGAACACATATTCGTATCATATATATATATAAACATTAAAGCTAAATAACTAAGTACAATTCATCCATTCTAAAGACAGTAACTGAACTTTTGTGTGTTTTGTTACGGTGTAACAGTTCCGTGGTTACTTCATTTCATTACGATTATAAATGATGAATTATAGAAGCTTGGGATAACATTAATTACTTGAATGTGTAGGATGAAATTGTTTTACGACATTCTGCAGTGACTGTCGGACTTGGAAGGAATTGTGTGTGTTCCAGTCAATATAATTATAACAAAGTGAGATACTTTGAGGTTTGAAAACATAATTGCGCTGATTTGCTTCGCGTGTTTAATCAATTTACAGAACAGGACTAATTTGTTCATGATCTTTGCCAAGTATTCTGGTATACATTTTGTAAATTGATATATACCTTTTTTCAAATGTGTAAAGTAGGTGTTACGATTAAGTTATCTCGTGATCCCCAAATTCCAATTCCAAAGAAGACTAAAAAAGGGTTTTGTTAGAAGGCAATCAAAGTAAATATTTAATTTAAAGTGTTTGTGTCGTAAAGTTCGTTTACAATTGTTATAATACAGGTATTACTGCCTTTTTTGTTTCAATACTCTTTGTATTATATGATGAAGGTGATCAATCTTTCTTACTATATTATATCACTAATACGAAGTCTAAATATGAGATTATATTTCATCATGTTATGCTGTTTTCCTTCTGTATCGTATCATTTGCATTTTTGATTATTAAATATAGCCTTTGTCACAATGTTATTTTCCAAATACATGTAAATTAAGTTTTGTCTGCATCATTTTATCATAATATATTGCTCTTCTTTTATTACAATTTAGCTCATTTTTCTGAATTAACTTTCGTTACCAATATGCTTATGTACATTGACGCATCTATGCATGTACTGTTGTATTGTTTTTGGTCAATACACGCAAAAGCATAACTGAAATATTGAATGGATAAAAACAACGGTTTACCGTATTTAGGCTTGACTGTGATTGTTCTTACTTGTACACCAACAAGAATTATTATAAAGGCAAAATTGAAAATCTTTTCATCAATATGAATTTGTTTTTATTATGTGGATCATCATGAGAAAATATCTGTTACAATATTCAAAAGTTAAAGTTATCGGAATGACATTAGTTGCACATCAATACAAATAATATGAATATGTGTATGAATATTATCCTGAGAATCGTATTTTGGGATATTTTGATGTTACGTAATGTTCAGCAACCAGTCATTTTAGTATATGTTTTTCTTTACTAAGGAATGTTTTATTCATGAGTAAAATGATTAAGTAGGAATTCTTATGAAATAGTTTAAGAAGAAAATTGTAATGTTTCGGACAATTTCTGCATTCCTTTAGATTTTATAAACAATATATAGTAATAAATATTACCTTACATAATAACAGTTTCGTGTAAAAGAATATATACGTGTAAGCACTTATTAATAAATTTCTGTTGACATTAGTAATTATTAATCCTATTCCTGTATTACATGAGTAGGAAGGACTACATGCGTTACGTTATAAAAAAAATTCAAAAGTATTTGGAGCAATGAATGTATCTATTGTCTGGTTAAAGTACAGAACTGTCATAAATATGTAACATAATTTGTATCACACTTTTTTTGACATTTATTATTTATACCGTGAATATATCCGTGTTCGTATTTCAGAATTGCTATAAAACACAATTGATCTGTCCATCACAAATACAAATTAAATGTGCAATTAATATGCAACCATTACTGGAATTGTCTTAATTGTATTTATGACGGTTATCAATCAAATTAACAGTATGTTATACGTGTATCATAAATAATGCAACACTTTGGTCATTCTGCCGGGAATGATTTGAAAACACAAATCTTACTTTTTGCAACAAATTGATACGAAAAAAGGCAGACAATAACTCATGGATTGCATAGAATAGCTTTTCTTTCAGATATTTTGCACTAAGTTTTTTTTCTCACATGGCGTCATCAAACCAACTTGCTTTCTTTCAAGTTGCGCAGTTGTGTCATTTATGTTTTGCTCAATTGTTCCCAGTTGTTACCACCGTCATTATATTTTTATTGCCAATAATGTATATTAAATATTTTTTCAATAAACATATCTTTGAGTGGGGTTTCTTATCTGCATGGATAGTTGTAGATCTTAGAAAATAAACATAGAAATATTCAAATGCTATGCTATGTTTATTAACTTGATTATTCAGCAAATCCTCATTGTTAACTTCCTCTGCCTTTAATGCAGACCTCAACTATAGCTTTTAAAGAGAAGAGGAAACATGTTTTAACACACTTTGTATGCATGTGTCTATTGAACAATTTAACTTACAGGCAGTTATCTTATTCTGATAACATTTTTATGTTTTTTTCCTACGCAATCATGCCATTTTACATATGTTTTGTTTTCTGCCCGGTTAAACAAACATATGCATTATCTAATATTTTCAAAAAATTTATTTTCCAAATTAAGAATATGGAATACGAAAAACAAGATCACCTAGGAAGGGCGGCGTTCAATACACGCAACACCCAAACGACTCAGCAACACATGACCACCGGCAAGGATCCCAGCAGGGCCCAAGTAAAAACAGGACAGGGCACAAGGCAAACCACGTACGGTGTGATTACTATAACATGTTTAATAGAAATAATAGAAACCGACAATGAAAAACTAAATGATCTAGAGAACTGGTTTATTTCTTTTTGAGTACCACGATACCAGACGGTAACAGATCAATAGCGTATGATAATGGATATTTTTCTTATTTTGTCGTTATTTTCTATATCAATATAAATAGTATACTTGCAACTAGACAAAATGGAGCAAATTGATCAATGGTCTCTTAAACTCAAACGATTGCATATTTGTTCACAATTGCAAATATAACTAACATATATAGTTTGCTATAGGAAACATGTATAATTGAGGTGATGTTTACAAAACAAAATGTTTTGAGTTTCATTAATAGAAATAGTTATCCAATAGCAATAATAATAAGACATCCCTGCCATCCAACATGTTTTCTGGTTTAGTTTCATATTTATTTGTGCTGATTTATTTCACGTCAACACACTTTTCAAATTAAATTGTTTAATCTGACATTGACAGTCTTCGGATGATCCTTAGTTTCACTTACGCATTTGCATATTTAGGGTAATGAGACCTTAACTTCAATAATGCCTTCGTTTTTTTATTTATTGTTTTTTTATTGTTTTTTTTTCTAAAGTTTATTGATATGTTTCTGTGTATCTTTTCAGTATGTAAATTGTTTTGTACGGCAGATGCGATTGCTATTTCAAAAGCATGTCTGTCTGAAAAATGAATTTTTGTTTATTTTATACAAGTTCCATAAAAGCCGGACGGTATTTGATTAATATCTTGAGCAGTAAGTTCATTTTCAAATGATAATGGCCGTTCCAGAAATACGATATTAAGCCATTAAGATGATTCTTCACCGTATGTCAGCAAATTAATAGTTATTTGGTTACAATGGCTTTCAAGCAGCACAGCAACATCAATATGCAGCGTAAAATGCATGCGATTGCTTTACAGATACACATCTTAATGTGCCAGAACATCAATATTAAACACGTAAAAAGCGTAATCCAATATTGACATTTAGTTCAATTCTTGTTAAAATGATTTGCCGTTTAAACAAGCAAACCGTTTCGATTGGGTGTGTTTTTACGGCGCACCAACACAATTAATATCACATGGCGCCAAAACAAGAAAAATGATTTCGGTTAACCTCGGATGTTATAAACTTAAAGCAATACCAGGGGTCAAAACCACGATCTTACGATCACGCTGCTGCAATTATGATGCCTCAGTAATTAAAGGCAACCCCTTAAATACAAGGAATAGTATGATTCAGGTTCTGGACATACAATATGTGTAGATGCTTAAAACCTAGTGCCGTTATACATAACATATACATATGTTTGTTATACATCACTATTTCATCTGAAAAACAAGATGTGTATTCCATATAATTATATTTGTTTCATGTTTTCCTAATAATCCAAGCCAGTCATGCTAGACGAAATTGACCAATAAAATGCGTTTTGCACTTCTTTGTTTTTCAAATATTATTATACAGGATTAACTTTCAGTGCAAATTACGGTTTTATCTTATCTTATATGGAATTGTGGGAAAAATGGTATGAAAGGTTACTTCCTACAAGACTTACGCACTTTCGAAAACATTCCAAATTTCAAGATAACAAAAGAAAAGTCAGTGCTTATTACCTTTTTATAGAACACAAAGTTTTATAGATCAGTGTGTATTACTGATGACATAGAAAAGCAAGAAAAATTACCTGTAATAATTAAGTTTAGTGGAAAGTAAGTAAAATTTTAAAAAAATCATTTTTTTTTGCCTTGACAATTTATCCTGTATAACATCAAAAGATCATTTCCGTAGATCATTCTGCACTACTGATGACTAAGAAAAACAAGAACAGTCACGTTTAACGATTGATGACAATAGAAAACCAAAAATGTACATTTGTATGTATATACATGTCGCATTTAAATGGTCGTCATGCTGCGTAAAAACTTGTTTGTTTAAATTTTAAATGTTACCCAATGTAGCCTTGGTATTGCAATAAACTTTATAATAAATGAGCCCGACAGAAGCACAATCATGCTGTTAACTCTATCATGCTATGTTATTATTTTGTTTTCAATTTGATAACACGCTATAGATGACACAAAGTTGAAGTTGGTATTCGGATCTTAATATTTTATATTTGTTATCTCTGTAGAAATAATGCTGGACAATAATATAAGTGTTAACATAATTGGAAACGCATTTTTAGATACAAATCTTAATGTGCCATTGAACATCATATTCTGGCCGTTGAATCAATCAATCATATTGATATCATTTCCGCTATCACTGACTCATTCTTCTAAGTCATTCATGGTCAACTTATTACAGCATAAGGTGTGCAACTACAAGTATTTTAAGTTATGTGAATGCAGTTAACGTAAGGATAAGATGATTAGTTGATAACTCAATAAATGACATGACTGGAAAAATATTTTGTCTGCATATTTTAAGACCCACTTTTTTCAACTAAAATCATTTTATTGTGGAAAAGGGCCTGAAATTGAAAAGCGCTTTACAAAAACCTGCAACTCCAATTGCCCTTAATATTTTCTTTTTTATTTTAATTCATAAGCATGTTTCTTTATCTTATCTTTTTCGTATCCTATTTTTAAAGTGCATCGAGTTCATTATGTTAGATGTAAGTGTTATTCTATTGGATTTTGGGGGATGCCATGTATACGATAATTCATTTTGTTAACATTTTCCGAAGTTTTCGTCCCCCTATTCAGAACACTTGGTCCTGATTAACTGTTTTTTCTTAATGCCAGACAAAAATTGATCAATAGCGTAACAATAATGGATAAGCTTTTTATTTCATCTCTATTATATATATCAAATTATCAATATACATCTTTTCTTTCCAGACGAAATAGAGCAAATGGATCAATAGCCTCTTAAACTTTCATGGTTGTAAATATGATCAAATGTCAGAATATTACTTGCGATATTTTTTGCGATAAGTCAATTATACAAATAATGTTAATTATGATTTAATAGTACATGTACATTTGTTTTATATATGTGTAAATACCTACCATACATTCTTAGAGAAGACAAGATATGATAATAATATCAAAATGTTCTAAAGAAACCTGAAACTTCATATATAGTTGTACGAACTATGCACGATTAGCTTAGTAAATATTATAATGTTTCTAGTGTGTATGTCAAGTCAACAAAATGGTATACTTTAGCCTTATTTGGGCAAATATATAGATTGTTTTTTGGAATTCTTAAATAATTTAATTTAATGTAAACTCACATTTCCAATTTACACACTGTTGAAGAAAATGCACACTTATAGACAGCCACGCCATTGAAGGTGTGATAATGGTAGTTAATGTTTTTTCCTTTGTATTTCTGACAGAATGACTTTTTTGTAATGTTTATTTTTATTTGGTAGTTTTTAAGACATTTGGAATTGCACGATTAAAACACATTTATGGAGGTGTTTCCATACCAAGTATGTAAATATGTCATAATCTTGTTCATGGTATACCCGTGGCTTAATAGCCAAATTATCAATGTGATTAATAAATGAGGCTGTTTTTTTTATCTCCATACAAATGTCTCTATAGGAAATATGATTAGGAGATTCCATCACCGGTTGCTACCATATCAATTTGTTTTAGTTACAATGGTTATCTAGCGGCAGAAAAGTATCAATTGTATAGTGCACAATGCAGCATGAAATTCATGTGATTGCTTTATTTGTGCACAAACCTTAATGTTCCATAATTCCAAGAATAATTATGTCAACCGAGAAGACTCTTTTTCTGAATTCTTGAGCAGAATAATAACTGAATATACAAGCATATAAATAATAATATATAGAATGATGATGTTTCGGTGTGATTGTGTTTACCTTGCAAAGGTTACAATTATTTAGAGATATATCATATTGTATAGTGATTCTTTGATTTGATGTTCTTAAAATGACATGCGTAGGTTTTTAAAACAAAATTTCGTATTTTATACGTTGACCATTACTTATGCTAATTTAACAGTATATACACATATATTCGTGCATATTGACACTTGTCTGCATTCAACTTAGTCTATCTGAATGTTTCAAATCAGTCACAAACTGTTCAATGATTTATAGTTTACCTGTTTTCACAATCTTTCCTTTTTTTTATTCGTACGCAAACAAGCAAAAAAAAAACAAAAAACGTTCAATGTTCTTTAAAATTTGATAACTTAAGGTGAATATTGGTACGTAACATCTTTCACTGATAGTTAACATCTATAGAACATAAACGGTAAGCAAGAACATATGGATTGTTACAATCTGTAAATACGAGAAAGAAACTTCATAAAGAACACCAAAAACTGCAAAAAATTGAAAATGTTACGGGCTTGGATCATTGTTAAAGCCTAGTCATGGAAGGTATTCGAAAATAATCTTTTGTACACACGCTTAAGCACCGGCTTAAGTAGAATGCAAAATATAACATGAAGTGGTGAAATTTTGAATTTTGAACATTCGCAGATGTGCTCATATGGTGATTGCCTCGGAGCGTTAAATATAACATGTTGATGAAATTCTATAAAAATCGGAGCATGGTCCGAAATCAAAACCTCGTGTGTGCCCAAAACCAGAAAAAATGGCAAAATCCCATTAATTTTATAATTTATTATACAAAATGTAATTGAAATTTGTCGTGCGTTACACAATACAAAACAAGGGTAAATCAAATTTGACAATTATACAAACAATATGTAATAACAAATGATGTCATAAAGAATGTACGTATTATACTACCTAAGATGCAGTTTGTAGATATATGAAAACGCTATAGAAGTTTTGTTGAAGACGCATTAAACAGAACAGAACAGAACGGACATAGACTCTTTGTGTAATCGACCCTAAGAATCTAAACATTTAAACAAATAATAATTTAATGCATAGAGTAGAACTACTTTAAAGTCTGAGATTTATTATAGATGATCTCAAGTTTTTTTCGTTTGGTTAAAGTCGGCGGCTGGTCTAAAAATAGGTTATGCTCAAGGAACAAGCTTGAATGAGAGCAATAATTTCATTTTATTAACATTATTATTATTTTATTTTTTGTATTGTTAAAAACATTTTCTTGTTTTTCCTATTGTTTTTTTACTTTTGTCTGTTTCTTTGGCTTTCTTTTATTTTTGAATACCGTGTTTATAACTCAAAGCGATTATTTATAATGACATTGCATTTGCCGTTTGATATTTGCTATTTATAATCATAAGAATTTAAAAAAAACACATGCAAATGCATTTCAGAACAATTAAAAAGTGTGCACATGACCAAGAACCCATACATTTGAAGAAGCAGATTAAATTTTCCATTGAAACGTCATGGACAGACATATCTCATTGTTTAAAGAACGGCAATGTATATAATCAATCATTACACAAGCTCTTTTGCATATTTTTGAGGTTTTGACTTTGTGCTTTTAATAATACTTAATATTTGTCTGAGCAAATGTAAATAAATGTATGAGGTATGAAATTGTAACTCCATTCATGAACATAATCAAAATGACCACGTTTCTATCGTACAAACTCTTTTGACATGAATAGAGCAAATAAAATACCTATATATCATTATTATGTCATGTTCATTTAGACACCTATCTCCATAGGAATGACATATAAACATTAATTACAAGTCAACAAGATAAGTAAGATAAATGTTAATTGGTTAACATTCATAAGAAAAAATGTTTATACTACGTGACTGCCTTTCAAAATACATGTTTAAATGTTCTATAGAGACATTTAATATGATTTAGCAAAGATTTCATGTACTTGAATTTGTATGTGTACTGTCGTTCGACAAAAGCAAGATTTATAAAGAAAACGTGCAAAGTGCGTTCAATTAATTGTTTATTAGTTATGCCTGGAAGTCCGCCATTGAAACGAATATACATTGTACAAGCGCATGGTTTATGACATTGCGTTAAAGAGTTTTATAAAATATCTTTTCATTCAGGTGCATTGATTATGTTCTCATGTAGGCACACGTGTTCATTTACTTGGAAACAAAGTCATTTTAAAGAATGGTACAAAAGTGACAAATTAATAACGTTATGATAAATTAGGTATGCACGTATGTACGGATTTATATTTGTCGTTCTTTGTTAAACTAAAAATTAATCTTAAGGAGCGAAAGCAACACAAATAAACCAATCTGGTTAACTTTGGTTTTTCTTACAATGTCGTATCTGTTTATTAGCGAAAACCGTTACCATCATTATGTTTTAGTATGTTTGTTAATAACATTATAATAATTATGTTGACAGGTAAACATGTTACGACATACTTCTCAGAGTATATTTGGACAGTATCTCGGCTTGTATAAAATTCTCAAATATGTTCAACCATAATAACAATACAGTATGTAGACTGTAGTTTTATGTCAGGTGGCATCGGGTAATAAACTAGATAAACAATTTTGGGTTTTAAAGTGAATAGTTCGATTTGCAGCCTCTGCACTTTTTCCAATTCCCATATTGTGTACCGCATTTTCTTCCTGCATGATTATGATAGACTTGTTAAACTTCTTGTCAATAAATGTGTTTCAACGTGACTGTTCTTCAATTTTGGTTGTAATTCATTTAAGTATAACCATAACTGAAATAATGCTCAAAGGGGGGGGGGGGGTCCGGGGCCTTTTTTTCATTCTTTACATATTACCATACCTGATAAACTGCACAATGGGTAGTGGCAGCGGCTTCCCGAATAAAGCTTGGAAAAGTCGCCATTTAACCTTAAAAACTATGGTGCCGCGAAAAACAAAACAAAAAATAAAAACCGAAATTAGACTCTTCACTATTTGCTCCATTGATATAAAAATGATTCACATAAAATAACATCACGGTTTAAGTTTAATGGTGCCCTATATAGAAGAAGAAAATTGTCACATTGTATGAACTTGTTATAAAAACATTGTTAAACGCTTACTAATTAATGAATGATGTTTTGAAAAGAACTTTAATTAAATTAATTTATTTCGAATTTATGTTTTATTCAGCATACGATGACATGATTAGTTTTGCATATTAACACATGCTAATAATAACATGCAAATATTTACCGACTGCTACTACATGTTTGTTTTTCCTTGTAATTTATTGGCCCATTTGTTAAACTGACAAAGGCAATGTTAGGTTATAGAAAAGGTGTGTGTTCATGTCAGTATTAATGTAGCGAATGGGTTGTTTAGAATAGTTCGGCATGCAACATAATTGTATTCATTTTTTCCTGCACTTGGTTAACATAAATCATATAAAAGGGTGTCCCCATCGTTTTACAATTCACAGAAAATAAAAATGAATGTATTGCAAACAGCAGTGGGGATTACTAAGGTGTTTAATAATCTGTCCTCCCATATATAGGGTCAAAGCACTAACCGAATGCATTGTTTTACAAATGATTCATTTTAATGATTATAAACCTTTTTATATAATGTATACAGACTACATAAACGTACGGTTATACAATATTGTTTGATAACGTAGAACGCATTTGTTTTAAATAAAATTAAAAAAAATATTTTAAGAAAAGACAAACAAAAACACTTAATGAGTTCTTGTTGCTATGAATATCACGTTGCTTATTTTTTTCCACCGTCCTACTGTAGTTGTCCTGTTGGACTTGGTGCTATAGGGAAAACCTGTTGCGATTGTTTTGGCATATTTAGGGTCAACCATTTTGCGAAATAATTTATTTTATTTCATTGTAATGGACCTGACTCGTACAAGTAGTATTGTTAATTACAATTATGTTTTCTTTCTATTAATTGCATTAAATTATGTTTAAATCAAACTTTGCTATAATAATTGAAGCTGCATTCAATGATGGACACTCTTCATTTATTATCCATGTATCTAATGTCCATGTCAATTAATGCAGCTTTTTAATATTATTTTAAATTCCTCTGTTAATATGTGTGTGTGTACCTTCCATAATGCATTATGTTTTAGTTTATACAAATTTAATTTAGTTTGATTGTGTTGGAAGCTATAAGCTTATTAAAACACTCTCGGATCCGTTCCTTGAAAGAACTAGTTCTTAGCAATGAATGTAAATTTTCTTGCTCAAGGAAACAACGTCTTGCCCCTGACAGGGTTTGAACCCGCGCGGTCAGCAATCCTTAGATTACTAGTCCGGTGCGTTAACCACTCGGCCACGCCGCCACTTATGTTTTCAATTAATAATTTAAACCATCATTTCTTTTAAAAGGTTTTGAGTCTGATCATTTCATGTTTACCTATTTTTATATTTAATAACTTTAATATTTTCTTTAAAGCTTTAGTAGATTTGATTGATTTCATCAATGTTCTTTAATATATGCTTCGCCTTTGAACGTTATAAATCAAGCACTATATCACTTTCTTTAAATGAGCGTCAATAACAATATCCAAACGGTAATAAATTCACATTATAATGCTAAACTTGATAGTAATTATGATCACAAAATGATATACCTGCAGAGATAAAGAGCTTTATCATGCAGAAAAAAATGTGTTTACAAGAATAGACAAGGTTTGAAATTATGATCATAATGTGTTGTTAAGGAACGTGCATTTAGAATGGAAATTGACTACTCGATGTGGGATATGTGCATGCTTTTACTTCATTGAGTTTCTCAAAAGCATTAAACAACCAATGCTATTAAAATGTTCCGTTCCAAATATATTTGGATGTTTTATGACGATAGTTTGGAGTCTCTAAACATGACATGTCTTGTGTTCTTTCTTCTCATTTACCTTTGTCGTTATTTACAAACTTGCTCGTCGGCAATTTTGTCGACTTAAGTGACCTTTAAAAATTTAATTTTGACATTTTTTTCTGTTTTATTTTAGACAATTATTTTCTGCTTAAGTATTTGAAACAGAGAGTTTGGACTTAATCCATTCTCGAATTAGTTACTTTATTTCCAAGTCAAAGTATTTAAAATGACAGCAATTGACAAGTATGTATAAATGATCAAATTTGTCTTAGGTAAAACTGTATATAATATAAGACAGGTTGTAGACAATATCAAATAGTCCTATGATATAACCACTTTATTGGTAGCTAGTCGAATAATGTCACTCTTTCTGCTCAAAAGTCCGCTGAACTATAGACACCTTTTTTTAGAGATAATTTGAGTATTTTTCTCTTCAATTCTACGGTTTGGAGAATCGAAATAAACTTTATTATTTATACAATTTATCTTCTCATCTCATTGAATACCTGATTTACTTTAACGAAATGACAATTTAAATATTATTCCGTTCAAAAAAAAAACAACAAAAAACAATGGACAAATGTACGAGTGTCCAGTTTTATAGACTTTAGTGATTTAATTTCAAAAATATTTTTATCATGATCACTTTAAAAAACTGAGCCGTAATTTTATGTTCCGTGGATACATTTCTATTGTTACAAAAAGGTAGATTTTGCTGTATTTTCTTAATATACATCTTTGTTTTAAAAGGCTGTTACATGTATATTAATATTCATAAATTCAGATTGAATATATTTTTTATTGTTTCATTTGATAGTCTTGGTGAATGCTAAGATATACACATAAAAAAGAAAAAAAAGAAAAACGGAATAGGATAAAAACACACAATAAAAGTTAAATAGATGTTGCACGACCTTAGAATATGACAATAGAAATAGTTTATCAAGTGAAAAATGGGGATCACTGACATCGATTTTGAGTTGTCTGCCCTTGAATTAAAATTTTGCTCATATCAAAAGGCAGATAAGGAACAATTAGATATAACATTTTTTTTTGCATTTCGTATATTTATAGGACTAACATTTGTCAAATGAAGGAATTGCCTTTTACTTTCTGTGTTATTGTTTAGCTTTTCTAAAACTCTAATCAAGTAACCCGAGAGATAAATTTCCCAAAGATAATCTTTATAAGAGGCCATAGTAAATATATAATGTTATTAGAATGCTATGTACATGTACACTTCGATAACTTGTATTTAGATAAAGCAATAATCGAAAATATATTGAGCAACTTAGTTATCCTCGAAAAGAAACTGAATGGTCACCATATGTTCAAATAAATGTGTTTGATTTTATCTAACTAGAAAACATTCAGGGCAGAAAATATATTAAATCAATTATACTGTTAAGCATCTACTTTACTTGTTGGTTATCTCAATTTATTGAATAGTCAGTTACCAGCGGTATATATTTCGTACATAGTACATTATCTAGAATTTACGGAATATAAACCGTGGGTAATCAACGATGAATTTACTGTTTACAGGGACCATATGTATAAAACAGCATTTGTAAAATAAAGAAAACGTTTACATAAAAAACATTCATATAAATCAAGTTTTCATGCATTTAACATTTGCATATTCTTTTTCTTTAAATTATTTCTCATTGTTTTTTTTTATAGTAGCATAATTATATTGATAAAACACATCACAGTTGATATATTTCTTTTGATATTTCGTCAAACATTATATGATAATCAAAGTTTAAGATCCCTTTCTAAAATTCTGTTTTCAAGCCAATAATTGTCTTTTTTTTCATACTGACATTCATAGGATACAAATAATAATACATCATATGCGTGACAAAACCACGTAAAATGTATTTTATATTCATTGACAAATACTATTGAAAGCCAGCCATTAACATAGGAAGGTGTTTAATGCAGGTCTTTAATCTTCACCATAAAGGAAAACTTTAACACTCTTGTTTTATACACGTTTAATGCTTATATAGCATTTTTCTAATGCAGGGAATTGAAGTGTACTGCTTGCACTGAGTTAGTAATCCTGTTACAAAACAATAACGCCTGATGCAGACAACAACTCGTCTTGGAAATTCATGTACGAACACTGATAAAATGTGTGATCAAAGCAAGAAATCTCGGTTTGAAACAGTTATACACAAACCCGAATGTTTTCCTCAATTATAAACCTTGCAATTTAGTGTTATACCATTTATTAACACTCAGTTTGGAAACAATTTAATTGCATTTAAGGTAATCACATTCTTGAACAGTTCTGAACGATTTTCTATTATGGTTGTAACTTGAGTAGGGCTCAAAGCCATAATCCCTAGGTAAAGCGACAAAGATCTTACTCTCTGGGCCACTACTCTTCTAGCTACATATCGCAGATTTTGAAAATATCATTTCATTATCAAACATTATCTTTTCTAAATCCAGTATATATTCTAGAAAACACTCATTACATGTTTTATCCTAAAATTGAGCTATATGATGTTTCTTAATATGTAAACTTTGGACATATTTCATAATATATACAAACTCTGATGCAGCACATGCGTGATAAAGCAAAATAAAGCATACTTTAATATTCGATAACAGACACCCTTGAAAGGAAATGATTAATTTTGTATGAAATTTATGAAACATTTTCATCATCAAGTATATTGTAACATTTTGTTTTGTTTTGTGCATGTTTTATGCCAAGTCAGTAATTGTAGCACACAAGGAAGCGATGTTTACTATGTCAGCAAAGTGAACAGTCTTGTTTTAAAAGTAAGTATTGACCCAGTCTTGGGAATAGAATGGTTTAATTGCAAATATATAAAATGTTTACAGACTAGAAAGTACTGCAAGTTAGCGTTCATCTGTGAAATCTTAAAGATTTTGGTAATAAATAGGTTGCAAGCACGAGCAATACACACATCTCAAGACAGAAATCTCAAAAGTTTGAAGAAAAGACACAGAAAAATCACTTCTTAAATAAAAGTCCCGTATACGAGAAAATTTGAACAAAAATATTTAACTTACTTATTCTTAATGTTATATTTAACGAACTGTTAATGAGAACACATATACATGTAAGTGTAAATGTCACCTTATGTAATCTGGTAGAATAAATAAACGGTTACAAATAATATATCTTTTCTTTTCAGATTCATATTTTAATTCAATTAGTGACACAATTTACTCCATATATCTCTACGACCAGTTATATTTAGTTTTCTTCAAAACAGTTAATTGGTTTATTGGGCGATACATTTTCATTGGGTCAATAGAAACGATAATATATTATAATCTATCACCGATGTCAACAATGCCTGATAGCAGTATTTAATGGTCTGTCAACCGTTCATCTCGAAAGAAATAAATTAATTCTTTGGTTTGACATTGTCAATTAAAGCTTTAAATAACTAACATCTTGATACAAATTTGTTATGTAATATACTACTCTTATAACACTATGTACTTTAAGGGTTATTACCTTAATGTGATACAATTTTCAGCTTTCGAAAATGTATGGCGTTTATAATATTTTAGTTTTTATCGAAAATGACAAAGAAAGAAAATGGTAAGAAAACATTCTGCGTAAAGATTGAACCTCAGTAAACCAGGGCCATGGATTAAACATCATCTAACAAACACTTCTACTGTATAAAGGGGCGGCAAGTGAGTAAAGTTGGATAGACTTTCCTTGACGCGGCGTCTAGTAGATATGCATTTGTCCATACAGCAATGGGAAATTTTCAGACTTGATTTTCTTTTCTTGTTGATCTTTTTTTTAAAACAAAATAACAATGTTTTCAAATATTCTAATAAATATAGCTTTTCTGATGTACAAAATGTCACAAAGCTTTAAGAGATTAGAATAAACGTTTAACTGAAGTGATAGTGCCATGTTTGAATATCATACTCTTTTTATCATTATCTAATTTTATCTACATAATAAATAACGTGCCTATGAGCCAGTCTATATCCAATCGTTCTAAAAACTAAACCGTTGACAGAGGTAACGACTGAGACAGTTTCACTCACTTCATTTGCTCCGCCACTGTTGAAGTTCGGCTGCGCCTTAAATTGTCGCCAAATTTTATATGATGCTCCGTATGCTAGCATTTAGATTTCATTGACGGGGCGGAAGGGAACCAGAGCAACTTTGATCAATATCACTTGTCGAATCATTCAATTACAAGTTATAAATCCTAAACTACGCCCACTTTTAGAGATGCAGTTCTCCCTCAACTGTTAAGAAAGTACGCCAAACTCTGCGCACTGGTTACACTACGGTCAGTAAGGGGAGATCACTGCAGAACAGTTCGTCCTCAAAATCATTCGAACATTATGCAATTTGTACTAATATTTAAATGGACATGTTATCGGCACATATTGTCTTGAATTTATTTTAATTATACCAATCATTTCAAATTTACTTATCCACTTTATTTTGCTTCGACCAGACGTTTCAATATTTGTCGCAACAGACACACATTGCAGAATTTCATGTCATTACTTTGTGAATTTATGCATTCGGTTCTACTCTTTCACACAAATATGCAACTTAATTATTTAACAACGAGCACATACCAAGAACACAGAGAAAAAAATTATTTGTGCTTCAAATATTCAGCTGTAATAGAGAACGATTTTCAATGTTGATTGAATGTTCAGATCATTTGGCAGCGTCTTTGGTGTGCAGCATCAACATTAATTTGTTAGATTATCTAAAAAAATGGGATGGCTCATCACCAACAAAGTATATGAAATAGCACTGCCTGGTTCTAATTGTGAACAAATGAATTAAAAAAAAACATGTCAAAGTGATACATAAAATTTAATTGCAAGACAATAAAAATATAAATAGAACATTCAAAAGAAGTGAGTTAACTTTACATTTAACGGATATGTAAATAATATTATATCATTCCAAACTCTTTTTTATCTTTTTTATTTCAAATGTTTAAAAGAGTCATTGTTCTAATTGACACTTTAATGCACTTTGAAGCAGTTTTTTAAAATCATATTCATTGATGATACAATTGAACATTTCGATAACTTTTTCAGATATTTAAAATGTTGATATTCATATAATTCAAGTATAATTACGGTTGTAATGTTAGTTTTATGTTCAATTTCAACCCGACTTTTTTTATTGTTTCAGAGTTAATATCTTAGATGCGTATAACTTCAATGTCAATTTCAAAGAACACATAATGTATATAGGGTTTGAACAACAAAAAAGAAGAGAAAAGCAATACAAGGTCATTAAAAACTGTTAAAGTATAAATTAAGTATAACTTAACCTGGGTTCGAATAGATTATTTTGAAAGCTAACAACTGTCAAAATGATAAAAGTAGTGTGTATGAGTGCTCATAGATAGTGCCTCCGCACTGCAGAAAATATGAACTTTGATCAGATGGGAAGGGTGGTAAAAAGTGTTATGTAAATAATAACATTAGGTGCAAAAAAGGGCTAAAATGTTATGCTCAGGAACCTTATCAAGATAACTATATAGGTTGTATGTGATATACAGGCTCCATAACCTCTGAATGTTTTCAAAATGCCTTTTTATTTAGTTTTGCCAGTTGTTTTCTCGTTTAGTCCACACGCATTTTTTTACTTGGGGAAAAATATACCGCTTTTTTGGAATGGCACTGACGTATCACATTGAAGGTTTCATGATAACCGCTATGTGAGCACATCTGCGGATGTTTCAAAATAAAAAATAAAACATCTGTTCATGATAAACGTTGAATTCTGAGTAAGCCAGTGTTAGGGGGCGTTGACGTATAGTGAACAAAGAAAATAGCGTACACAGTTGAAACGGCACTTCCAACTCATGTAAAGTTCCAAACAGAGGACGAAAATAACCCTTACTGCGTTAGTTATGCAATAACAATAAGTTGAAAAATACTGCAAAATCGATAATTTTTTTTTAAAACATGGAAATTACTACTTTGATAATGGTGAATCTTTTAAAATGTACTTTTCTTAAAATCTCAGTCGATTACTTTAAAGTTTGATTTTCTTGAAATAGTTTGACTCATCTGGAGGCATACAGCTTTAAATTAGAAGAACCAAGTGACATTCCTCAATGACATGCTTAATTTCGCTTATGAACAACTGCACTTAATTACATGCAAATATTTACTGACTCTGTTACATGTTCGTTTTTCCTTGTAATTTATTGGTCCATTTGTTAAACTGACAAAGGCAACGTAAGGTTATGAAAAGGGTTTGTGTTATGTCAGTATTAATGTAGTGAATGTGTTGTTTAGAATAGTTCGGCATGCAAAATAATTGCACACATTTTTCCTGCACTGGCTAACATCAATCACATAAAAATTGCATCCCCATCGATTAACATGACAGAGAAAAAAATAAAATACATGTATTGGAAAAAGCAGAGGGGTGATTTGTAAGGCTTTTAATCAACAAAAATGAAAGAAATCTTACCACCCTGATATAGGGTGAAAACACTTACCAATGCATTGGGTAACAAAATATTAACAATTTAAAAGAAATTATTTTTTCTTAATTGCTAATATGTAATGTTTACAGTATACGAGTTAAGGTTATCTGAGTCAGATAGTATATAAATAGCACACATCTAAGAAAAAAAAATCCAATTAATTTTTGTCGCTGAGAATGACACGCTTTTCGTCGCCATACTTGGTGCCTCTCTGGTTTTCCTCTGTGGCTTGATACTATAGGGGAAGAATTGTTGTAACATATTTTTGGTCAACCATTTTTCGAAATAATTTACTTTATTTCATTGTAATTGTCATTACATGTATGTATATTTTTATTAAATTTTTTACATTTATTTTTTTCTTTCTATTGTTTGCATTAAAATATGTTTAAATCGAACTTTGCTATATTAATTGAAGTTGCATTCAATGAACCACACTCTCCATTGATGATCCTTCTATTTAATGTATATGTCAATCAATGCAACTTTATTAACATTTATTTTCATTTTCTCCGTGTGTACTTTCTAAAGTACATTATGTTTTTATTCAATGTAAAAACAAAATTAATTGTTTGAACAAACATTTATTTTAAAAAGATTTCGAGTTTGTTTTTTTCACGTTTGTCTTCTTTACATTTAATAACTATGGTGTCATATACATTTTGGAAAATCATCTCAATAGTTTCTTTAACGGTTTAATTGATTTATTTTAGTTTGACATTTCTTTCCTTTTAAAGACATGTTAGTTTATTCGAAACATCTCCACCTTGGAAACGTTATAAATCAAGAACTCTATTTCAATAACAATATCCGAACGGTAATGATTTAACATTATAATGATAAACTTGAAAGTAATTATGATCACAAAATGATATACCTGCAGAGATAAAGAGCTTTTATTATACAGGAAAAACATATGTTAACAAGAATAGACAATGTTTGAAATTATGATCATAATGTGTTGTTGAGGAAGACGAATTTAGAATGAAAATTGACTACTAGATGTTAGTTATGTGCATGCTTTTGACTTCACTGTCAAACGTTAACATATTTACAACCATTCATATAAATAAAGTCATGTTTACAGGTATTTAACATTTGCATATTTTTTTCTTTAAATGATTTTCACTGGTTTTTTTTATATAGAAGCATATATTGATATAATACATCACAGTTGAAATATTTCTTTTGATTTTTCGTCAAAAATCCCATTTTAAAAATTCTGTTTTCAAGCCAGGAATTGTGTTTGTTATACTGACAGTCATGGGATACAAATAATAGTACATCATATGCGTGACAATACCACGTAATATGAATGTTATATTCATTGACAAATACTATTGAAAGCTAGCCATTAACAAAGGAAGGTGTTTATTGCAAGTCTTTAATCTTCACCATAAAAAAAACTTTAACACTCTTGTTTTATGCACGTTTAATGCTTATATAGCATATTTCACATGCAAGGAATTGAAGTTACTGCTTGCACTGAGTGAGATAAACTGTTACAAAACAATAACGCCTGGTGTTGACGACAACAAATCGTGTATAAAAAACGTGTAAGAACACTGATGAAATTTGTGATCAAAGCAAGAAATCTCGGTTTGAAACAGTTACACACAAACCTAAATGTTTTCCATATTATCAGAAGCCTTTAAATTAGTTTATTCCTTTTATTAACGCTCAGTTGTGAAACAGTTTATTTAAATTTAAAAAAGCACTTTCTGAAATACATTTCAGAACATTTTGTTATTTTCTTTCTTTTTATTTTTAATTTGAACAAATATGTTCGTGACCTGTGTAGGCCTCACACCCATAATTTGTGGACTAGTATCAAAGATCTTAACCACAGGGCCACTGCTGTACTAGCTGCATAATACAGATTTTGAAAATATTATTTCATTATAAAATAAAAAAAAATCTCAAAAAACAGGTGGACCGAAAAATCTGGCTCAAAGATGAAAAATGTTAGGCACAAAGTAGAGTACCAGTTTATCAGTTGATTAAGGAAGATCCGGTTATTTCGGTCTTAATGGAAGCCTGTTATAAAACCTTACATACGAAATATAGTTTTTTTTTAATGCAAATCTGTAAAAAGTGAGTTTATAATCTCAGTGATTCGATTGCGTGTTGCTACTTTATTTTACTTTCACATTTAAAAGCTAGCAATTCTGGGGTTCAAAATACAATGAAGAAAATTTATTAAGACTCTCTTTTCTAAATCCAGCATATATTTTAGAAAACACTCAGTACATGTTTTATCTTAAAATGCATCCATATGATGTTTCTTAACATGTAAAGTATGAACACATTTCATAATATATACAAACGCTGATGCAGCACATGCGTGATAAAGCAAAATAAAGCATACTTTTATATTCGATAACAGACACCCTTGAAAGGAAATGATTAAATTTGTATGAAATTTATGAAACATTTTCATCATTAAGTATATTTTAACATTTTGTTTCGTTTTGTGCATGTTTTATGCCAAGTCCATAATTGCAGCACGCAAGGAAGCGATGTTTACTATGTCAGCAAAGTGAACAGTCTTGTTTTAAAAGTAAGTATTGACCCAGTCTTGGGAATAGAATGGTTTAATTGAAAATGTATATAATGTTTACAGAGGAGAAAGTACCGCAAGTAAGCGTTCATCTGTGAAATCTTAAAGATTTTGGTAATAAATATTTTGCAAACACGAGCAGTACACACATCTCAAGACAGAAATCACAAAAGTTTGAAGAAAGAAAACAAAGAAAAATCAGACACTTCTTGGATTACAGTCCCGTTTACGAGAAAATTTGTACACAAATATTTAAGAAGATATTTAATGAATGTTAATGAGAACACTTATACATGCAAGTGTAAACGTCATCTTGTGTAATCTGGTTGAATAAGTAAACGGTTACAAATAAAATATTTTTTCTTTCCAGATTCATATTTTTGTTCATTGATGACTCAATTTACTCCATATACGACCAGTTATCTTTTAGCTTTGTTCAAACTCGTTAATTGGTTTATTAGGCGATACATGTCCATTAGATCAATAAAACGGCAATTAATTTATAATCAATTACCGATGTCAACAATCCCTGATAGCAGAATTTAATGGTCTGTCAACCGTTCATCTAGAAAGCAATAATTAATTCCTTGGTTTGACATTGTCAATTAAAACTTTATAGAACTATCATCTTGGCACAAATTTGTTATGTAATATACAGACAATACACAACGTTACTACTCTTATAACGCTATGTATTTTAAGAGTTTTTTACGTAAATGTAATACAAGTTTCAGCTTTTGAAAATGTAAGGCGGTTATAATATTTTAGTTTCAATCAACTGATAAAGACAAAAATAATAAATAAACATATTGCGTAGAGATTAAACCTCAGTAAACCAGGGTCATGGATTAAACATCATCTTGCAAACACTTATGGTGTATAAAAGAGCGGCATGCGGGTAAATATGAAAATCTTTCGTTGAATTCTTATGTAATTTTGTTGTGATTAATGCTTCCGAGAGATCACTTTGTTTCCAGATTTTTATACTTCACAACAGCAGGTGTCAAATGATGTGCGGCAGACAAAAGTTGCCCCGTACTTTACTTCAGTGTTGTTATATTTTTCTGGTCCTTCGGGTTCTTTGATGTCGGCACTATTGAGTGTTGATAATGGAGTACCGCTCAAGCCGTAGCTAGGGGGCGTGAGGGATGTTGCACTTAATCATTATCCCTCATGTACAGACTCAATCAAACCGAGTCTGCAATTCTTATGTAATTTTGTTGTAATTATTGCATCTGTGGGATCACTTTGTTTCCAGAATATTATTATATTATTAACGAGTATATGAAATAACACTTAATGGTTCTAATTATGAACAAACGAATTAAAAAAACATTTCAGAGTGATTAAAAAACTAATCACAATAAAGGAAGACACAATAAGATAAAGATAGATCATTCAAAAGAAGTGAGTGAACATTACATTTCACGGATATTTGTAATTATATAATAATAAACATTTTATGTATTGTTATCTCAAATGTTTTAAAGAGTCCTTGTTCTAATTGATTCTTTAATGCACTTTCAAGCAGCTTTTTAAAATCACATTGATGATACAATTGAACGTTTCGATAACTTTTTTCGGATAATTTTAATGTTTATATTCATATTATTCAAGTATAATTACGGTTATAATGTTAGGTTAATGTTCAACTTCAATCTAACCTCATTTTTTGTAACTTCAGAGTTAATATTTTAAGTGCGTATAACTTCAGTGTCAATTTTACAGATCAAATAATATATAAAAAATTTGAAGAACACAAAAAAGAAATTAAAAAGCAATTATATCAGATCATTAAAAACTGTAAAATCATGTTAATATATAACTTGAGTTAACCTGGGTTTGAATAGATTATTTTGAAAGCTAACAACTGATAAAAGTAGTGTGTATAAGTGCTCATGTAGAGCTTCCGAATTGCATAAGATCACAAACAAAATATTTTAAAACTCGTATTGAAGAGAAGAATGCGAGTGACTATAGTGCATATAAATATTGTTATGAGTGGCACATAAAAGTCATAAAAAAATGTAAATTTGCGAAAAATAACTGTCGAATTTCGTAAAGCTGCAAGCAATTTGTTTCTTCCTTGAAATAAAGATATTGATGAAAAGCTGCATGTAAGTCTAGAAAGTACGAAAGGAAGAAAGCAAAAAGTGGTTTATGTTAATAATAAGATTAGGTGTGAAAAAGGTAAAACATTATGCTCAGGAAAAACATAACTATATACTGTGATATGCAACCTCTGATTCTTTCAAAATTCATTTTGTTTAGTTTTAGTTTTGCCTGTTGTTTTCACGTTTGATCTACACGTATTTTGTACTTGGAAAACATATACCGCTTTTTTATGGAATCGCACTAACGTGTCACATTGAAGGATCCATGATAACCGCAATATGAACACATCTGCGGATGTTGAAAAAAAATTAAAAAAAAGTTTATGATAAATGTTGAATTCTGCTTAAGCCAGTGCCAGGGAACTTGGTAGTATAGTGACCAAAGAAAATAGTGAACAAATGGCCAACGGCATTTACAACCCATGCAAACTACCAAAAGGAAGTCATAATATGCAAAAAAATAACCCTTACTGCTTTAGTAATGCAGTAACAATAAGTTGAAAAATACTGCAAAATCGGTAATTTATTGCACATAACATGGAATGTTTTATAACATATGATGGATCTTTTGAAATTTACTTTTCTTAAAATCTCAGTAGATTGTTCTCAAGTTTGAGTTTGACTCATCTGGAGGCATGCAGCTGTAAATTAGAATAACGAAGTGATGTTGATCAATGAAATGCGGAATGGAAAAGGAAAGCACATCAAAGATAATAATAAGAAACAGTTTAGAACAGTTTTATGTTTTATAATATTTATTTCAGGTTTGCGATAAGAACATGTAAGAGTTAGTTTTTATCAAGAATTCGTTGTAAGTATGTCATAATATGTGTTAAAATGTTTAGCACAAACAACGTCAGACATTATTACTGTTAAATATCCCAAATGTCTGGAGTTAAAGGAAAAGAGTGTTTGTTTTTATTTTGCCACTTTCACTGCTGATGTTATTGTCACTTTATCCATATCTAAAGTCAATTATCGTTTTTAATGTGTCTTCCTTAAAAAAAATATCTTAATCTCAAACACTTTCTATTCTTTCCTGTGGTTTTTGTTGCTATTAAAGCTCTATATTTTTGCAGGTAGATGCTTTTCATTATCATAATAACTGTCAAGTTAAACCTTTACCGCAAATTTTTCACTATTCGGATATTGATATTGACGCTCGTTACAACAAAGTGAAATGTCAATTGTTTTATTGATCAAGTTTCCCAGCTATTGCATAAGTTTAATATACTAATGCGCCATTTAAATTTCAAAAAAAAAATTATTAGTTTTTCAATATAGAACCATACAAGTTTATTTTTAGATTAAAAATATGAAATGCATACGTCCTCTTTACTTGGTTTAACAGTTTAACGATTGTGTAGAAAATTAAGTTAAATTCCCGTCGAAGAAACTTTGTCTGCAGCCAAGTAACTAGTTAAAAGCCGTTGCAACATTTTTAATATAATATTTGTTTATTATGGTTTTTTTTTATTGATATAATGAATGCGTTTGTCAACAAGAGTACATCGTGTTTGAAAATAGTTCAGTTTTATATATACTTTCAAACAGTTTTTTTATATTTAAATAAAATACATTCTCTGCAGTAATTATTAAAAAATAAAACATTTCATTTTTCTTTTTAACTATAACTCTATCTCAAGTTAACAACCATGTTCTATTTACATTTAATCGCAATGGTCTTATACTTAAGTTGATAAGATTTAATTAGCCTTCGATTTTTAGATAACGTGATCCCCACCTGCACATTCGAGAAGCCTGGTTAGGCCGAAAAATGTTGGCTAATCAACTTCTAATTTACACAAATTTTAAATGATATTCCACAAATTGACAATTAAGCGTTGTAAAAATGGAACTTTGACACGTACATAGGTTAAGGGCTAATGCACAATTATGTATATAAAATTTGAAGACTCATCATCAATTTCGTTTGAATGAATGGCGATATGTTCGAGCGGTGAAACATGAATCTTAAATAAATCACAATTAAACTTGATTTATCGATGTTTTCACTGAAATGTTACCATTTCTATGTAGATGACGATGATTTAATTCAACTGTTATTGGGCGCATGATATATGACACTAGCCTTGTTCTACTTCCTTGATTATTCACCATTGATGTGAATAAAAACAATGTTATATGTGAACTGCAAAGCATTTGTTACGGATTATGGATTAACATCAACCATGCTAACTAAATCAGTTTATAAATTCGAGCAAATTTGTTTCATCACTTTTTGGGAAACTTTCATTGTACATTCAAACTGAAAAGCGATCTTGTATCTTGCTCTTTGTAATGATGGCTTCAACAACACAATGCTTTAAAATATTTACAAATTCAGTTAATCATTATAAATAACACTTGAACAATTAATTCGTACATGCAGAAAACGAGAATTGTAAATATGTCACGATGTATTAGATTTACTCGCACTGAATTGTTACCAATTTAAAGCAATATGCCGAAGAAAGTAATTTAATTGTTGCACAAGAATGGCACAATTTCAATGATAGATGGTTGGAGTTATATATGTTACTTCGATTTGTCATCATCGTTTAGCCTTCGTTACAATATTATTCAGCGGAAATACATATTTTTGCCATTCTTTTTAACAATGCGATATTTATACTTTGATAAATTGAATCATTTAAGTGCTTGAGGGAAAATCAAGGAACTTCCTTTCACGTAATTTAGGCAAAAAATACATGTTTAAGTAATTGGCTACGTATAAAGATGGTGGTATAATATGATTTGTTTAAAGATTTGTGCAAAACTTGTTTAAGGTTTTACAATTCCAATCATTTATTGATAGCCTTTGACAAAATAACTCCCTTTGCATAAATTGAGAAAATACAAACAAATACTTACTGAACTCTCATTCTGTATTTCTATGATACCCATCCTCACAATGTGTAGAATGAAAAATATGTTTGATTTAGTATATGTATTTGTAACTTGACAAAATTATCTGTTATGAAATAGAAAATGATATTTTATTGGGTTTTTATTCTTTGCGCGAACAAGAAACACATACTCAAAATTGATATCCAAAGTAATATCTGTCCAATAACCGACATTGCAATAATAACTATTGTTCTGTTTTATGATGAAGACGAAAATTGTTTTCAATTATGATATAGTAGAATTCCATTGGTCATGAGTTTATTTTCTTCAATTTTAGCAGGATGTTACCGTATGACATATTTGTATTGAACTGATTTTTCGCTCAATATACAGAAAACCCTGATATGTACAGCGTTAGTTGATGTTAATTTTCTTAACTTTTCATTGAAAAGTCGAAATAATTAATTAAATGTTACTTATGGCATGTTAATGTCAATTGCTATTTTCCCCACACTCCTTACTGGCTTGAAAGCATCTTTAGGTTTAAAATGACCTGATTAACATTTCTGAAGTGGTTTATCTTATAAAAGTATACACATACAGTCAAAGATTTAGTGAACCATTTTGTTTAGGGATATTGAACAGATGGCTACAAAAACGGAACAAAAAGAGCATCTTCAAAAAGGAAATATTCGTGTGTATCACTATTGAATTGTAGGAAAAACATTTTTACTTATATTCAGATATAAAACGTCAATCATCATATTTTATACACCATGAACAATTGATCTGCCCTCGCTGAAAGTGTAATTGCAAATAAATCACTGATAAATTTGATTTATCGCTGCTTGTACTGAGATGTTACTAGTTTTAAGCCAAAGAAGATAATTCAATATTTTTCAATAAAATTGTAATGGCTTTTCTTCAATGATAGATGAAGCTTCTGTGGCTTCTTGAATAAATCATCATCGTCTAGAATTTATGAAATCTAATATTAGAGGCAAATGAACCATATTTAATTGTGATTTAATTGCAGTTATGGTGAAATTAATCGTGAACAATATCCTCAACGAAGTAACCAAATATTTTGATAAAATAATATAATATTAATATTTATAATCACTGCTTATGTATAAGAAGTATGTGTGCGCTGTTTAATATTTCGAATGTAAAGATTCATATATGTTTTTCATAAAAACATGACATATAGCGATGGTGGCAGAACTCCGTACAAATTCACGTCCGAAGAAACACCTTTAAAAGCAATGATTCCAAAAACGCAAGATTTTCTTAATCATGAAATAGAGGTAATCAAAATAAAGAAACAAAATCAATCAATTCAATTTTCGTTTTTAAAATTAACCCATAATTTATCTATGTTTGAATTGGGTTAACAATTATAAAATTTAAAACAATTATGCCATATCAGACATTTACAGTGTTTAATGTATTGAACATCCGTTGAAGATGTTCATCTGAAAATGGAAGACAACTAGAGTTTAAATTAACTTTTATTTGGGTAAACGAGAAAGTCATTTTCAAATAATAAGGTTTTTCGACTTGCGAAAATCTATAAACTTCTATTTAACTAATTGTACGAAAACAAATCGTAAATATGAAATAATAGTTCACTAAAATGATATAATGTGATTTAATTTTGTTATCGGTTTGATCGGTAGAGATAAAGATAAAAAATAATCAGGCACAGAAATGTTATTACAAACCGTCAAAAACCAACTTCAGTTAGTTTCAGCTGGCGAAATCATCAAATTTTGTGCTGTAAACAAATTCATGTATGACTTTTCATCGCAAGCTTCCCGACATTGATATGATTAATGTAGTTTATTAATTTTCTCTAGTGTTCAAAGAAAACCAACACAGAATTATTTGTACATTTCATGCAGACAATTATGCGTTCTTGTACACAGTAAATGCAGATTGTTCATATACAGAAAGTGTCAACGTACGACAAATGTCAACATTGAAGCAATTACGATTTTATCTACTAGATTACAACTTGTAGTTATTTTTCTTTCTGGAAAAAAAGAGACTGATCAATAAGATTTTGCATTTTCAATTATCTCTCAATAATACCAAGTCTCCGATTTTCAACTTTTATATTTACTTTCATAGCTTTAAAATTCTCTTTTCCAGCATGTTTCTATCGGAACCGAAATCTATTGTGTATTTCTGTGCTGAACCTGTCAATATTTTCTATCTTGCTATTGTTGTTTTTCTTACAGGTATTTTTATGAGTATTCTTTTTCAAAATTCTAACAATGATTTTGGAAAATACAGGCAGCAGATATGCACTTGTATTAAATGATATTGCATTTAACGAACAAACTTTCCTTCTGATATAAAATGATGATCTAACAATTGTATCATAACTAAACAAAATGAACAGTAAAACGACAGAAATACACAGGTCGCCATAAGATGTAATCGAAAATTCCGTTTTTATTGGATTTTGCCTGGCAAGTCATGAATATGTTAACATCGCTTTATATCGTTAGACCCTAGATAGAAACACAATGCTCAACAATGATTAAGAGATCGATAACCGGAAACAACAATTTTAACGGTGCGGACAGAGAACACCCGCCAGTTTGACATCAGACATTATAAAGTGATCTCGCTAAATATTAAAATGCTGTCAATATTTTTTATTTTTAAATGATACTTAAATAGTCGTAAATTAGTCTATGCAATTTTGGAATCGCCTGGTTTTATTTATGTAACAAATCTTAACAGTATATGCTTTAAACCGATTAACATTTCATAATCAGCAACATGTATATTTTAGTATCCTTTGAGCAATATTTAACTTCAGAAAGCGTTGACATTGAAAAATAGTAAAAATTCAAAACAAAAATTTAAGCAACCGCAATAAGTACCGTTTTGATATGAAATCTGAAGTTAACTTGAAAAAAATACCCATCTTAACACAGACGGATTTAAATGACATGTATCCTAATACAATTTCCATAGTGGAACTCATTTGAAACATACACGGACTACATTTTGCTACTTTAGCTCTGTTCGAAAATTGATAGCGATACAGCGAACTAGTATTTTGTAGGGAAAACCAGTGCTATTTTTTTCAAATGTTAAAGATCTAAAAAGCTCTGAATCAAATACTTAATCATAATTTATCACGTGTTTTAAATTTCCAAGTGATTAAAAAATATAGATTTCGGAGGAATATTGTGCCTTTGAACAATGTTTAGTCAATTGTGATTTATTATACGATCTCTAAACATTAAGATACATTAAAAGTATTTTTTTAAAATTTAACATATTTTTATGTGTCTAAACAATGTTTTTGTATTTTTGTCTGCATTGTGCACTTATTCATTTAATGCCATAAACGTGAACGTACTATTAACCGACATAGACACAAACGTACATATTTTATGGTTTTATTGCTCTGGGAAATTGGTTAAAATTATGATATATCAGTTTTTCATTTGATTTCATTTTGTCTCATACTAATTTACTAGATTTATTTGATTGTTATAGCCACTTATTTTACAGAAAGACGTAACTATATTATTTTAGATTATTCTAGTGAAAGATTTGTAAAGTAGGCAACATTTTGTTAACCTATTCAAATGCAGATTTCATCTTTAAAGCAAAGAATTAAAAAGAAAAGAGTATGGTTAGTTATTCAGTCAGTTCACATTGTCCTAGAAAACGACAAAACCTTTTGACTCAAAAAAGAAAAGTCCACATATGTAGCATGGGGATAGTTTTCAAGTTTGTTTAAAAAAGAGTAAGACATAAATCGTAAGATGAAACATTGTCTCTGGATAATGTATTTCAAGACGCATTTAAACGTTCGCTTATTCTCGGTCAATGACTTATTAGCCTCTCTTGTCTACAGATAGGACAATCAATACGTTTGGATAATCAAAGAAATTTGGTTTGTCAATACATTGCACGCTAAATTAAAACATTCGTTGTATGAGCAAACCATAATTGAATATAATTACACTTATTAGCGCTGAACTTAACAGATGATAGATTGATATTTAAAAGTTTTCAAACATGTTGTTTATATGTTTTATTTATAAACATAAAGTTTTATATTTGCAAAAATGTTATAATAATATATTCATTTTATTGCTTAGAAATAGCAACGTCAATTATTATTACTGTTAAATATCCCATATATCTGGAATGAAAGGAAAATAGTGTTTATGTTACTTTGGCACTTTCACTGCTGATTTTATTGTCACTTTATCCATATCTAAAGTCAATTATCGTTTATAATGTGTCTTCCTTAAACATATTATGTTAATATCAAACTCTTTCTATTCTTTCCTATGATTTGTGTTGCTATTTAGGACTATATCTCTGTAGGTTGATCATTTTCATTATCATAATAACTGTCAAGTTTAACATTATACCGCAAATTCTTCACTGTTCGGATATTGTTATTGACGCTCGTTACTACAAAGTGAAATGCCAATTGTTTTTTATTGATAGTACATAAGTTTATAATAAATATACTTATGTAGAATCATACACCTAACTTAGCTTTGAACGCGAATTATAATGTTAAATACACACGTCCTCTTCTCTTGGGTTAACATATTAACGAGTATGGAGATAACTTTTGTCGTCTACAACGAAGTAATGAAGTGAAAGCTGTTGCAACATTTTAAAAATAGTATTTATTGATTGATTTTATTTTGTCATTTTATGTGTTCTTTAGGGATTCTTTATTTCTCTCTATTTTATGAATGCGTTTGTCAAAAATCTAAATAAAGTATATCGTGTTTGAATAAAGTTCAATTCATATTTAAAAACGAAAATCATGTTGTCAAATAAAACTTTTCCGGAAAAGGCTTCAGTAAGCATTAGGTTGCTTCCAATTTTATGTAATTAGATGTAAATATGTTCTTATGTGACGAATAAGATATTTTAAACCAAATAAAATCTTTAAAATTCACACTTTCTTTAACACCGATTTCAAGCATTTAAATTCAAGCTGTTAATTAGTTTTAAGTTTAGTTTTAGTTTAAACATATTTATTCTCAGAATATGTACATAATAACATTTGAAATATATACACATACAAAATTTGACAAAAGCTGTTATTTAAAGTAACCATCTTTAGAAATTATCTGTTGTTCATTTTATTCCAATTGATTAAATATAATATCTACGATGCAGTACCAAGCGTTTTTAATCTAAAAAAAGCACATTGAATGCAGTAATTATTATAAAATTAAACTTAGCATTTTCGTTCATTTAAAGGCACATTATGCCTCAGAAATGAAAGAAAAACATATTTCGTTCTTTATAAACATAACAAATGCAATTTATGACGTTTAAATACTTGTAAATGCTCTAAGCATGTTAGATGCATTTCATCTGAAGAAAGTACGACCGATATTATTTGTCATACATGTAGCCAAATTTAAACAAAGAAGTATTTTGACTTCCATACAAAATACTAAATTACTATTACTGTACTAATGGTTAAAAGGCTACAGAAGCAAAAGGTGGTTTAGGTTACTTGCCAATAAGTAGCTTTCTGGAAACTATAACATCAGACCAGAACCAAACAGCTGGCCTTGTCAGAGATCAATACAGGACGATTACTATGCATGGATAAGCGTAACTAATTTCATACCACGACAATCAACGTTGCAATTCTAATTTCGAATTTATATTAATTTTAATATTCCTACTTTGATACATTGAATAAATTAAGTGCCTGGTAAGGAAACTAATTTAGTTTTAAATTATACAAATTTATTTTATTACGATTGTGTCGGAAGCTATAAGCTTATCGAAACACTCTCGAATCCGTTCCTGAAACAAACCAGTCCTAAGCAATGAATCTTAAGTTTCTTGCTCAAGAATACAACGGCTTGCCCCTGACAGGGATAGAACCAACGCAGTCAGCAATCCTTAGATTACTAGTCCGACGCGTTAAGTACTCGGTCACGTTGCCACACCAAGGAAACTACCTTTAAGTTAACGTATTTTAAGCAAAAATACATAATGATGTAATTGTCTACGTATACATATGCTGGCAAAATATGCTTTGTCTAGCAATTTGTACAAAAAATGTTTGAGATTCGAATTAATAGCCTCTTATAAAACAAAACGTAGTGAATAAATCGTATACTGTAAGCAATTTCTATTAGCCCATGAACAATATATGTAGGGTGAAAAATATATGTTATTAAATATATAAAATTTGTAACTTGACAGAATCATCTATTAGGAAATGTTTAAACGACTTTATCATTTCTTTTTTCTTTTGCAGCGATCAAGAAACACATATTTAAAATTGATATCTAAAGAAATATCTGTCACAATAACCGATATTGCAATAATAACTATCGTTCCGTTTTCTGATGCAGACGAAAATTGGTCTCAATTATGATATATTAGTATTTCATTGTTTTCTGTCTTTATATTTAGCGGGATGTTTAGAAGTGGCATATTTGTATTGAACTGATTTGTGCACCCGATATACAGAATACCCTGATACGTACAACGTTAGCTGATTTAACTAAAAACAGGCAAAAATATTGAGGACTTTGGGGACATGTAAACATGTAAACAGATGATTACAATAACAAACGAAACAAGACGAAGCCTCAGACCGTCTGGAAAAAGGGAAATATTAGTGTGTATCCTGTGAATTCTGATGAATTGTAGAACTTGACTTGTTTCAGATATAAAACTTAATAATTTTAGAGATATCTCAGGCAATGTTAATCATTGTATATACACTTTGAACAATCGATCTGCCCTCGCTGAAAGTAAAATTGCTAATAAATCACTGATAAATTTGATTTATCGCTGCTTGTACAGAGATTTTACTAGTTTTAAGCATAAGAAGATAATTCAATGTTTTTCAATAAAATTGTAATTGGTTTTCTTCAATGATTGATGAAGCTTTCATGATTTCTTAAAAAAATTATCATCGTTTAGAATTTATGAAATCTAATATAAGAGGCAAAGGAACAGTATTTAGTTGTAACCAGAGTTGCAGTTGTGATGAAATGATTTGTTCACAACATCCGCAACGAATGAAGAGGAATTATTCTCAATATGATATATTAGTATTTATTTCATTGATCATAGTTTTCTGTCTTTATGTTTAGCGGGATGTTTCGAAGTAGCATATTTGTATTGAACTGATTTGTTCACCAAATATACAGAATCCGTGATATGTACAACGTTAGCTGATTTTACTAAATACAGGCACAGATATTGAGACAAAAGAAACAAGACAAAGTATCAGATAGTTTTAAAAAACGAAATATTAGAATTATCTGTGAATCCCTGATGAAATGTAGGAATAACACTTGAATCGTTCCGGTATGAAACTTAATAATTTTACAGATATCTCAGGCAATGTTAAATCATTGTATATACACTTTGAACAATCGATCTGCCCTCGCTGAAAGTGTAATTGCTAATAAATCACTGATAAATTTGATTTATCGCTGCTTGTACTGAGATGTTACTAGTTTTAAGCCAAAGAAGATAATTCAATATTTTTCAATAAAATTGTTATGGCTTTTCTTCAATGACAGATGAAGCTTTTATGGCTTCTTCAATAAATCATCATCGTCTAGAATTTATGAAATATAATGCCAGAGACAAATGAACCGTATTAAGTTGTGATTAAAGTTACAGTTATGGTGGAAATAATTTGTTAACAATATCCTCAACTAATAAATATGAATTTTCAAAATAACAATGAAAGTGTTTTGTTTTTAAACAACTCATTCTTTCGGAAAACCTTGCCCATGTGATATTTCGATGTAAAATTGGGGAATTCAACATTAGCATATATGTTGGGAACTCGATAAGTACATATCTTAGTATCATAATTATATTACACATTTCTATGACACAGATAATATAATATCGAGATTAATTGTTGGTTATAGTTGCGAAAGAGAAGAACAGTTTATGCATCTAAAAACAGAACTACTATACAGATGAAAGAAAGTTTTTTTTCTTCTAGAAATGACCATGATGTAAATGAGAGGGGGCTTTATGGTGATATTTAATTTATAGTAAATATGAAAAGCTTGCAGCTATATAGTCTAAAAACATTTCTTGATGAATGAATATATATTTATCACCACTATTTAATACATCAGAAGCATGTGTAATAAATATAATTTTATATAAAAGAAGGCGCACCCCTACTAATTAATGTCAATCAAATATCATAAATAAATTTCCTAGTTCAGTATATTCAGTTAACAGGTAAATAATCGTATCAACGTGAAATAACAAATCAATCCACTCGTTTAATATCCTTTCTTATAATTAGCACTTAAATGAATCATTATGTTATCTATCTTAAAATTGGGTAACATTTATGACTTTAAAGCATTGCTTTACAAATTTGGATCTGTTAAATATCCGTTGAAGATGTTTATCTGAAAATGGAAGACAACCAGAGTTTAAATTAACTTTTATTCAGTAAACGAGAAAGTCATTTTCAGATAATAAGTTTATGAATTAACTTCCTTGTCATAATTGTATGAAAACAATATCGTAAACATGAAATCATATTTCCCAAGAATGATATAATGTGACTGCTTTTGTTGAAAATGAAAATAAGTTAGGCACAAAAGGTATTAGCAAACTGGCGTCCAAACTAAAATCAGTTAGTTTAAGCTGGCGCAATCATTAAATTTTTGTGCTGGAAACAAATTCATGCATGGCTTTTAGCAGGCTTCTACATATATGAGGAGAAGTTTATCAAAAAAAAACAATTTTTGCAATTTTTTTATAAAAGACAAATTATGCGTTTTTGTAACAGCAAATGAGATTTTTTCATAGCCCAAAAATGTCTCGTACGACTAACTAATTTTGCCCATGTTTAAATGAAAAAATTATTACCCCTTTTTCTTCCATTAGTTTGATTTTATAATTGATGGATATAAGTGCACACTAATAAATATGAAGTTAAAGAAAATGTTGTTTTGTGCAGCCATAATTTAATACTTGCCTTGCCAATGAAATTGAAATGGACTTAAAGAATGAATGATGGAAATATAGAATTTCTTTAATTAATCTTAATTTTCAGAATTCAGAAAATGTCAACATTGAAGCAATTACGATTTTATCTAATTTATTACAACTTGTAGCCCGGAAACATCTATCAAATGCGTTATTTTTCTTTCGATAAGATTTTGCATTTGCAATTATCTCTCAATGAAACCAAGTCTTCGATTTTCAACTTTTATATTTACTTTCAAAGCTTTACGATTCCTTTTCCCAGAATGTTTCTTCCGGAACCAAAAGCTACTGTGTATTACTGTGCTGAACCTGTCAATAATTTTTTCTATATTGCTATTGGTGTTTTCCTTAAAGGTTTTATTATGAGTATTCTTTTTCAAATGTTTGTCAATGATTTTGGAAAATACAGGCAGCAGATATCAGATATGCACTTGTATTTAAAAGATGAAATAGCATTTAACGAACAAACTTTGCTCCTGATATAAATTGATGAACTAAAAACTGTATGATAACTAAAGAAAATGAACAGTAAAACGACAGAATATGCACAGGTCGCCATAAGATGTAATCAAATTTTCCGTATTTTATTGCATTTTTCCTGGCATGTCATTAATATCTTAACATCGCTTTATGTCGTTAGACCCTACAATGAAACGCAATGCTCAACAATGATTAACAGAGATCGATAACCGGAAACAATGCTTTTAACGGTGCGTACAGTGAACACCCCTCAGTTTGACCTCATACATTATAAATCGATCTCGTTCAGTATTAAAATTCTGTTATTTTTTTGATTTTTAAATGATACTAAAATGGTCGTACATTAAGCTATGCAATTGGGGAATCGCTACGTTTTATTTATGTAACAAATCTTAACAGTATATGCTGTAAACCGAATAACATTTCATAACAGCGCAACAGGTATATTTTAGTATCTTTTGAGCATTATTTAACTTCAGAAAGCGTTGACATTGAAAAAAAGTAAAACTTCAAAACAAAAATTTAAACAACCGCAATAAGTACTGTTTTCGATATGAAATCTGAAGTTAACTTGAATAAATACCCATCTTGAAACATACGGATTTATGACATGTATCCTGCTACAATTTCCATAGAGGAACTCATTTGAAACATACACGGACTACATTTTGCTACTTTAGCTCTGTTTGCAAAATTGATAGCGATTACAACGAACTTGTATTTTGTAGGGAAACCCAGTGCTACTTTTTTCAAATGTTAAACATTTAAAAAGCTCTGATTCAAAAACTTAATATTAATTTATCACGTGTTTTACATTTCCAAGCAATTAAAAAACATGGATTTCTGAGGCATTGAATAATGTTTAGTCAATTGTGATTTATTATAAAAACCTTTAACATAAAGATACATTAAAAATATTTTATAATTTTACATATTTTTATGTGTCTGGATAATGTTGTTGTACTTTTGTCTGAATTGTGCATTTGCCCATTTAATGCAATAACAGTGAACGTACTATTAACCGACATAGACACCGCCGAACATATTTTATGGTTTTATTGCACTGGGAAATTGGTGGAAATTATGATATATCAGTTTTTCATTTGATTTGTCTCATACGCAAAATAGATAAAGACTAAATTACTAGATTTATTTGATTTTAATAACCATTTTTTTCCAGAGAGACGTATGTTATTTTACATTATTCTAGTGAAAGAATTGTAAAGTAGGTAAAATTTTGTTAACCTGTTTAAATGAAAATTTCACCTTTTTAGCAAAGGATTAAAAAAAGAGTATGGTTCGTTATTCAGTCAGTTTTGGCCTTGAAATTAACAAAGAGTTTTGTCTCAATAAAAGATTGACAAGTCCACTTATGCAGTATGGAAATGGTTTTTAAGTTTGTTTATAAAGAGTAAGACATAAACTGTATGTTAAAAAAACAGCTGTGAAGCGATTTTCTCTAGTTAAAGTATTTCAAGGCGCATTTAAACTCGGTGCTAGGGGGTATGGACGGTAATTTGCACTTTCAAGTACCGTCCATGAACAGGCTCAATCAAACCGAGCCTGCAACATTTTACACTTTCAATGTGTTTGGCTTTCTTTAGGGATTCTGTCTCTCTCTATTTCGCTTATTCTTGGCCGATAATAAATCAGCCTCTTTCGTTTACAGATATAACAATCAGTACGTTTGGATAATGAAACAAATTTGGTTTGTCAATACATTGCATGTTAAGTTAAAACGTTCATTATATGAGCAGCCCATTCTCATTGATGATATATTTCCCTCCGAATCTCATTTTGTGTTTGCACTAAATACAATAATTCCGTATGCAGCCAACACGCTTGAATTGAATTAAATTATTTTTTTATTATATTTTCTGTCATACAAATAAACTTACTTGTATTTCCGTCTGAATTATCTGTAATTTTTCATTTCCATCTGAATAATCTGTAACACAATTATAATTGAGGTATAATAAAGTACTGATTAATATTATCATGATTTTATGCTCGAGTAGAGAAAATTGAAAGATTAATAAATACTAAGAATATTGACATATCCACAATTCTCAAAATATTTGGATAGATAGCATTCTTGCATATAGATGTAAAATATACCAAACGTTTTATTTTGCGGATTATGTGTCGTGCCCTATATAAAGGATTGAACAAAGTATACAACAAGCAAATTGATACAATTCATTACCTCCGAAGCATCAGAGAAGCTTTTTTAAATTTGGGTTTGACGTCTTGCCTGTGATATTCAGGATTTATAAACTCTGTTACCCGTTCTAAATTCCACTTTATTTAGTTTCGCCTGTTGTTTTCTCGTTTAGCTTGCAACAATTTTAGTTATGCATTTTTGGTGTTCTTTAGGGGTTCCGGTTTTCTAAAAATGATTTAGTCGGACAAAAGAACTAGGAAAAGGCCTATTTGTTTAACATTTTATGCAATTTTTCAGGTATTACAGGTTTATTAGTAATTAAAAAAGCATACAGTTTTTATATATTCTTAAGTGCACCAAACAAGCATGTTTTCTTTTTCATATTCTAATTTTAGTTCTCCATTTATTACATTCATGTGCAATAACGTTATATCAATATAAAAATAAGCATTTATCGTACAGAAATCATTGGCAAACTGTTTCAGTGTTTCTACTTCAAGGTACACTTTAAACCATATTAATCATATCTAAATGGCATATTAATTGAAAAAGGACGTTCTATTTACCAGACTTTACAAGTTAGTGCGGCTAAGTATAGTATTATGATTTCTGTTTGTGATTGAGAATGCTATAATATTTTGAGAAAGCACAGTCAGTTAAACATTATAACTAACATTTTAACAATCAATTCCTACATACGGGAAGAGGTTATTGCAAATATATATCACGATGTATTCGATTCATCGTAACTCGCATTGATTTGTAACCAATTTAATGCAAAAAACTTTATATGTTTCTTCGATTTGTAATCGTTTAGCCTTCAATGTTTTGAAGCAATATAAATGCATGGAAATATAGTGTATGTCTTGCAATTTTATTCAGAAATTAATATTCCTACTTTTACACATTGTATAAATAAAGCGCTTGAAGGGAAATTATGGAAAGGACTTTCACGTAATTAAACAAGTCAGAAATACATGTTAAAGTTATTGTCTCTAAATAAAAAGAAAAGATTTGTATGATATGCTATGTTAAGCAATTTGTACCAAAAAAACTGTTTGATATTTCAAAATTTCCATTACTAATCAATAGCCTTTTATGAAACAAAACCATTTGCATGAATTGAAGAATTCATATAAATGCTTATTGAAATCTTATTTTGTAAACAGTTTCTATGATCCCATGAACAGAATATGTAAGGTGAAACATATATGTTATTATATATATTAAATTTGTAACTTGGCAAAATTGTCTCATGTGAAATGTTTCAACGACTTTATCGTTTCTTCTTTCTTTTGCAGCGAGCAAGAAACACTTACTTAAAAGTGATATCCAAAGAAATATCTGTCACAATAACCGACTTTGAAATCATAACTATCGTTCTGGTTTTCTGATGCAGACGAAAATTGGTCTAAATAACATGTATGATATATTAGTATTTCACTGTTCATTGTATTATGTCTATATATGTAGCGGAATGATACCAAGTTGCATATTTGTATTGAACTGATTTGTTCACCCAATTTACACAATATCCTGATATATACAACGTTACCTTGTTTTACTAAAATACAGTCAAAGATATGTTGAACATTATTTTTTGTGGATATTTAAACAGATTATTACAATAACAAAAGACGAAGACTCGGATAGTCCTAACTCACGACAGATTAGTGTGTTTCCTTTTTAGCTAATTAATTGTCTAATTGTAGGAATAAGACTTGACTGGTTCAGATATCGTACTTTTATAATTTTACAGATATCTCAAGCACAGTTTATCATCGTATATACACTATATATGATTTATCGCTGCTTGTACTGAGATATTACCAGTTTTATGCAAAATATTCAATAGTTTTCAATAAGATTGTAATCGGTTTTCTTCAATGATAGATGAAGCTTTTATGGATTCTTAAATAAATCATCATCGAGTAGAAGTTTTGAAATCTAATGTCAGAGGCTAATGAACTGCATTCATTTGTGATAACAGTTGCAGTAATGGTGACATAATTCGTTATTATTTTCATATAAAATCAAAAAACACTCTTAAAACACTTTAAAACACTACTGATTAACGTCAACCAAATAGCAATGTTTGACTCGGGTTAGTAAAGATAGAGAGTAATATATATCAGATATTTCCTTATTCAGTATATTCAGTTTACAGGTAAATCAACATCAAATAACAAATCAATATACTCGTTTATCCTTTCTTATAATTAGCACGTAAATTAATCCTGATGTTTTATCTATGTTTAAATGGAGTAACATTTATGACTTTAAAGCATTGACGCCGTATAAGACTACAAATTTTGATGTGTTGAATATTCGTTGAAGATGTTTATCTAAAAACGGAAGACAAGATGAGTTTAAAATAAACTTTTATTTGGTAAAAGAGAAACTCATTTTCAGATAATAGGAACGTAAATTGGGGTTTATGAGTCACGAAAATCTATTAACTTCCATGTTATAATTGTATGAAAACAATATCGTAAATATGAAATCGTATTTCCCTAGAAAGATATATTGTGATTGCTTTTGTTGATCGATACAGATAAAAATTAAAAAAATAAGTCAGCCACAAAGATATTAGCAAACTGGTGTCCAAACTGAAATCAGTTAGTTTCAGCCTGCAAAATCATTAAATTTTGTGCTGGAAATAAATTCATGCATGGCTTTTTATCGCAAGCTTCCTTACATTTCTATGATTGATGAAGTTAATCCATTTTCTCTATTGTTAAAAGAAAAGCAATTATTATAAAGAATTATTTAGTCATTTTCATAGGCACTATTATACGCTTTCTTACACAGAAATTGAGGCTGAATGTAGATTATTCATAGACAGAAAGTTTCTGCGTACGGCTTAAGAGACTTTTGCGATATAAAAATATACTGATTTGATATGACCATTTTACTTCCATATATAGTTTGGTTTTATAATGTATTGATATAAAGGCAAACTTACAAATATGAAATTATAAAAGGTGGATTCATACTTTAATACTTATCTTAACAATGAAAATGAAATAGACTTGTAAAATGAATGATGGAAATATAGGCGTTCTTTAATTTGAATCACCTTAGTTCAGAACTGATGCAAAGAAACGATTATCTGATCAATAACAGGATATAATGCTTTTAATATTATGCAGAAAACTAATCAGGTAATTGTTTAATAGTATCACGTGATACATGCATTGAGTTATTATATACTAAAATGTCACAATGAGATTATCTGATAAAGTGATAAAATATTATACCATGCAAAACACCAAAAAGGAGGCCATTCATTTATTCAAATGATTCAAATTTGTGATGAAATGTAAATTGTATTTTGACCACAAGATCGCAATGATAAAATGAGGTAATTAGATATTGTTGAGTACATTACTCAATTAAACTGATCGGGTACACAGCACACAGCTGTCGAACCTATTTCGGATGAGGCTGATAATGATAGCATGAACAATACATTTTGTTCTAAAATTAATTGGTTGGAAAAAAGTGATTGTTTTCCATAATTAAGTTAACTGTATTTTTAAAGCGACAAGTCTCTAGATGTCTGATAATTTTCATGAAAAGTGTGAAAAAGTATTAAACTGTAAAATATTGTATAAAAGGGGCGACGAAAATAGTGTACACATTGTTAACGGCACTTACATTCTATGCAAATTAGCAAAAGAAAGGGTTAAAAATATCAAAAAAATAGCCGTGACTGCGTTAGTAACGCAGATAAATATGTAAAAAATGATGTATATTTTTACTTTTCTTAATATGAGTAGATGTTTGTCAAAATTGGTATTCTTGAAATATTTTAACTCATCTTGTGCCATGCAGCTTTAAATTAGACGAACGGATTGATATTCATTGATGACACGCGGTATTGTAAAAAAAAACACATCAAAGATAATAAAAAAACATTTAAGATCAGTTTTATGTACTAACATAATACGTATAAGAAAGAATGCAGCGGAGCAGGTTAGATGAAGTGTTTGTCGAGAATTCTTTGTAAATATTTCATAATATATTCATTTTAGTGCTGAAAACAAGCAACGTCAAACATTATTATTGGTAAGTATCCCAAATATCTGGAATTAAAGGAAATAGTGTTTTAATTTTTACTTTGGCACTTTCACTGCTGATTTTATCGTCACTTTATTCATATCTTAAGTCAATTTTTCGTTTTTAATGCGTCTTCCTTAATAAATAGTATCTTATTTTCAAACTCTTCCTATTCTTGTATATGTTTTTGTTGTTATTAAAGACCTTTATCTCTGTGGGAAGATTATTTTCATTATTATAATAACTGTCAAGTTTTACAGTATACCGCGATTTCTTAACAGTTCGGATATTGTTACTGGCGCTCGTTACTACAAAGTGAAATGCGGAGTAACTCGTTAAATGCTGTTGGAACAATTTTAAAACATTATTTACTAATTGATTTTATTTTGTCGTTTTATGCGTTCTTTCGGGATTCTTTTTTTCTCTTTATTTTATGAATGCGTTTGTCAAAAATCTAAATAGAGTATATCGCGTTTGATTAATGTTCAATTCATATTAACATACGATCTTCATGTTGTCAAATAATACCTTTCGGGAAAAGGCTTCAACAATCATAAGGTCGCTTCCAGTTTAAACCTTTTTGTATTGTTTGTAAATTTCATGTATGTAAATATGTTCTTATGTGACGAATAAGATACGTTTAAACCCAATAAAAACTTTCAAACTCTCACTTTAACATCTTTAACATCGATTTCGAGCATTTTAATTCAATCTGTAAATTAAAGTAACCATCTTTAGAAATTATATCTGTTGTTAATTATTTTCCAATTTATTAAATATAATATTAACCATGCATTATCACGTGTTTTTTTATTAAAAATTGAATGCAGTAACTATTATAAAATTACAGTTTAGCATCTTTGTTCACTTAAAGGCACATTATGCCTCAGAAATGAAGAAAAGAAATATTTCGTTTTTATAAAGGACAAAAATGAAATTTATGACATTTAAATACTCGTACATGCTCTAAGCATGTAAGATGCTTTTACATCTGAAGAAAGTACGACTGGAATTATTAGTCATAAATGTAGCCAAATGTAAACAAAGCAGTATTTTGACTTTCATAAAAAATACTAAATCGCTATTACTGTACTATTTGTCAAAAGGCAACAGAAGCAAAATGTTGTTTAGGTAATTTGACAATGAGTAACTTTTTTGAAACTTTAACATTAGACAAGAACTAAAAAGCTGTCCTTGTCAGAGATCAATCCAGAACGTGTTTGAAGCTACGTGTATGTATAATGAACTTATTGAAACACTTTAGAACCCGTCCCTGGAACTAACAAGGACTAAGCAAAGAATGTAATGTTTCTTGCTCAATGAAGAAACGGCTTGCCCCTGACAAGCGGTCAGCAATCCTTAGATTTCTAGACCGACGAGCGTCAAGTATTCGGTCACGCTGTCACACAATGGAAACTACTTTCACATATTTCAAGCCAAAATACATGTAGAAGTAATTGTCTACGTATAAAGATGCTGGTATAATATGTTTTGTCTAGCAATTCGTACACAAAAATGTTAATGATTCCAATTATTAATGAAACAAAACGCGTTGCATAAATTGAGGAATTACAAACAAATGCTTATTGAAATCGTATACTATAGGCAATTTCTATGATCTTATGAACACAATATATACATGATGTAGGGTGAAAATATATGTGATTATTTATATAAAATCTGTAACTTGACAAGATCATCTAGATCTATAATGGAATGTATAATCAAATTTATCGTTCTTTTTTTTTCTTTTGTAGCGAACAAGAAACAAAATGTTTTAATATTAAAATTGATATCCAATGAAATATATGTCACAATAACCAACTTTGCAATCATAACTATCGTTCTGTTTTCTGTTGCAGACGAAAATAGTCTCAATTATGATATATAAGTATTTCATTGATCTCTGTTTTCTGTCTTTAAGTTAAGCGGGATGTTACGAAGCAGCATGGTTATATTGAACTGATTTGTTCACCCTATATACAGAATACCCTGATATGTACAATGTAAGTTGATTTTACTTAATACAGGCAAAAATGTTGAGAACCTCAATTTTTCTTTGGGGACATTTAATCAAATGATCACAATAACAAAAGAAACAAGACAAAGTCTCAGAACGTCTTGATAAAACGAAACATTAGTGTGTATCTGTGTAATCTCTGATGAATTAAGACTTGACTTTTTCAGATATAAAATTTAATAATTTTACAGATATCTCAGGCAAGTTAATTATCATATATACACTCTGAACAATCGATCTGCCTTCGCTGAAAGTGTAATTGCAAATAAATCACTGGTAAATTTGATTTATCGCTGCTTGTACTGAGATGTTACTAGTTTTAAGCAAAAGAAAATAATTCAATATTTTTTAATAAAATTGTAATGGCTTTTCTTCGATGACAGATGAAGCTTTTATTGCTTCATGAATAAATAAATCATTATGGTCTACAATTTATGAAATATAATGCCAGATGCAAAGAACCATATTGTGATTAAAATTGACGTTATGGTGAAATAATGTGTTAACAATATCCTCAACGAATAAATATGAATTTTTAAAATAACCAAGTCTTTTGTTTTCAAACAACATATCCTTTCTAAAAACCTTGCCAACGTTATACTTCGTTGTAAAATAGGGGAATTCAACATTAGCATATCTATCACTGAGTATTGTAATTTTATTACACATTTCTCTGACACAGATAATATAATATCGAGATTTATTGTTGGTAATAGTTGCGACAGAGAAGTACAGTTTATGCATCTAAAATACATATTAAAACAAAACTAATATACCATTGAATAAAGATGAAAGACAGTGTTGTTTTCTTTTAAAAATGACCATGTTAGTTTAAAAACAATATTTTATTTATAAGTATTACATTTACATGATAATTGACAAATAATAAATAGTACGGATTGAGTAGTAAGCTTGAAAGCTTTTTTAAAAACTCTTTCCGTAATCACTATCTCAAACAGTATGTAAAATGGTAACAATTATATGCATTTTTGAGTTAAATATACATAACATTTTCACTATAAACTTGCTTCTTTACATGTACAGGAAAGTTAGCAATTTACACTCTGGTTTTCCTAATCGAAACGACCTTAATAATAGAATATTGACATAAAAATGTGAAAGAAAACCCTATAGTTCTATAGCATAAATACACGTAAGTAATAAATGCACAGATTAGCACGTTTAAACTTTTCAAGAAAAATAATAGAACTTTAAAGCATGTTTTAAAAAAATTTAAAGAAAAATAAATAAATGGAAACGTTAGTTAATTGTTGAAATTGTTGGGTAATAGATGGTAGGAAATAAGAGACAGATTTGAGAGAAAGAAAAAGAAAGACAACAGGAATGGTCACTAAAATACTATGGAGTTGATGGAACGAGTTTATAATATACTTTTGAGAAGATATTATGCATCTAAATCTCTATTTCATATTAGTCGAAATAATAACTTTCTATTACATTTCAAAACGTTTTGTTCTGTGTAAATATGAGTGTATATGAAGGACTATTGCTTCATTTAAATCGTCAGCAATTGAATTATCACCATAGAGTAAAACGTTAAGTGTGACAGTTGTTATTTCACTTAAATTATTAAGGAGGACATTTCGTTCATCTTGGTACCTTGGACACGAGAAGAAATAATGAGATGTGTTTTCTATGTCGCCACATTCACATAGGGGACTTTCTATTATGTTTTTTGAAAACAAATGTTCTTTGAGAGAACTACAATGTGTTCTAAATCTTGTGTGTATAATCTGGTATTTTCTCTCACCTACATAATAATGAGAAGGCACACTTTGGACATCTTCATTAAGTCTTCTTTTGAAAATTGAAAAAAGATGGTGAATTTCTGTAATTATCTGGGAGATTTTTCAAGTCTTTAATTGATGATGGCAAAATGAATGAGAATAAAGTTGTGCGTGACAAGATATATTTCTAGTGTTGTCTGCATTTCGTAAATTATAATCTGAAGATTCTCCTACTGTATCGGGAACTAATGAAGAGAGGTAATGAGGAGAAAGATTATTGAACATTTTATAAAGAAGTATTTGTTTGTGTTTGTAGCGTCTTACTTTAAGGGGTTGGATGCAAGTATCTTCATAAAGATTAGAGATAGAAACTAGTTTTGTTGTACCGGTTATTATTCTGCAGGCTTCAAGTTGTATTTTTTCAAGTTCAAATTCATCTTGTTGAGTTATGTTGTCCCAAACAACATCCGAGTATTCCAGAAGGGGCCGAATGAAAGAGAGATATATAGTTTCAAGTGACTTACGATCAAGAATGAATTTCAAAGATCTCATTATATAAATTCTTTGCCAGGCTTTTTTTGGTAATATTTTGTATGTGAGAATGCCAATTTCCATCATTAGAAAATGTTACTCCAAGATGTTTGTGTGAGGTCACTTCATTTATTTGCACTCCATTCATTGTCAATGGGGATGAATTGGTTTGTTTACTTTACGAGAGATAATTACTGATTCCGTTTTACTTGGATTGAAATCTACAAGCCAGCCATTTGCCCATTCTGTAATTTTTTTCAGATCAGAATTAAGAGTCACCGCAGCATGAAGTGGATTATCAACAATGATATATAAACTTGCATCGTCTGCAAAGAGTCTGATATATGAGTTAATGTCAAGAACAATGTCATTTATATAGATTAAAAAGAGAAGAGGGCCTAGAATGGACCCTTGAGGAATTCGGCTGAAATAAAAACGGTTTCAGAGGAACCGCCTGGAAGAACTATCACTGAGATAGTCATTTAACCAATTTAAAAGCCCACCATTTATTCCAGCAGACTGAAGCTTGAAAATGAGACCTTTATGCCAGACACGATCAAAGGCTTTTGAAATATCGCAAAGGACTGCTCTCAATTCTTTTCCATCATCAAGGGCTTTGCAAAATGTATTATATATAGAAACAAGTTGATTTGTTGTTGGGTCAATGGGAACAAACCCAGATTGTAATGAAGTTATTGTGTTATTAGCAACAAAGAAATTGAATGTATGCTTATGTATAATTTTTTCTAAAGATTTGCTGATCGTGCTAAGAAATGATATAGGTCTGTAATTAGAAACAATTGAGGGGTCACCTTTTTTGTAGATTGCACATACATTGGCAAGCTTCCATTGTGAAGGGACTTTACAAGTTGTTAATGATTTTCTGAAAAGATGACAGAGAGGTACAGAGAGTTCTTCTGACAATTCCTTTAGTATCCTGTTGTTGATATTATCAGGTCCTGATGCTTTACCAACATTAAGAGTTTTAAGAGTATCACGTACCTCATCATAAGTTATATTTATTGTGTCAAGTTTATTAATATTTTGATGTACATGAAAGTTTGGTAAAGACTTATTTTTATCATCAAGTGAGGATTGTGATTGGAAAAATTGGTTAAGTAAATTTGCTTTTTCAGTGTCAGAAGTCAATATGGTGCCATTATCATTCAAAATCTTAATTTTACTATTTACTGTTGGTTTAATGAATTGTTTGAGAATTTTCCAGTAATCTGATGTTGACCATGTTGTAAATGAGAGGGGTCTTTATGGTGATATTTTATTCTTGAGTAAATATAAAAATTTTGCAGCTATATAATCTAAAACATTTCTTGATAAAAGAATATATATTAATAAAGCATGTGTACGCTGCTTAATTATTCGAATGTAAAGTATAATGAATTATTTTCACACACCCCTACTAATTAACGTCAACCAAATATCAATGTTTGATACGGGTTAGTAAAAAGAGTGATAAAAATATAGCAGATATTTTCATATTCAGTTAACAGGTAAATCAACATAAAATAACAAATCAGTTTACTCGTTTATCCTTTCTTATAATAAGCACGTAAACTAATCATAATGCTATCTATGATTAAATGGGGTAACATTTATGACTATGAAACAGTGATGCCGTATAAGACTTTATAAATTTTGAAATGGAAGATAACCAGAGTTTAAATTAACTTTTATTCGGCAAACGAGAAAATCATTTTCAGATAATAAGAACGTAAATCGCGTTTTATGAGTTACGAAAATCTATTAACTTCCATGTTATAATTGTATAAAAACAATATCGTAAATATGAAATCGTATTTCCCTAGAATGATATAATGTGATTGCTTTTGTTGATCGATACAGATAAAAATAAAAATAAAATAAGTCAGCCACAAAGGTATTAGCAAACTGGCGTCCAAACTGAAATCAGTTAGTTTCAGTCGGCAAAATCATTAAATTTTGTGCTGGAAACAAATTCATGCATGACTTGCTATTGCAACTTTCCTGACATTGATTTGATTGATGAAGTTTATCAATTTTCTCTAGTGTTTAAAGAAAAGCAATAAAGAATTATTTAGTCATTTACATAGGCACTATTATGTGTTCTGTTACAAAGAAATTGAGGCTGAATGTAGATTGTTCATACGTAGACAGAAAGTTTCTGCGTACGGCTAAAGAGACATATATAAAAATATACTGTAAACCATTTTCCTTTCATATATAATTTTTTTTATAATTGATTAATATTAAGACAAACTTGTTAATACGAAGTTATAAAAGGTTTGTTTAAACAGGTGGAGTCATACTTTTACACTTGTCTTGCAAATGAAAATGAAATAGACTTCTAAAATGAATGATGGAAATATAAAAGATCTTTAATTAATCTTAATTTCAGAATTATTGCAAGCAAATGTCAGCATGGAAGCAATCACGATTTAAGCTAAATAATATCTAATTGATAACTGTAGCCTTGAAAAATATGTTAAATGCATCATGTTTTCTTTCTGGAAAAAGAGAGTGATCAATAAGACGTTGCATTTACAATTATTTCTCAAGTTGCCAATTTATGACTTTTATGTTTGCTTAATTGCTTGCTTTAAATCTCAAGAAAACTGTTTGTATTATTGTGTTAAACCTTTCATACATCTGTTCTATCTTGCTATTTTTGTTCATTGGAATGAAAAGGAGGCCTAACAAGCATGTAAAACTTATCTAATGCAATATTTTGAAGTTGAAATCAGTAAAACCATGATGTAATTGCCGATTATCAAAAAGGTTGTCACAGAGTAAGACCCTGCTACTGAACAAACATGAATACCGTAAGTAAAATGACTATAAATGTGTTGCTATTTTATGTATGAGTTAACCGTTCAACAATTATTCTGTAAATGCGTCATTCGTTGTTATGGAACGTGCGTATAATTTCTTTCTGATGGGTACTAGTATTTTATAAGTATATTTTTTCTGAAATTTAAACAATGGTTTTGGAAAAATCAAGGCAGAAGATATGCATTTGTATTTCTATGTGAACGTTGAAATTGCATTTTATTAACAAACTTTGTTTCTGATATAAAATGATGAACTTAACATTTATATGATAACTGAACATAAATGAACAGTAAAACGACAATTACAAAAAAGGCAAAGGTCGCCATAAGATGTAATAAAATGTTCAGTATTTTATTGCACATTTCCTAGCATGTCATGAATATGATGTAAACATCGCTTTACATCGTTAGACCCTAGAATGAAACGCAATCCTCAACAATGATAGATAACCGGAAACAATGCTTTTAACGGCGCATGCAGTGAACACTCGCCAGTTTGACACCAGATATGGTATTAAAAAGTAATCACGCTCAAAATTAAAATGTTAATGCTTTTGATTTTTAAATGATACCAAAATGGTCGTGCAGATAGATTTAGCTATGCAATTGGGAATCGCAGCGTTTTTCTTTTCTTAACTGTTACAGCATTTGCTTTAAACCGAATAACATTGTATAACCTTTTTATTTCAAAACACGAAAAAGCAACATATATAGAGCACAATTTAATTTACATAACATCACTTTTTCACAAAGTCAAAGGATACAATATAAGGAAATTAGATATGGTTACTCTGACGAATACACTTAACAATTTATATGCATACATAGCGAATATTCAATTGATTAGATAAATGTTGATCTTACAATGTCCATAATACCTCGGAAATGCTATGTATTTCATTTCTCAAAACAATTTAATTTTTGGTATCCTGCTACAATTTTCATGGAGGAACTCATTTGAAACATACATGAACAATGTTGTTGTACTCTTGTCTGCATTGTGCAGTTGCCCATTTAATGCCATAAATGTGAATGTACTATTCACCGACATAGACACCAATGTATATATTTTATTGTTTTATTGCACTGGGAAATTGGTTGAAATTATGATATATCAGTTTTTCATTTGATTTGTCTAATACGCAACATAGATAAAGAGTAATATACTAGATTTATTGCATTGTTATAGACACTGATTTTCCAGAGAGACAGTATATTATTTTATATTATTCCAGAGATACTAGTATATTTCGCACCATTAAAGCAAAAAGGTACCAAGTGACATTTTCATGTTTTCGAGAAAATCGCGTTTAAAGATTTGAAGTTCCATATCAAATCAGATCTTTACAACATGGCAAAGAAACTTCACATATATTTAGATAATGTTTGAATGTACATGCTCAAAAAGTTGGAAAGCTTATATATTACTAATAAGTGATAATTAATCAATTAAAGGAAATGGTTCCTTTTTGCACTAATAAATATTTTGACCGACAAATGCAAGAAGGTACCATATGATCGCTTGGCCCCTTTTTGCATTGTATGATTTTTAACATTTGCTGTCGAATATATCAAAAAAAGGTACCATATGGCAGTTGGCACCTTTTTGTCCCAACAATATTAACAAAAAGCATCATTTGGTTACAATTTTATTCTACAATGATACAAATAATAATATGAAATTCTTGTGTTTTCAGTAAATGTCTGATACAACTATCACACTGCATGTTTTGAAAGTCTTCCTATGTGATCAATCTCAATGCCTATGTCAAAATCTCTTACATTGTTAGTCAAAATCAGAATCATTCTCATCCGATTCCATTGTGACATAATCCGTTTCTTTCTTTTATGTTGGTTAAGTAGCTTTATAATTATGGAACTCTTTTTGGATAATTTTCTTTGCACACAAAGTAACCAAGTCATTTTTCTTTTGAATATAAACTGGAGGTTTGGTATCATAACTTCATATAATTATTGTTCACCATTTGTCCACTAATACTTTAGATTCTGTATTCTGAACTTCTATTTCCATAAAATCTTCAGCAGTGAAGCTCTAATTTACAAATACTGACTTTGGGATTTCCTTTGGTACCTGTATCAATTCCACTTGTAGCCAGTTTACTCTTTGTCCGTCAATGGATGTTTTGAGTCTCAGACACTGATTTTTAATGAAGTATTTGGAATCAAAAACATGGTTATATTTCATTGACACAGCAATGTATGGCTGTGATTTTCTGGCCAGTGATATAAGAGAACACAATTGAATGATACATAATTATACAGGATTTTTTTCTTTGCCCCTTCAAGAGTCAAGTTGTCACTGCATCTGTGAGTGACTCGATACAAGAAATTTGTGATCAATCTTAAACTTGGAACTTGTAATAATATAAAAGAAGAGACGCAGCTATGAATCAATTTCTGTTTTGTCACCCGTATGAATCTGAAAAATATATGACTTATTTGACATAACCACTTTGGCAAGTAGAAAAGGGTTTTTTATTAAGCAGGAAGCTATTTCACCTCTCTTTGCAGTTGGTTTTATCCCATACATAACTGCAACATTTTTGTCTCATAAGGAATATACTGTCAAGTTGTGTAGCAACAGAGTTTTCTTAAATAGTAAAGCTCAATCACTAATGAGCAAGGGGTTGTTACAACGGCCTTGAGAACAAAACATGCAACATAAACGCATGGTTCACCTTTTGCTCCAACTTTATTTTAAATCTTTTCTTCTTGTGAAATTTCTTTCTGTTTTTGATGTTCAATATATTGTTCCTTGATAGTGCCATCTAGTGTGCCTACTGCCTTCCTATATGTATGTTGCTTAACAGGTTTTATTTCCTTCTTTTCACTTTCAATAGTTTACAGTTTTCACATAGTCATGAGATAGGTATTGTTTCTTTCAGTTTTTTTTCTTGTATAATGAGATTTCATTTTAGGAAATTACTTTTTATGCTGTTTCATTATAGTTTATTTGCAGATGTACGCTTCCCTGTCATGCTTCTCCTTCCATATACCCCATGTATCTTGTTGGCAAGAGTTACTTTTCTTTTTACGTCCAAAGTTTTGTGAAGAAGTCATTTATACACTATCATTATCTTCACACTGTTATCATTCCTCAATTTAAAACAGAAACAATACTCTGGGATTTATTGTTATATTTGATGTCCTTAGCAACATCTAGATTGTGTATTCATTAAAAAGCTAAAAGGTACCAAGAAAACAATTTGATATATAAAATAATCTTAAGGGTCGTAAATTCTTTGTGTGCAAAAAGGGACCGTGTGACACATGGTTCCTTTTTGCATTAAAATAAATGCTCAAAACGTGTAAAGTCATACAATACAATAAGGTACTATGTGACGCTTGGTACCCTTTTGCTTTAACTGATATGCATATGGTACCTTTTTGCATTACTAAATGGGAAAATATTGACATTGTACCTTTTTACACAACCTTATATATCTGTAAATAAACATGATACTACATAGATATTTCTACAGATTTAAGATAACATTAAAAAATAATGAAAAATGTTAAAAAGTCATTTTTGGCCAAAATGTCGCTTGGTACCTTTTTGCTTTAATGGGGCGATTTGTAAAGTAGGTTAAATTTTGTTAACCCATCTAATGAAAATTACATCTTATGAGCAGATGTTTTTATTAAGGATCATCAATATTCGTGATTCAGTCAGTTCACATTTCCTTGAAAATGACAAATAGTTTTGTCCCAATGAAAGATAGACAAGTCTAAACAATGTAGCATGGGAATGATTGTTTAAGTTTGTTTAAAAACAAGAGCAAGACATAAACTGAATGTTGAATAATAGCTGTAAAGCGATTTTCTCTGTTTAAAGTATTTCATGGCGCATTTAAACGGCCAATGATAAATCAGCCTGTCTCGTCTACAGATAGAACAATCAATACATTTTGATAAAGAAACAACTTTGGTTGTCAATGCATTGCATATTAAGGTAAAACATTCACTTCATCAGCAGGCCATAATAAAATATAATTTCATGTATTAGTGCTGAACTTATAAAGATGATCGATTGATATTTTAGTATTCTAACATTTAATTAACATGGTTATTTACACATATATTTTTTTACATTAAATTAAAAACATCTTATGGAAAAAATGCAAACCATCCTTTGAAAGTGATTAATAAAATGTTTAATGTTGATCCTGATCTGATAATGACATATTTATAAATATTTAAAGATCCTCCTTTCATGAAGACAGAATAGGAAATATGCTAGTAAACTTTTACCGTTATAATAACAAATACTAGACTAAGTTTATAATAGTCGTTAAGGTCATTCGTAGCAGATGAATATGTGTCTAGATCATGATATTGGGACATTCACTTTATTTTATTTTGTTTTCTATAAAAACGTTTTTAAATATTTACATAGCATTTATCTGCACATGTAGCAATTTGCCAACAATAAACTTAATGATTTAGTTTTATAATTATAAAAAGATGTTAAATAGGAAAGTCTTTGAAATTAACATACTGTTTTGTTTATTGTATGCAAACGGCCATTCACGCATTGATAATAACAAAAGCGCTTAAGTTACTATACGAAAAGTCATTTCATAAAAACATTAATTAAACTTAATATAATAATTTTGAATGCATAATAAAGACTGTAGAAATCACACGCTTTATGACAAACAAACTAGCATTGTATTATTGAATCACCTTTCAGAAACTTAAACGATGCAAAGTATTGATAAACTGATCAATAACAGGAAATAATGCTTTTAATGGCTTGCAGAAAATGGATGGCAGTTTGACACCGGGTATTGTTCAATCAGGTGATTTCTTTATAGTGTCAAAATGTTGCAAAAGCAATGAATGAATGAATGACACAATGAGTAATATCCAATAACGTATTGAAATGTTATAACATACAGAATCTTAAAAGGACGGCAGTTTAATCATATATTATTGCTTATACACAGCAAAATAATAAATAGCAAAAGGGTTGGCCCCAAAGTCTTTAAGCATCCCTAAAGGTGGGGGATTATTATTTCTAAGAACTTTTAGAGTGAATCGATCTAAAACGAGCATATTTTCCATAAGTACTTCATATATTGATAAAACCAATATAAATGTATTGTATAGATATTCCTCTCATATATTTCTGAAAACCCAATGTTGTGTGATTAGTCTGAGCATTTATATGATAAATAGTAATATTTTCTTTCGGAACATATTATTTTCATCAATGTATTGATATGTCCAATGGAATCTTAACCACAAAATTTCATATATATTTCTTTCATGGTTTGTTTTCATATATGATACTATATTCTATCAAAATATAATTATTTGTAATAGTAATACTGATATTCCATTGTAGACCAGTTCATTTCACACTGTTTTAGGACAACAAGATGACATATGAAAATAGTTTCCATTTAAAAAATGACATCTGCAGTGATATTATCTGACTGTCATCCTTTTTTGGTTAGTAGACGTTTAAGGTCAAACGCTATGAAAAGAAAACAACTGTTTAACAAAGAACTGTACGTTTAAGTGTTTTGGACCTTTATGTCGCATTTCGTTACTTCTGATCAAAAAACGACAACGTGTACTTCATCAAGAAGGATATGGTAAGTAATAAAACAAATATATACAAATAAAATGTGTTAAATGCATAAAGATTTGTGCTATGAAATTAATCATCTGGAGAAAAAATAATAAGTAAATGAAAATCAAAGAAAGTAAAATTGTTTAAATGTTTAATTAACACTTCCACACATACATATTGTATAAGATAAATGCAAGAAACGACTCTAAAAGATCCTGTAACACAAATTTGTTATGGTTTTATATCATGAATATGATGCTCAAATTCAGATTTATCAATTTTGTAAGATCAAAAAAGCATTATTTATAGAGATAATACCGAATTTAACAATTCATGTAAATAAAGGGAGGTGATAAAAAAAATATTTTTATAAAGTCTTATTCAAATTTTTCAATAAGAAATGAATGCATAATTATATTTTAATGATTACATACAATATGTACAAATATTTGCAGTACATATTTAACATACTCTTCGATTTTTGAAAATGGTTTTATAAGCATAATTATATAATAATATAATTTCACTTAAGTGTGGTATACAACCTCTATTACAAAATACAGGCTCTTTAAAGGCATATATGCAATAGTACTCGCCTCGAATTACCTGTTGTGTTCGTGAAATATCATATGAAACTTGATCTATAGATGACTAAGTTCTCGGGATTTTATACAACAAACAAAAAACCTTCACGCAAAGCTTAAAGGTATAATCCATACTAATTTAGTACCGTTTTCAGGTTCGGAATAAAGATTTAACAAATTAACAGTTAAGGCATATTTACATTGTAACGCAGGTATATGAAAATAACTCTTGATTCGTGCAACAGTAACGCAAAATCTGTTCAATAAATGGCCGTAACGAGCAACGTTGTAAATAAATGAACCAAGTTAGTCGAATCGAAAGATTCCAGTAAGCTCATAAAATGCTAAGATAGTTTAGTTTAACAGGCATTGCAGAATTACAAGGACAGATCGTTCCGGATATACACTATGATATATACCAATCAAAAATAAAATGTAATTAATATATATGATGATGTTTATTTGTCAAATAATGATTGTTGTAATAGAAGATAATATTCATTATAAACCATAAATATAGAGAAAAAAAACAAATTCATTTCCTTTTACTATTTAGCTTGTTTTAATACGTCTATGGTAAATTGTGTTTGTTTTTTCTTCTTTTTGATGCATTTGCTCCATTTATGACGTTAATGTAAACGTCCTAATAAACAACATAGACATAAAGTTTATATTTATCGTGGTTTTATTGTCTCCAAAATTGAACTAAATTATGATAGATAAGTTTTTATTAGATTTCCCCCGAATACCACACAGATAAGATGTAATCAAAGTTTATTTGGTTGTCACAGACACTAAATAGCAGAGAGAAAATATTGTATTTTATATAAATTCACGTGAAGGAGTATGTAAGTTTAGTGAGTTAAGTGTACATGTAGTGTTTTTAATGTTGTTTTTTTTCTCATCTTTTTTTCAAAACAGTGCACATAAAAAATACAATTCGTATCCAATGTTTGGCATTTAGAAATAGGGAATATTGAGCTTCATCGGGACTTTTCCTTTAAAACATAACACAAAAGCTCTATCGTAACGGAAAGTAGGTCATATCACTTGAAGAAATCTTTGTAACATAGGTTTATGACTGTTAAATTCTTCAATAACTTCTGCATCACCTACGGTATCTGTATATGATGGATACGATGACTTTAGAAGAACATCAAATATCGTTTCGAAACAAATTTTCTTAATCTGGTTACATTTAAAAAAGAGAGCAAGCCAATGCATTCCGACGTGTTGTTACTAATAGAAATATGCCATATGGGGAATAGTTAACTTTTCCTGAGGTAATACGCAGTCAATAATAAAGTGTTTGCTTCATATTTGTATTTCATCCTGAAGTGCAACTGATATAGTATATTTGACGGCTTATGCTTTATACCAACTGTTCTTTTTGATAGAATAACGTCATAATCATAAATGAGATATATTTGATTTCAATTGATTCACGGCCTTATGTGTTTGTGGAGTGTAAGCTAATATGCGTTTTATAAGATGTACATAGTTACTATGTTAACATTCAAATTTCTGATCATAACAATTATTTGAAAAGAAGGAAAGAAAAAAAATCAACAAACCAAAACAACAACACAAAACTCATAAACATCAAGACATTTGCTTTTTTATATTATAAAGCAAATGTCTCTTTAAGCAGTAACTTTTAAAGTTAAGCGCAGAATATTAAAACGTCAGCTTATTTGCGGCAGCTATTTAATAATGTTCTCTCCTCTTCTGGTAGAACAATCAATACATTTGGTTGAGGAAACAAATTTGATATGTCAATACATTGCATGTTGAGTTATAACTTCATTATATGAGCAGGCTATAATTCAATATCACTTCACTTATTTGTGAGAGGATTTAATTTTGATAAATTGTTAGTTACTGCTTGTCGTTGATTAAACTTGGCCATTTCAGGAAATGTGGATGAATATGTAAATGTTCATATACTGCATTGTGATATAAATTTTAACAAACCACGAACCTGGCAGATTTATTTCATTTTATATTAAGCTGGAAGTTTTCTACGAGATCGATCTTAAACAATGTTTAAATTTAAACGCTATAGGCGTGTCAATAATGAAAATAATGATTATTTTGCACTTTAAATAGTCTTTATTTTGAGTATGTGATAAATTGAAAATTATATTTGTGTAGGTTCTTAACTGACTTTATTGAACTCGTTTGATAAAATAATAGTTTGCTCGCCAGGGGGTCGCAAAATATTTTTAATCAACTCGTTCAATAAATTGAACCTTCACTTATTCAATACCCTTTATATATTGAACATCGTTTAATGACAGTAGTAAATAAACAATATGCCTTTCCCTGCTACATGGTTGGAGTATGCCTGAAAACTATTAACACACTTGAAGACTGGTTTGTATTTTTAACTGCAGGAAAGAAGTATTTGCGATTGACTAACACTAGAAATGCATATCTTAAGCAAACACTTATAGTTTAATAAAATTGTGCTTTATGTAAAAAAAAGTTCCGTTTGCTTTTGATTGGCTTTTTATCATTTTTTTATACATCGTGTTTATTCCCTGCGGGCCGGAGCCCGCAGGGTATTGGTACGCGTTTAATTTTTTAGGCATGGAGGAGCACGTGACCTGTTTTCGGTACATGGAGGAGCATGTGATTTGTAAACCGTACATGATTGGTTAATTGACCTATTCAAAAACCTAGCTAAATACCGTTTCCCGGTACGTTACGGATTTACCTCTAGGGAATCATTGTATATACACACACCGGTCTCTCAAATGACCGGTGTACACAATGCTAGGGAATTAGTCCGAATTACACCTAATTAAGAACATAACACTACGTACGTGATATTTCTAATATCTATTATTATTTTACCGTTTAAGGTGGAAAAACTTGCATGATGTGTTTGAAAATTATCAATGTTTCTTTAATATCTATCTGAAAAATTTTACAAACAATAAATTGTTTATTAGTGAAAAATCCACAGAATTGTGGCATCTGCCATAATAGATATTTTCTGCGAAAACTTGTGTGTTTACTTTATTTTATTTTATCATATTATTTTTTTGCACGGAATTATTCATACAATGGTATTGTTTTATTTTCGACCAAGACCAAAGACCTTCTTCTATTGATCGATTATTGTCAACTATATTCCTGATACAAACGTTATTTTTTTTCTATTTTTTTCCCCAAACAATGTTGAAAATAGTTAAATGAAATATCTTTAAATCATTATAAATGTTCCCCGCAGGAAACCATTTTACTTGTATTGTCTTCTTACTTTCCTTTGTTCTATCTATAAATAGGGCCATTAACAAGCAGGTATTAAAACCATTAATAATAACTTTGTGATGGCTCTTGCTAGAATTTTCCCGCGCGCGCACACACAAAATTAAAACTACATGTTCCACTAAAGCAGCTTCGGTTACCCAAATCAATTTCTCCAAGACGCAAGGTCAGTGGTAATATGTAAAAGATTGTCAGTTATCAAATTACATGTCCAGTACAATGTAAATCGAATCTCTACTACATCTGTCAGGAAGAAATCTATTTCTATTCATACATTATGGCTGTAAATCTCATCCATAAAAGGAGTATACAAATCATCATGCATTATTTTCGCTAGTAATAAACTACAATTGATGTAATTGATGTTTAACTCTTTAGTTTAAATTATATCATTTTCAAAGGTTGCCGTCATTGTATTAAGAAATAATTGAATTGTTTTTTATAATTATTGTTTTGGTGTTTGTTTTCTTTTTTAAAAAAGACAACAAACAACGTTTCAACTGTTGAACTTTAAAGTACGATATCGTTTCAATTATATATCTTAATATACGTGCAACGCCAAAAGGTTCTCGTGTATAAAAAGCGAAATAAAATGCATACATATGGATATTAAGCATTATCCGTGTTAATGTAATAATGCAGTTTATCTAGACAATTCTTTCATTATAAGGGAGATAAGTCACATTAGGTTAGATAAGATAATTCCATAATAATTTTATTTTTAGATAACGTTGGCCAGCATTGTCAAAATATTTGGATCGTAGGGTCTTCAATCATTAAGAGAGCAGAGGCACATGCTAAAACGAGGCCGATGGGACGTCACCTTTGGTCTCAAAGCGAACGCGGTGTTACTGTATTTTGGGCTGGCCATCCGGGCTTACATTATAGGCAACTTTACAATATTATTTACTCAATGTCTTTTTGTTTGCCACCACCAAGTTTTATTATTTTACACTTTGGTGGCAATGATAAAGGTCTAGAACCATGTGGTGTTTTAAGACACCATTTTAAAGAAGTTATTTCTCAGATAATGAGAATTTTGCCTAGGGCCTGATACATTCCGGAGCACATGGTCCAGTCTCTTTTTTATGTGAATCGAAGTTGAATCGTATCCAAAAAGGAGGAATATTTATCAGATAAGTTAATTTGTCACAATTATTAAATAGTTGAATTTCGTGTACAAAATTGATATTTGATTTATAATATCCGGATAAATATAGTATAGTAAATAAATTATAATCATACCACGAGGTGTGGCCGTGGGAGACCGTGACATCGGATAGACCAGTAACTGTATAAAGTGAAACAAAGTTCTACTCTTTATATCAGTTGAATTTATCATTAAACACTGTTTTCACTATTAAATTAATTTTTTCCCTAAGGATGCCTAAGGCAAAGGCGAAATATAACAGACAGGGAAACCCCGTTTGTTTCCAAACGCCATTCCCTCAAGGTCATGTGGCAAGAGGTCAATCGGCGCGGCAAAGAAAAACAAAACTTGCAAAGCAACATCAACAGTGAAACAAAATGTGGCTGTCAATGCGGAAGCACATGTTCTACCGATACTGAGGCATGGTGATGGCAAATTTACCCAAACAGGCCTGTCAGGTAGTTGGCAACCCCGCTCCTGAGCTTCAGCAAGAAGCATCACGTGATGGGGTTTCCAATGGGTTTTCAAAGGCTGTCCTCCTTCTTGAAACCCTCCACAATATCCAAGGTGAGTGGGTGACCCTATTTTGGTAATAACCTACTCATGACCTGGATTATTCATATGTTCAGAATGCGTTATCAAGGAAAAAAAATATGGAAAAATTCAGTATGTCGATCTTTGCACAATTGGTTGCACAAAAATTTTCCATTGCCCAGTTCACAAGATGACATGCAAATTTCTTTCATAAATAATAAGTTTGTATTGAAATCTAATAAAAAACTAAAACAAATTGATAATATTGATTCTTATGGGCGTATGTCGGGCCCCTACGCCACAAGACCTATATCAAATCTTAGATGTTCACCGATCGGGCTAGTTCCAAAGAAATCCGGCGGATTTAGGTTAATTACACACCTGTGACGTGACATGTCACATCCCGCAAGCGATAGTGTTATATGATTATATTGACCAATGTTAACATCTGTCAAATATTCCGGATTTTTGAATAATAGCTGTAAAAATGAATAAAAAAAGGGCTAGGTAGGGTACATTAATGGGAAAAATGGATTTAAAAAAATGCTTTCAGAATTTTACCATGCTATCCCTGGAGATTTTTGACCTGTTTAGGAATCATGTGGATGGTCAATATTATATTGACAAATGCATGGCAATGGGCTGTTCTTTAGCTGTTCTACTTCGAAAAATTTTTCATCTTTTCTTAAATTGGGAAATCAAGACGCCGAACTGTTAGCAATTAATATAGATGCATTATCTTGATGATTTTATTTTCATGTCTGTTGCAAATTCTGATAATGTAAATTGTATGCATGTTAAAGTTCGAAGCCAATGTTGTACTGAATTTGGTGTACCAATCGCTTGTGATAAAACTGTCGGCCGTGACATGCTTACTTTAACCTGGTTTAGAGCTTGATTCGAATTTCAATAGAAATACGCGTACCTCGACGGACAAAGTTATAAAAAATTTTTTATTTACATCAAATTAAATGATGCATTGTTATTACGAAAAAATAACGTGCAACAGATTACAATCATTGACTGGTTCATTGGCCTTTTGCGCAAAGGCAATGCCTCAGCAGCGTGCATGTTATCCGCACGGCTTTACTCAGCTATGTGCAAAGCAAAAAAGCCGTACCACATAAATCCCGCCTTGTCAAATGGTCCTAAAAACGCGATTTAAATATGTTGAAAACTTTCTTGACTAATTATAATGGCACTTCAGGTAAAATGTTACGACACTGAATGGAAATCGAATTTAGACATACCAGTTGTTTACTGACACGCGCAGGGCCAGTCAATTTGGGCTGTGGTATTTATTTTAAATGGTCGTTGGGCTTTTTATGCAATGGCCTCAACAATGGAAGAACAGATATTTTAAAAGATATTACCGTTTTTTGGAAATAATAACCAATAGCATTGGCTTGGTTTTTATGGTCCCGAACATTTTCGATCAATTTGGCGTAATTCAGTTAGCTGGGCACAATATGGCAGTATTCATTATACTTAATTCAAAAATCTTCGAAAATCTAATAAGAGTAATGCAACTTGTTAGACAAATAGTGTTTATGGTCTCTAAAAATTTGAATTTCCCAATTAAATGCTTGTACATATCAGTGGTGTAAACCAATAACATTGGTTGATTCAATTTCAAACGAATGCAGTGGGAAGACGTTCCCGAATGTTAGCATCCGGAAGCGGAAGTTCACCCAACACCAATCCCGAGGGAACTTCATGACGTACTTGCCCGATGAAATAGCAGTTCTCTACTAAATTTCCTCGGTTTCGGAAAAAAACGAAACAAATTTATAACCAAGCTATAAATGCATTCAAGAACTTTCGCTTGTTTGCATGAAACTACCGGATGTGTTGCCCCCACCGGTGGATCATATGGTTATTTTATAGGTTATCTCTCACTCAAAAAGTTCGCATTTGCTACAGTTAACTCCTATTTATCCGGCATTTCGTTTTTTCTTAAAGATGAATGATATGCCGGATAATACAACAATCATTTATAGTAAAAAAAGATGTTATGTGGAATGCGACGCATCCCGATCAAAAAAGGATTTGCGTGTTCCAATAACGCTACAGGTGCTTCTACGCTTCCAATGGCTTTAACAGAAAATTTGCATATTCAAACTATGAATCAATATTGTACATAACGGCCTTTGTTTGTGCATTTTTTGGTTTTCTGCGGGTAAGGCGAAATAGCCGTTGGACAAAAGAAATCAGACACCAATAGAGTCGTTCAGTTAGGAGACCTTAGATTTTCGGAGAACGAATGTTTTTTAACAATAAGATTTTTCCAAAACCGATCAGTTTGGGTCGTCGGTAACACTGACATTTTGTATAATCACATTACCCTGAGATATGTCCGCTAAATAGACTACTTCGCCATTACATTACTTTACGCCCTCAAATAAGATCGGTCCTCTATTTTGCCATTTCAGTGGCAACCAATGACTTAAATATCAGTTCCGTTCATGCTTCGGCAAATGTTTAAATTTTCCTCAACATTGACTTAAAATATAAAAGCCATTCATTTCGTATTGGCGCGGCTACCACAGCTTCTCAATTAAATATCTTCTGACGATATTATAATGCAAATGGGTAGGTGGTCTTCGAAATCCAAGGGCTTATAAGAGATACATTAGGTTAGATAAGATAATTCCATAAAAATTTTTATTTTTAAAATAACGTTGGCCCAGGCAGCCTTGTCAAAAATTTTGGATTCGTAGGGTCTTCAAATCATTAAGAGAGCAGAGGCACATGCTTAAAACGAGGCCGATGGACGTCACCTTGGTCTTCAGCGACGCGGTGTTACTGTATTTTGGGCTGGCCATCCGGGCTTACATTATAGGCAACTTTACAATATTATTTACTCAATGTCTTTTTGTTTGCCACCACCAAGTTTTTATTGTTTTACACTTTGGTGGCAATGATATAGGTCTAGAACCATGTGGTGTTTTTTAAAGACAACCATTTTTAAAGAAGTTATTTCTCAGATAATGAGATTTTGCCTAGGGCCTGTATTGTTTGGTCCTCTAATATTACCTCGTTTTGTCTGGAGGTACTCCGAAAATAATAAAGCTATGGATGAAAATCGGAAAAGAATAAAATAGAGCATTGATATATTTTCTAGCCCAGCTTGGTCATAAGTGTATAAAACATACAGATTTTCAGATAAAATGCCAGCATTATTTTCTGAGGTGATGGTGTACATTTTGTTTTATATTGGAAATGATATATTTTTAAACACAATTCAAGGTGCTATTGAAACATTTTCGACTAATAATGCAAACGTATATCCAATTGACTGAATAACTAAAAAGCCTGATTGCGGCGAAAAATTAAATTTGGCGTGAGCACTGCGTACTCATTGGCAGAATTTTTCGACGCAGTGTTTTTATTAACTAAATATAATTCAATTTAAGTTTAAAGAAGATATAAAACATTGTGTTAAATTACTGTTTGTGGATTGAACCCCAACAGTTAGATCTAGCAGTAATCATTAATTCGGCGATTGGTCATTCAAATCTGCCATTGGACTTGTTGTGTAACGAGTCGAACTTGAAATTGATTTGTTGATTTATGTATGATGAACTGAATGATAAACAATGACTTGTGAAATGAAAACAGTGATAAATGATGGTTTAATAATGATTATAGCAATCAATAACAAAGTGGCTTGGTCTATTCCCCCAGCACTATTATTTTCCTTTGCATGTTTCAATTTTTTTTCATGAATTCGATATCGTCGACTGTCAGGCAATTATTCCACTAATAAATTTTAATGATAATGTATTTTTTTGTTTTGATTTATTAGAATTTTCATTGATAATAAGCATTATCCGTGTTAATGTGATAATGCAGTTTATCTAGACAATTCTTTTTCATTATAAGGGAGATAAGTCGTAAGGTCTTATTACACGCAGCTCAGATTATGTCTCCCCTTTAGTTGAAAAGGTCGCAGTTAATGCTAGCGCTTACGTCATCAGTCGTCTACGTCATATATTCCGGACTTTAGTTGAAAGGTCACAGTTAATGCTAGCGCTTACGTCATCAGTCGTCTACGTCATACATTCCGGAGCACATGGTCCAGTCTCTTTTTTATGTGAATCGAAGTTGAACCCGCCAACATAGTTATCAAATAGAAAATTAAAAATTTATACAATGTATACTATATTTCTGTTTCTGCTCTTGTTTTCTTTATATTTGCAGTTACTTGTGAGTGGCACCTTACGACCAACAAATGAAATAGTTTACTAACTCCAGTTCGTCGACAGTCGACATTAGAAAATTGAGGATTGTCCATGGCAGAATTTTTCGACGCAGTGTTTTATTAACTAAAAATAATTCAATTTAAGTTAAAGAAAGATATAAAACATTTTGTTAAATACTGTTTGTGATTGAACCCCAACAGTTAGATCTAGCAGTAATCATTAATTCGGCGATTGGTCATTCAATCTGCCATTGGATTTGTTGTGTACGAGTCGAACTTGAAATTGATTTGTTGATTTATGTATGATGAACTGAATGATAAACAATGACTTGTGAATGAAAAACAGTGATAAATGATGGTTTAATAATGATTATAATTTTAATGATAATGTATTTTTGTTTTGATTTATTAGAATTTGTCATTGATAAATGCGTGCGATAAACTATTTAACCTTAATTTTAGCTTAGCTTTTAAAGGCATGTCAATGTTTAGAAAATATTGCTCACAATATTTCCCACATTGTGTTCAAATAGGTAAGATTTGTAAAATATACGTCAGAGTACCTCATTTAATGTCACAGTGGTAATTATATCAGAACGGGTAATATATATATTATATCTATTTGTTAAACAAGAAAAAAATTGCAAAATGCGCAAATAGCAGCTGATATAAATAGAAATGTTTCGGATATTCTGTTATGCATGCCGTCGTCTTCATATTTTTTTACTTTGTTAAATGGCGTTAACTTTAAATATATTCTTCTTTTTCTCTTATATCATTTGTTCGATGAGACAATCGTAGATGTATCACATATATTTAAAATGATGCTATATATAACGTTCCTGTAAAGTATTAATGACAGTTATCTGCAATAACGTTTCACGTACCAGCAGTGTGTCTGAAAATTAATAAATTGACCCACTGGTGATCACTATATTATTTGTTGTCTCATTTCTCAGCTGGATGAATCAATATATCTGGATAAAGAAACAAATTTGATATGTCAATTCATTGCATCCTGAGATATAACTTCATTAAAGAAGCAGGCTATAATTCAATATAACTTCGTTACCTTGTATTTGCGTGTCACACAGAGGAAATGAACACGAGAAAACATTAACAAATTACACATTAGTTTGTTATATCCACGTTTATTAAGTATTTGCGCGGGATAACATGGACTCTGACTTAGTTTTAAAGTAGTGCTTGTTTTGATCTTTTAATGAACTGTTGTGGATTCAAAGACGACAGTCGATATATGATCGCGATATTGATAATTTATTACATGTATCTGCAAAACATGTTATTATGTGACTTGTAAGAAAATAAAGTTTTGTTAATTTCTAATAAAGTAAAGGTATATTTGTTGTAGAAGGAAATGCCATCAGTCACTGAATTTACAAACGAATATTGTAGATCGGCAATAACAATTCAGTTTTGTAAATATTAAGTATTGTCATTACTAGGCTTGCTCGGCGTATGAAAGAAACCAAGTCATATTTTAAACTTTCATGCTGCTAACTTATATGTCATTACCTTCTTTTTATTGAAAAAGGGGAACGCGGTTAGTAAATGGTTATTTATTGCTTATTTTTTTTGCTTAACTATAGGCTGAATAGCTAATCCAACATTAGACAATAACTATGTTTGATATAAGACTGATAAAAAGTTACTGATTGAAACTTTAGTTGGGGTGCAATGTATATGATTGGGCGTATTTATTTGTTTCTAAGGTGCCCATGCATGAATTCACTGTTACAGTAATAATACAGCAGCAAAAAATATAAACTATCCAACCTACGCAAAAAGTATAATAAAAAAATAATAAAAAACATAACTGGAACCAAAATCAAAATTGTAGGGCGGCGCTTAGTCCTAGAAAATAAAACAGAAAAAATAACTGAGTAAACAATTAAATAGAATGTAAAGAAATCCTATGGTTTTGAACACTAGCCGTTTTGAAAAAAGCAGCAAGTTTACTTATTGCATAATCTAAAGAAATACTTTTTTTCCTTCTGACATACAGTGATGACTACAGGAAGCAATTTATACATGACCTAATGGGCAGTATATCATTTCTAAGACTCTCGTCTTCAGTTTGAGCAATCAATATATCTGGATAAGATAACAAATTTGATCTGTCAATGCATTGCATGCTAAGTAATAACTTGTTTGTACAAGCTTGCTATAATTCAATAAAACTCCATTTATTTGTGTTACGGTTTGAAGATGATTGATGGATACTTGGCAGTTTCTAAGATTATACTATAGCTAAGAGCTCACAAATAATGAAATTCTATGTACATGTTGGTCAGCATAAGAAATATTCTAATAAAATCGTCAAAGCTTAAAAACAAATTTAACAAAACTATGTTTGACACGTTATCAATATTGATTAGCATATCTCACTTTAAAGTTACCTTGTTGCACTATCGCAATCTCTACAAGTGGGAAAGAAGATCGAGTCCGACGGTAACGCTGGCAATAAAAGGTAATAAAAGGTAAAGCGAGTATCATTGCAGCATCGTATACAAAGTGTTTAATCCAATCATATTTCGAGAAATTTATTTACATAAAGATAATGTTTGTTTCTATTGAGATTATTTGAAAATAGATAAAATTATTGTTTAGTATTATATAGTATACAATGTCATGTTTAATTTCTTTATTGCGTATTATAGACAATTCTATCGTATATGTTCTGTCAATTAAACAATTCATCTGTGTCGATGAAATAAGTATGTTTACGCCATTGATTATTACATGATAATTATCATTCTTTTATTCTCTCAAATTATTAGCGATAATTGCACCTTTTATATATTGTCATACATACATTAAAAGTATTTGTTTAGTTTTTTTTGTAAATCGGCTTTTTTGATAGGTATTAAAACCTATACACATCATTATGACTTTTGTTAAGTTTCTAGAAATAAAACACACATAAATGTTCATGTATACCAGGGAAAATGGAAAAAAAAGCGATTTTCATGCCATACAAATAGATCGGATGTGTTCAAAAATTGTTTGTTACTCTTTTTGTATTTTTGAGAGGGGTGTTTGGTCTTCCTAACAATTTGCCCTTGTTAACTTACAATTATTTACATTTTTTCGCTGCCAGCGACGAATATCTTACTATTACAGCATTTTTATAGACCAGTGCATGTAGCGCGTGACATTTCCCTGACACATTGCATGAACAACAGTGCGTCCCCACACGATTTTAATTCGGAATTGTTATCAGGTCTTTCATATTTTTATTTTGAATTGAAAGCTTGAATAGGTCACGAACATGGCTTAATAAAACCATATTAGCCATGCAAATAGGAACCATGTCACTTTTCAGACTAAATTATTGCAGACTGAAGGAATTTATCAAAAAATGAATTATATCATTTTCAAGCAGGCGATCTTTGGTTTGATTCTTTTGCTGCACTAGTTCTGAAAATTATACAAAAGAAATTGTAAAAAGTGTATATTTTAATAGGAAATACAGATAAAGAAACATGAATTAATACTTTAATGAAAGAATAGCGCTTATGCACCCTTCACTTTTATGCGCCCTCGTGCTTCTGCAGATGAGATGTTAAAATCGCAAAATGTGCATTAACCTCCTGAAGTCAGACTTTGCATAATGTTATAATTATGCATTATCTACCAAACAAGAATAATTGAACTATATCAATAATACTTCGCAGGTAAAGCATGTAATTATAGAATAGTAACAAACTTGAGAATCCATATAAGTCTACAATCGACACCAATCTTGAAGTTCGTAGTTTTCAATAAAAAAAATTAATGCGTTTAGTCCCAACAAATAAATATCTTTTTAAATGCAAATTATCATCTAGCAATTTGTGTGATTTTTGTTCTATGGAGATAGAATCTATTGAACATTTATTATGGGAATGTCAATTAACACAAGTTTTCTGGAACAAAATTCAAACATTTTTATTCTCTAAAGGTTATGAAATACCTCTAAACTTAAGACAGGTGTGTTTCGGTATATTAGGTAAACATAACACTGTAAATTTTATCATAATTCTGTGCAAAAACTTCATATTTTAAATTAAATATAGCAAAAATATACCCACTTTTGAAACATTTATGCCATTTCTTTCTTACAGGATTATAATTGAAAATGAAATAGCATTAATACAAAACAATCTACAAAATTTTGAAGAAAAATGGTCAAATTTCAATGAACTTAACTTTTACAGACCCCAAAACCACACAATTTAGACATATAATTTATGCATATTTATACAAATAGAAAAGAAAACGATCTTCAAGTCTTATCTCCGTTAGTCCATTCCTTATATTTTCTCCATTTTTTATTTTTTTAAATATATTTTTTACTAAGTATTAGCTTTGTCAAATATCATTATGAATGTAATATTTTTTCAACTATCTTTTAATAGGGACATAACTAATCTTTATCTTTTCTCTCTCTCTTTTTTTTTCTTCTCATTCTTCATTTATCTTTCCTTTCTTTATAGTTTTACACTTTCTTTTCTCTCTTTCATACGTACTATGCACTTTATAGTACTATCAGTTTTTCTTAGCACTCATTTTCTTCTGTATAAATCTTTTATAAAAAGATCTTAAGATACAAACAAACATACTTGTCATAATTTGATAACATTGATTTGACATTATTTTTTATGTATTCAATTATATGTACTATGATTTGAATGTTGCTTTTTATTACTTGGGGACCATACGCCGCTTTTCATGGAATGGCACGGAAGTGTCACATTGAAGGTTCCATGATAACCGCCGTATGAACACATCTGCGGATGTTTCTAAATTCAAAATTTTACAATTTCATGTTACAATGTTGAATTGCTTAAGCCGGTGCTAGGGGGCGTGGACGGTAACTTGCACTTTCCAGTACCGTCCATGAACAGGCTCAATCAAACCGAGCCTGCAACATTTTCAATTATGTTGTGTTGGGCTTTCTTTAGGAATTCTGTAATTATCTATTCTATTGTATATTATGATTGAAAAATAAAAGAGAAAAAAAACTTGAGAATCAATATCTAACATGACCTAATAGAGTATAATATTATGGTAATTTCATAATTACTATTCATAGTTTGATAACTTGTTCATTGAAAAATGCTATGAAATTATTGTAGATTACTGTCACATAATGTGGCGAAACATCCTGCAAGTTTTATTATTTTAATGACTCTATTTAACGGTAACATCAATAAGGAATTGAAGACAAGATTGTTCCCATCATATCAGTTGACACACAGTTCTCACAAAAGTTTGCATGATAAAGTATTGCTAGTAAGACGAAAAGGGGCCAAATTGAAGTGCTTAGTAGGTGTCAGTAATTCACTTTGTTGAAACAATGAAATAATTGTAATTGTACAATAACATTATAATCTGAACGCCCGTATCAACATGTACTGATACCGACTTTACAGTGCATCTTGGGTAAAACGCATGATTTGATATTACCCCATCTCATTCAAGTTTAAACAAGAAAAGCATTGATGCAAAGCATCAAAGGGCGTCCAAGCAAGAAATGCAGCAAGTGAAGATGAACTAGTACACATATGATGACAAGATATTCTTATAAACTACCAGAAATGTATACCACTTATGAATGAGCGGACGAAAGACATTGTTCATTATGAACTTTGATTGGCATGCTAGAGATTAGAATATTACTTGTTATTTCTTTATGATCGTGGTTATTAATAGCAACGGATATACATGTATGCAATCATTTATAATCCATATGTGTAACGCATGATCAACACGTACCACACATTTGTCCCTTATTATGTACATGTTATCGCTATTAGCGAAGACCCCCTTAAGGTATCTGTTCACACTTTAAGTTAGTAAAAATATGACACTGGTTATATTACCATGTTGATCATGTTGAGCATAATTGTTTATTATACAATAATTGTAATATCTATTAATTTTAATTTAAAAAAAATACAAATTTTATGAATATTGTTTGCTTTTATTCTTTTTTGTGTTTTATGTGCTATTTTAATACTGAGTTTTTACTACTCTTTTTTATTAAAATTGTAAAATAAATTTTAAGAATTCAATTGTCATATTGACCGACGATTATAAGTCAAAGCTTAACTGGGAAAAGTCAGTAAATTATGGTTTATCTTTCAATATATATTGTTTATTCTTAAACCATGTACATGTACATTGTATTATTCTTTATCATTTTTTAAATTATCGATCAATTGAATAATTCATAAAATCTAATTTGTAACTTTGAATAATTCCTCGGCATCTTTACTAAACACGGATAACAAATTGAATAATTAAATAAAATGTTTCAAAGTTGATAATGTCATTTTAATACCATAAAAAATGTACCTTTTTCTCAATTATTGTACATATCACGGATTTATATTACATATAAATCCGTGTACATATTTATTGTTTTTATCTCATATAGATAAAATGAAACATGCTATTGTTGTTTTTTTCTAATTGTAACGATATCAAACATCTACTCCAAAACCGGGAGAGACCGGACAATAAACGTGTGGTACTATTCGCCGGTCACTAGTAAATCCTGGTCAATATAGACCGGGAGAGACCGGCATTTACCGATAAGAGTGATAAAAAGATATATCTATAAATAGGTTTTTGGAATATTTAGGTCATCAACTGATCATTCTAGGATACATGTACAACAATAACATACCATGACATGATAACCGACTGTGTACTACAAAATGATAAATAAAAAACCCCGAAGAGCGCGATTTATTGACGGAAAAGGTTATTTCATTTGTAAATGTTTGCATTGCGAAAATTCATTGTAACATATCGCGACATTTCATTCTTATTTAATAATCAAGCACCCTCATACCGATCGGAATTTTCGGCTTTTATTATGACCGACTAAAAGGCTCGAGAAGTTGCTGTCGCCCTTTCACAAAATCTGATCTCATTCCATAAGAGCGCCGCGCTTCGGCGCGGACGCCAATAAAGTACATCAAGCATGTTGCATATAATAAATTGGACACATCAGAGGCATATTAATAAAAAATTCAAAATGAGCGTAAAACATGCAAATCTTATTTCTTTACAGCCTGGAATTCTTAAGAAAATTAACATGTTAAGTAACTTCAATAATTGAAATACAGTTATATAAAATATAATAAGTGTGATATTATAACATTAACTTTAACTTTTCGTAAATTAGAATAACGTTAAAAGTTATATAAGAAAATTATATACGATTGGAATCGACAAACATGTGTCTGGATAACATACAATAGTTATTACCTCTAAGTAGTATGCTCTATCATTAGTGGTGACCAAATGTTTCTATAAACAAGTGTCACCTGATCACCAACCCTGTAAAACGGCGTTGTTGTCGGAAAAAATACTCTAAGTTCGCTTTGCTACTAATTAAACCGCATAAATATAGACCAATGCATGAAATATATAATGTTATAAGTAATTTGCCAAACCACAAATGCATTCTCCATATGGATTAACATTCGGTACATTAGACAGTTCTTTCACATTCTATGGTGTTTAAAGGCACATTATGCCTCAGAAATCCTTTTTTATTAAATTCTTTAGAAACGTAAAACACATGTTTAATAATGTTTTAATAATGGATTTAGAACATGTAAGATATTTAACAGCTAAAGAAAGTAGTGCTGAATGTGCAGTAATGTGTCGTAAAGGTAGCAAAATGTAAACAAATAGTATTTTGACTTCCATACAAAATACTAATTCATTATAATTATACCAATTGCCAGCAAAGCAAAAGATGCAAAGATAGTTCATTTATATGGCAAATAAGTATTTTTTGTGGAACTTGTAACAAGATACCAAATATTTAAAAGTGTGAGAAATAAAAAGGATAGCATTTCTGACGCATAATGTGCCTTTAAATCAAATCATAAAATAATCACAAACGTGGCTTTAAAAACACCAAACATACATAATATGATCAGAAATGAAATCTCTTTTTTGTTTTTGTTTAATCAATGTAAAGAAATTCAATACAGTTTTGATAATTTATTAGAAGGCAGATTTGCGTTTTCAAATTGTTCAAAGCTAAAAAAAATGCACGAATACATTATGTCTTTGTAGTCCTGCATCTCTGTAATATATGTAAATGTTCTTGAAATATGCATATATCTAGATTAAAATATATCTAGATTAAAATTTAACATATATGTTCCGATTTGAAAAGCTTTCATGATTAAGAAGCAAACAAAAATGTAAAACTCGCATTAAGAAAATATACAAGTCATATGTGTATAAAAAGTATAAATCCAAATTTAAAGTAAAATTATGCACATCTGAGTGTTAATAGTCAGTGAACAGATAATATAAAAACAAGTTGATATTTTGCAATAGATGTGTTCAAAGTTGGCGACTCCGAATTAAGTTTTATGCACGTATCTTGTCATTTTAAAATTTTATTTAAAAATATCATTGTAAGAAAGTTTTTGTTTTCTTGCAGCATGGCGGCCTGAAATTTACCAGTTGTAGAAATGTTACCAAAAACCCCAAAAACAACAACAATATAAATGACACTTTATGATGTTCTTAAGACAATTCTTGATATTTAAATGATATATAAAAAGAAAAAAATCACTTTGAGAGAACGTTTTGATTTTACCATTTTTGTTTAGTTGGCGGCCAAGCGGCCCAGCGGCCCAGAAAGACTGTCACAGAAAAGCATTTTATTTTTAAATAATTCATGTATAATACATATATATTGTAAGAAAACCATTCCAGCAATTATTATTGTCATATTAGAATATTCATAAAAATATAAAAAACTTCATTATAACTACATTGCTGATTTTTAATTTTGCCTTTTAAAATAATGTAGAACCTTTTATTACCTAGAAAAATTATTCATTAAACAACGTCGACGTTGCAGTGTCTTGATGATCAATAGAGTAATGACAGGTGAATCGTGCAATCACAACATAAAAACTCAATATCATCTGAGTTGACCTTTCAAGTTATTAATAATTATTTTGTAATCTCATGGAAAGTCTCACAGTAACTGTTCTCGGCCGTTTAGTTTTATATTGAAATATGTAATCATTTTCAATCAACTAGGAAGTTACGGAAGATAATATCTAATGTGGCAAAACATCCGTAGCATTTTATGTTGTAATCAAGGCAAATGACGTTTAAATTATGGTGAATTGAAATAAAAATTTCAAACCTCATCTTTATTGACAGCAGCGAAAGTTAACTTAAAATATGACTACAATCTGTTTGTACCTTCAATTGGGATAGGGAGATAGGCTTAACAAAGAGTGTTTTTTTTTAAATATTAATGAAAATTGAAGAGTTTTCGACCGCCTCCGTGGTCGAGGGGTTAGAGTCGATGCCTTCTAATCCAGTTACCTCTATGGCGTGGGTTCGATCCCCCGGAGATGCTTTGGTAGTTTAGCGCGGAGGAAGGTAGTCTAGTACTGGTGTAACTCTCCAGGAACGATGGTTAGGAAACTACCCGCCTATATGACTGAAATACTGTTGGAAAAAGGCGTAAAATGAAACAAACAAACAAACAAAGTTAACGAAGAAACTAAACTTTGCACGTAACAGACATTACATGTATTATAAAATTATATATTGTAAATTCAACCAAATTGTTGCTACAGTATTTAGGCTGTGTCAGGCTCCATACAATGCGCCTCATAATGAAGGGCAAACAATATGCTAAGACTAAATTAAAATAACTTAACTTAAATTCACCGTATTCTAAAACCCTTATCTTTCAACGAGTTTGCTAGATATCAATATCTTGCAATATTATACTCACAAAAAATGTTGATTTATGAAAATCTTTCGAAGAACCAGGGAAATTTCAATTGTTTGTCTATATTTCCATCAAACTGTCAGATAATGTTATTGCTTGATTTTCTTTTCTGAATAACACCACATCATGCAATGTGATGACTCACTATATGTTCAGAAGTGTTTTCTTAGAAGATGCAACTTACTATAATACATAAATGAATTAAGTTTAGAGTTTCTGAATTTTGTGTTTCTTTAGAGCAATAATAACTTTTCATTTTGTTTGTTTTGTTTAGTTTAGTTTAACGGCACACCAATACAGTTTAGACATTAAGGCATCGAAACAGGAAAGATGACGATGACTGTCCTCGGGCGTTACAAATTTTTAACAACACCAGGGGTCGAAACCCCCTCACCTGTTGATGTTCATAGACACCAAACCCATTAAGTCGCTTCTTATGATCACGTAGGGCTGAACGGTGGCCTTAACTCGTAAAGTCAACCCTCAGCTACAATGGTAAACCGTTAAGTTGTTATATATAAAATAATTGATATATACAGTAACATGTTTACATTCCATATCTATTTGATGGTTTGATGAAATACAAATTGATCGAACTTTTGTCAAAGTATATCAAATGTATATGTCATGAATTTATGTAAATCCTTACCATATTATCAGACTTCTCGACAAAGGAATAGTCGTAAGGGCTCATAAAGATGTTTTGGAGATAATGTTTTTTAAATTGAAAAGCACACTTACATAGAATTGTGAATATGTAATTGGTTCTCGTTTCTAGTTAGCTCTTTCAAAATACATTGGTAGAAGAAAAGCATATCGTTTACATTGTGAGATTTTCGATACTGGAAAGACACATTTAGATTATCAACTAAGGGATTACGTACTGAAATTGAATTATTTTATCACTTGGAAAAACATTCCAACTTTATTATTTAATGTAACATAATGTTGTAGTTATGTAGTTTTGTTATACAGTATGTGCATCTTTTTTTCCTTTTCATTGTTTATCGGAGATGAACTTTTAATGCTAAAGTCAAATAAAATATATGTTTAAAAATTAAATAATCAATTATTTTCGCAGTCTAAATATTCTGAGTTTATGAGAAAAATTGTAAATTGTAAAGCAATGTTCATTACAATTTCACTACTCAAATTTAAAAAGAAATTGCCATAAATTTCACGTTTTCTTCCATTAAAATAATTTAGATTTGTATGCGATAGCGTTAATAATGTTGCTCGTATTTAATACATTATCTTACTGGCAGTCAATCTTCTATCAGCCTTCTAAAAATCATTCTGTGATAAGACGCAAACAAATTTTAAATGTCAGTTCCTTGCATGTTGATTTATAATCTTATTATAAGAACCAGCTATAATTCAATTTAGCATCGTTAACTTGTGCAGAGGTTTAAAGTTAATCGATGAATATCTCGCTTGTTTCTAAAAGACTTGTAGGGCATCAAGAGGTATCAAAATATTAAAATATAAGGGACTTTTACATTTTACTGGAACAATTTAGATAATTTTTGTTTTTATTTTTGTTTCAAGAATTAAGAATTCTATAGAACTTTAAACTGTAAGAAAGAAAGTAAGAGCAATGGGCGATAACAATAAATCGTCGGATAAATACTTATGTTAGCTTAATCAAACATTTTCACCGTTTTTGATATACAGACAATAAATGAACGGATGTAACTGAAAATGTGTGTAAATTGTGTACTTGTAACTAAAATGCGTGTAAATTGTGTACTTGTAACTGAAAATGCGTGTAATTTGTGTACTTGTTACTAAAATGCGTGTAATTTAACTGAAAATGCGTGTAAATTGTTTACTTGTAACTGAAAATGCGTGTCAATTGTGTACTTTAGAAAAAAAGGAAATAAACAACTAATTGTTAAATAAAATTTAAACAGCAATCGTGCTCTGGACAAAGTTAAAGATTACCTTTAAGTTCACTAAACATAAATGGGCTATGAATATAATGTCGTTATTTCCTAATTTGTTGACAACTTGATATAGTTATATGATATATGATGTGAAACTTATTTTAGGGGGTAGGGGGCGTGGGCGGTAGTTTGCACTTGACAGTACCGCTCATGAACAGGCTCAATCAAACCGAGCCTGCAACATTTTCAGTTTTGCCGTGTTGGGCTTTCTTTATGGATTCTTATTGGCTTTTCATTTTATTCGACGACTGTCACATGGTGGGAGTTCTCTAATACTGCTGTCTTTTCGGTGTTTCTCTATTTTATCGCTTTCTCTTTTACAGTGGGAAAAATTATGACATTCTTCGCTATCTGAGTTAGATCCTTTGATACAATGCAGTAAAGATTTTTTTGTTTCCGATTTGCATGTACAGTCACGCTCTAGCAAAGATTTGTTAAATGATTGATTAATAAACTACATCTTTAAAAAGTCCTTTTGAGGAGCACAGCTTTGTATTTCTTGCCATCATTATGGACTAATTGACCGTCCAATCTCCAATCAATGTTAACAAATTAACGAGACAGATACTGACCGACATATGCAGGAAATTCTCATTTTATCAAATAACTCGATTTACTGATTTTATACGAACGTAAATTTATGTTTGGATAGCCTTGGTATAGATGAAGAATAATTTGATTACATGCAAAAGAACCGTACCTTATTACAGACCGGACATTCATGAAAAATAATTACAATGTAATAGAAGTACGACTTTCAGGATAAAACAAATTGTATTCAAATCTATACAATGTACCAGATCAGATGGCGTTTTGGACTTAGAAATAAAAGATAAATGATTTGCATGCATGTGTGAGTTTAGCCAAAGCCAAGTATTTGGATTTTTTTTAATAGTAAGCAGTTTCGTGGGTTTACATTTTACCTGGTACCTGTTCATGTACAACAAAAATAAATATCCGTAAACAAACAGCAAAGATTAACAAGAAAGGGTTTTCAATTAAAGAAACCCGATAACCGGCAAAACAGGACCACAAACAAAAAGCCTAACAGGGCACCAAACAAAGAGAGGGGGCTCCAAATAGAAGCACAGACTTGGCGTTATATAATTCAGAAAACTGAATAATAGAAATCCTAATCAAGGGGATATTAAATAAAGAAATTTCTATATAAACATGAGTAAAGATCTAGAGATAGAGCACTAGACTCATATACGAAACATGATAACAAAACTAACCTGAAACTAACTTAGTGTTCAGGTTAGCAGCAGCTAAGAATATAACAATGATCTGCTTTGTTATCTGCAATGATATTTCTTATAGAAAAGGACAAAATACATCAAGTTTTTACTAAAAGTGGAAGTAGAAACCATTAGAAAAAGTAACAATTAACACCCTGTAAGTTCTCACATATGACTAGAAACATTAGAAAAATAGAGAAATACAGAATCCTTAAAAAAGCCGAACACGACAAAGTTGAAAATGTTGCAGTCTCGGTTTGATTGAGCCTGTTCATGGACGGTACTGGAAAGTGCAAGTTACCGTACACGCCCCTTAGCACCGGCTTAAGCAGAATTCAACATTTATGCACGAAAAATAGTGAAATTTTGAATTTAGAAACATCCGCAGATGTGTTCATACGGCGATTATCATGCAACCTTCAATGTGACACAGTAGTGCCAAAGCGGCGTATGGTCCCGAAATAAAATAATGCTTGTGTCCTAAACGAGAAAACAATGGGCGGGACTAAATAAAAAGGAATTTAGAAAGGGGATCAGATGTTATGAAGCCTGCGTATCACAGACAAGACGTCAAAAGACAAATTTAAAAAGCAGACAACATATCCTAAGGTTGATTTTACAGTATTCAAAGTTGAAAAAGGCCAAAACGAAGAAACCAAAAGTACCACATGTATACACAACAATAATATCGTGCTGAACGATCTTCAAGGATTGAAAAAATAACACCATTGATTAAATGTACGGGGAGACATTTTACAGGGCCACACAAATAACACGGATGTGACAGTAAAATAGAAAAATACAGAATCCCTAAAGAAAGCCCAACACGACAAAATTGAAAATGTTGCAGGCTCGGTTTGATTGAGCCTGATCATGGACGGTACAGGAAAGTGCAAGTTACCGTCCACAAATTCATTCAATAACCACCTCGCCTGAATTCTAATAACTGTCTCCTTGAATATGTTTCTTCTCTAAATACCCTAATAACAACATTAACAACATTATCAGTTGTTATTCATAAAGATACATTTTTAATCCGCTTCCGAAAGACGGAAAGGGGATTATAGGAAAGGCCTCCGTCTGTCAGTCCGTCCGTAAAACTTTCGTGTCTGCCCCATAACTTTTAAAAATCCGGAAACAAAGTGATCCCTCGGAAGCATTAATCACAACAAAATTACGTGAAAATTGCAGAGTCTGTAAATGGGAGATAATGAATAAGTGCAACATCCCTCACGCCCCTAGAACCGGCTTGAGCGGTACTCAATTATCGTAATAGTGCTGGCATAAATGATCCCGAAGGACCAGAAAAATAAAACAACACTGAAGTGAAGTACAGGGCAACTTTTTACACTTTTTTCGGGGCTGAATTGTTTTTAATAACTTGGCACAAGTGATCAACATAATGAGACGATGTGCAGAGCGCAGTAATTGCGACGGTAGCTTGCATTTTACAGTACCGTTCATGAACAGGCTCAATCAAATTGAGCCTGCAGCATTTTCAATTTTGCCGTGTTGGGCTTTCTTTAGGGATTCTTATTTTCTCTATTTTGCTACCCTTAAGGTCAAGGGCACCTTTACAGGTCAAATGTAAAAAGTCTACATTTCGTGCCCACCCCATAACTTTTAAACCACTGAAAAGTTTTTTGCAGAACTTGCCACTAGTGATAACCTGTATGAGACAATATGTAGAGCCCAATATTTGAATTGCTACTACAAGGTCACACTTACAGGACACATTTTAGAGAGTCTACATTTCGTGTCTGTCCATAACATTTAAACCGCTGCAATATTTTTAAGATCACTCGGCATAAATGATCACCATAATGACACCATTCGCAGAGCGCAGTAATCAAGTCACAACCCTGAAAGTCAATGTACAATATCTACTTTTCATGTCCGCTCTATGACTTATTGACAATTCAAAGGTTTTAAAATTACTTGGCACAAAGATCCCCACCATGAAATAATCTTCAGAGCTCAACATCCAGGTCGCTATTCCCAATTATCTTCTCCATAATTGTTTGACATTGTAGAAGTGTTTACATAACTCGGCACAAATAATCACCATCGCGAGACTATGTGCTTATGATATGCATGGCACAACATCAATTCCATAGTTGGCAAAAGGTCAAGAAGTACACATTCATGTTCACTGCGGAAGGGGATATAGCTGTCATTCAGACTGCCTTGTTAACGTTTCAGGGTTTACTTTGTTCCTTTTTTATACCCCCGCACAACAAAGTTGTAAGGGGAGTATACTGGAATCAGCTTGTCCGTCCGGCTACCCGGGTGTCGGGCGTCTGTCGGTTTTTTCTTGTCCGCCCAATAACTTAAGATTCCTTTGACCCACAGTCGTTATATTTAGCATGGAGGTTAGACATGATTAGTAGATGACTCCATTTGATTTTGAGGTCACTGGGTCAAAGGTCAAGGTCACAGGGACTTTGATTTGAAAAAGTTTGTCCGCCCAATAACTTAAGAAACCTTTGACCCACAGTCTTCATATTTGGCATGGAGGTTAGTCATGATTAGTAGATGACCTCTGTTGACTTTTAGGACATTACGTCAAAGGTCAAGGTCACAGGGGCCTTGACTTAAAAAGCTTGTTCGCCCAATATCTTAAAATTCCTTTGACTCACACTCACAGTCATGATCAGTAGGTGATCCCTATTGATTTTAAGGTCACTGGGTCAAAAAGTCACATGGACTTTGACTTCAAAAAGTTTGTCCGCCCATTAACTTAAGCTTCCTTTGACCCACAGTCATCATATTTGGCATGGAGGTTGATCATGACCATAAGGTGACCCCTATTGATTTTGAGGTCAATGGGTCAAAGGTCACAGGGACCTTTACTTAAAAAAAGCTTTCCCCCTCAATTGCTTAAGAATGCCTGTCCGCAGTGTATTTATTTTGACATTTGAAGCATATAGAATACATAACTAAGCAATGCATTGGCTTAGTAACCTCAGATTTGGCAGGGAGGTTGTTCTTGAGCTCTAAATGGCCTCTGTTGATTCTGACAAAGTGGTATGCGGGGGTATTCATGCCATGACAGTGGCAGTTCTAGTTGAAACAATATTCCATGCTAAACAAAAGCATGTCCTACTGAAAAAGAACTTGCTAGTATAGCAAGCACTGTTTTTGTTGCACGAGATTTCACGAGAAATTAGTATTCATTTCGCTTCCATCACTCTAACAATGTAAGATTTTTAATAATATTTTATACTTGCCATATCCGTGTTTCTTACTAGTTGATTCTCCAGTGATACAGACAGCATCAATCCACTCAACAGGATCAGAACACTGTATCTTTATGCGTTCATTGAACGCCGCTCTTTCTTGTTGATCTTGTTTATCATATTTTACTGTCTTGGTCCGCTTGCAATTTGGCTCTTTGACTTCATCAAGCTAGACAACATAATCAAGTGTAGACAGGGTAGCTGCAGTAATTCTGGTTCCTGGTTTGAAAGATCTATTTCAACCGTTTCTTCACCTTTACTATACAGTTTGTCAGCGACTTACATCATTTTCTCGCTCTTTCTAAGACGAGATTGTTAGATGTTTTTATGGCAGCAAGTAGTGGGATAATTTCTTCTGAGTTCTGTTTGCTAGCTTGTGTTGCACGGTATTTTTCATGTTTTTGATTAGTACATTGGCATTTTCATTTGGCTGTATCACATGTGTACGCTTTTACTCAACTGGACAGACATGTTGCATTGTTGGCGATGAATGTAAGTAGAATATTACTGTTGCCTTTACAAAAGGTTTGTGAATATTAACAACACTTTCCAGAATGGATTTATCTTCAAAGATGAATCTGCTAGTCTTTATTACATGAGAAGCATTTTAGACAATTTGGGTAACTTTCTATGTTAACAGTGTATGGGGTTATCAAACGCTCTAATATTAACAATGTACTGTTTCATCTTGTAGGACAGTCCATGATTTATTAATAAACTTTTTGCAACCGGCTAGTCCTTCCTTTCTGGTCTCTTGTTGTTTTTTTAAAATAACGTTTGCTTTTCCACCAGTATGTCACTTGTCAATATGCTTTAAACAAGAAACAAACAAGTCCTTTTTCGTCAACAGGTCTTCCATTTCTTGAATATACCCTTCTGTTTACCACAAGATTGATCCTATAACCAAAGCGTCCTAAGCGTGTAAAACAAGATTGTCTTTCAGACAAATATAGTCTCGTTACAGTTGCAAGTATTTTTGGCTGCAACATGTCCTGTTTGCCTCTTACAGGTTCATCTAGATATTGAAATCAGCTCTTTGTGGTCATGCTTTATGTGAAATACCAGATAAGTAGTATTGCTTATATAGATTAGTAGCTGTTCTATTTTTATCCTTTCTAAATTTGCAATGGATTTGGGGTTTTTCCCTGGATAAGAAAACAATTTTATTCATTTGCGTCCATCATGGCGGGAATTATTTTCACAATTAACTCCCTTTGGTATGACGACGTCGTAGGTATGACGACGTCGCGAAACGGATTCATATTAATTTTATCGATAATCTTCGCACTTCAAATTAGTAATCATTGGCGACAATCGGATAATCAATAGCTGTTTTCATATAATTATATATATTGCATATAATTATTAAAAGAAACTCAACGTTTTAGTATTAAAACTTGAAAAAAATGATCATATTCAAATGAGACCAGCCAAATCGACATTTAGTTTAAAGTTTATGCATGACAATGAGGAGGAAAAGGCATATTTAATAAACATTTGGAGAACTGTCAATTTAAGTTCGCCTGCAGATGCATCTTAACACAGAATTCAATTAACGAAAAGGAAAACATAAACGGACGATACAAAAAAATAACCATACTAAACACCAACGGGGAAACATTCTCCACGGAAGCCAGTTTTGAAATAGTATGTGATTGTTTGATATTCCATTCTTGTAATTAAATCTCTGGACCTGAAATTAAGAGTCTCCAAAGACGAGGAAAGTGCCAAATTTAAAGAAGTTTGGAGCCAGTTCCTGTGCTAAACGTTCATCAATCATAATTTACAGGCGCAAAAAGCATCCCCTGGTTGAAGTATAACCGTATAATGAAACAGAAACTGACCTTAAACATGCATAATGTGTCAAATGATTATTTAAATTAAAAACCTTTTTTCTACGTGAATGCATACTGCAACTTTGATAGCAGTATCTTTTAATTGTCTGTTTCAAAAAGTAACTAGAGATGAAATGAGAAAGGACAAAGTATGCAAAAGATGAAGTAAAGAGTTATCTTGTTCCTTGCATTCCACTAAAGTAAGATATATCCGCTGATAAACCTTTAAGTTTACATCACCAATACTGTTTGAAAAACGATTAATTGACATTTTGCCACATATACCAGCGGAAATTCCAACTTATATGGAATTTTTATATGGTTTGCTTTTTATACCCCCGCACAACAAAGTTGTAAGGGGGTATACTGGAATCAGCTTGTCCGTCCGGCTGTCCGGTCGTCCGTCGGTTTTTTCTTGTCCGCCCAATAACTTAAGATTCCTTTGACCCTTAGTCTTCATATATGGCATGGAGGTTAGTCATGATTAGTAGATGACCCCTATTGATTTTGAGGTCACTAGGTCAAAGGTCAAGGGCACAGGGGCCTTGACTTCAAAAAGCTTGTCAGCCCAATAACGTAAGATTCCTTTGACCTACAGTCGTCATATTTGGCATGGAGGTTAGTCATGATAAGTAGATGACCCCTATTGATTTTGAGGTCACAAGGTCAAAGGTCAAGGTCACAGGGGCCTTGACTTCAAAAAGCTTATCCGCCCAATAACTTAAGATTCCTTTGACCCACAGTCTTCATATTTGGCATGAAGGTAAGTCATGATTAGTAGATGACCCCTATTGATTTTGAGGTCACCAGGTCAAAGGTCACAGGGGCCTTGACTTCAAAAAGCTTGTCCGCCCAATAACTTAAGATTGCTTTGACCCACAGTCTTCATATTTGGCATGGAGGCAAGTCATAATTAGTAGATGACCCCTATTGACTTTTAGGTCACCAGGTCAAAGGTCAAGGTCACAGGGGCCTTGACTTCAAAAAGTTTGTCTGCCAAATAACTTAAGATTCCTTTGACCCACATTCTTCATATTTGGCATGGAGGCTAGTCATGATAAGTAGATGACCCCTATTGACTTTGAGGTCACCAGGTCAAGGTCACAGGGGCGTTGACTTCAAAAAGCTTGTCCGCCCAATAACTTAAGATTCCTTTGACCCACAGTCTTCATATTTGGCATGGAGGTTAGTCATGGTTAGTAAATGACCCCTATTGACTTTAAGGTCACCAGGTCAAAGGTCAAGGTCACAGGGGCCTTGACTTTAAAAAGCTTGTCCGCCCTATAACTTAAGATTCCTTTGACCCACAGTCTTCATATTTGGCATGGATGTTGATCGTGATTAGTAGATGACCCCTTTTGATTTTGAGGTCCCTGGATCAAAGGTCAGGGTCATAGGGACTTTGACTTCAAAAAGTTTGTCCACCCATTAACTTAAGACCCTTTGACCCACAGTCTTCATATTTGGCATGGATGTTGATCATGACTATAAGGTGACCCCTATTGATTTTGAGGTCACTGGATCAAAAGTCAAGGTCACATGGACCTTGACAAAAAAAGCTTTTCTTCTTAATTGCTTAAGAATGTCCTGTCCGCATTGTATTGATTTTCACATTTGAAGCATGTAGAATACATAACTTAGCAATGCACTGGCTTAGTAACCTCAGATTTGGCAGGGAGGTTGTCCTTGAGCTCTAAATGGCCACTGTTGATTCTGACAAAGTTGTATGCGGGGGTATTCACGCCATGATAGTGGCAGTTCTAGTTTTTCCAAGTAAAGTTACGGCCGAGTTGATGTTCCTAAAACACCTAAAGTTAGCTCGAACGGACAGTAATTTGAACCTATTAAGTCGTCTCTTACGATCACAGAGGGTTAAATGGTGGCTGCAATTCTGATGCCTCAACCTGTGAAGGCAACAACTCCGCCACAAGGATTCATTCAGATGATGTAAGTGTAGTTTTTTTACACTAAATCCTTGCATTAAAAAGATGTGTACAAATATTGTGCTTTTTCATGATGATTATTTTGTTTACTGTTTATATGATTAGTTTTGTCAAAATGCCACTTCATGTTTTGTACTTATCCATGAATTGTCATTTATTGTTTAACTTTATGCGTATTTAAGTTCGGAATCAAATAGTAATGAAACCCTTTTTGTGGCCTAATATTGAAAAAAAATGTTTAACGAATTGAGAAACTGATGTAAGCATAACGTTTCACAAATGGATTTCAATTTAAAGTAAATTCAACATGTACATCTAAGATATGCTGCCTTCGTGAAGGAACTTTACTGAGTTTCAAAAGCCTGAAAACATAAAATTTGAATTTACTATATAAATCAACTGGGGCTCTTGAGCGAAAAAATATATAAAGGCTTATTAAGAAATAGTCAAAGAAATAATTTAAAAATAGTATTCTGTGCAATTCTTTGCCTGGTTTTCAAGAGTGAAAAGCGTGAATAGTCGAGACCGACTTTAAATGGAAAAGTGGAGCTCTTTTACGGTTTATTTAATTTTAATACTTCTCAACGTTCCACATTTATTTGGTTGATATCTTAATTAAAATTCATGTACAAAACTATACATAATGCGATAATGTGAACAGTATGAACGAAGTTTAAAAGATTTGGTACTGATTTATACAACACAATAAGTCTATTGAAGATTGTTATCTAAATAATTAGAAAAAACACTTTGATTGCATTAATGTTAACAAAAGTTTTTGTTTTTTCACAACCCGTCTTTTAAAACAAGAAGTTGTTTGTTACCGGAACACATCATGATATTACAACAAATTGGAAGGCTAACCCACACGACAGTCATTCTAAATGTTGACAGCCTTTTACTCAATACGTAGCTATAACATTAATAAGACACCACGTTGTCACAATTCAAAGTTATCCAGCTGGCCCCTAAATGCGCATTTACTCGTAGTAACAATGACATCTTATTTAAAACAAAAAAATATTGTTTGTTTACTTTTATTTTGTATTTAATTAAGGTGTTATATACTGATAATTCATGTATAAATAAATACAAATAACTCTTTAATTCAGTATAATGTCTAGTTACTTTACTTAAAATCTATTAAGGAACAAAATGTAAAATGATTGAGTTAGCTTGTGAAAAGATACGTTTTATATACAGTATTAACATAAGTTCGTTTTGTATCAATCAAATTTCTATAAATGTAAAACAACATATTATCATATATATTATACAAATCCACACAAACAGCAGATGTTAACTTTGTCTCTTAACAATTGATCTAGATCAATTTTCATCTGCAGTCTCCGTCGGCAATTCATAAATAAATTATCTTGATCATAAAAGTATATATCTGCTGCATTGTCTGGTTTCACTTATCTACTTACTGTAGTACAATAGGCGCCTATGGCACAATACATTTATGTGCATTTGCTCGAGGACGGTACTTAATAGGATTTTATAACAAAAAGAATATTGGAACATGGTTTTTACTATTCTGCAATCAAAGCAGGAAATGCACATTATTAATGGATGAAATAGCAGACTAGTTCTTGTTACTAAAATAGAATAGAAAGCAAAATATATGTTGATGGAAGGAAAACATATTACAAATATTGCATAGTTCACATTCTCAGTTCAAAGATACTATAATATTGAAATAAGATTTGTATATGATCAATAAATAATTGCTGCTTGAAAATAAACAGTTGTATTTCTAAGATCAATTTTATCATTGACACTGCATGCCTCCAGATAAACCAAAACATTTCAAGAAAACTTGAGAAAAAGTACTGATATCCTATGAAAGGGTCAATATTAAAGTAATAGTTTCCATATTATTTGCGATTTATGACCAATTGTCCAGTATTTTTTACCATATTTCTACTGAGTTACTAACGCAATAAGGGCTATTTTACCTCTTTTCTGTTGATAAATTACACGGGCTGTTAGTGTTTTGCAATGTGAAAATTATTTTTTGTTCACATCAGAATATTTTACATTTTAATACATTTTGAAAATTTGTCTTGAAAGTTAGCATGAATTTGGAGGCGTGCTGCTTTAATGAAACATTAAACCGAAATAAGTGTCAATGCTTTAAAAGGCTTAGATAGACGAAATTATTGTGCGAACTGATTTATTTTATAGCAGATTATAACGCTTTGTCTTGCTTTTTACTGAATTTATCTTCATCATTTTTTACAACAGTAATTAACTTGTTCGATGCCAGATATATCAGGTCATTTTCAGATAAAACAGTAAAAATACTGTCTAGATAGTTTAAGTAAGTTTGACCAAAAAAATGAAACTAAAATATGTAGAATTTATAATGAAATAATTAATACACGAAAATTTTGTCAAAAAAGTCGCTAGTTTAATGCGTATATATAATATAGAATCCCGGTTTAAAAATAAAAATGTATCTTTTAAAGAACAAAACGTTTCCACTCAAAAGTCTTCATTAGGTAATATAAATTTATGAACTTGTAAATGTAAATTCAAGTTCACTCATCGTATACATTTTTATCAAGACAATGTCATAAATTTCGAATGAGCTGCTATTAAAGTAATTTAGAGTGATTGGTTCGGTGTTAAAGCGACGACGTCGTTCACGCTACCCATTATTTATACATTATCTTTATTGCACCCTATCTCGTATCTGCCTTGTTCTGCATCAGTTGAAACAACCATCATAAGATAAGACGCGAACAAATCTCAAGTGCCAATTCATTGCATGTTAAGTTGTATTTTAATTATGATAACATGCTACTTTTCAATGTGACATCATTAACTTGTGAAGTGTTTTAAGTAAATCATTGAATATCTTGTTCGTTTTTCCGTGTATTATGTTTGTTTAAGTTTGTTAAGGGTTGAAGAGCAGAGAATCTTAGATGTTTAAAAAAAAGGAAAGATAATATAGTAACTGTTGCAGATGTAGTAATCTAGCCTTCGTATAAATAACTACTTTACAATTGATATGATACACAGTTAATCCCTAAGTTAAAATTCTTACTAACTAGTAAGTGTTTCTGTTAATCAGATAAATAATATTTTGAAGACGGTTATCTGTCCGTGTAGGGTAATAGTTTGTGTTTTATGCGATTTATACAAAAAATAGTTATTTATAATTTAAGGGTTTTTTACTGTCTGTTTGTTTGTTTGTTTGTTTGTTTAATGTGGTTCCTTTGCAAAAATGTAAAATGAATGATTATATTTACTTATTGAAAAAAAAATGTTGAGCCGTAGAAAGAGACAAACCAACGACGTCCGTGGCCGAGTGGTTAAGGTTAACTTAAAACTACTTGCCCCTCACCGCTGTTGGTTCGAATCCGGTCAAGGTTTTTGGATTCGGTCATGTTAGAAATATATCTAGCTAGCTACAAAAACGTCGGTGGTTCTTAACAGGTACCCGTTCATGTCAGACATAATACACGAAAGGGAACCTGCGGTATTCCTCCATCAGTAAAGCTTAAAAAGAATCCATATGGACTATACTGTGTTAGTTTGACTTATAACCCAGCCAAACGCATATGACAAATCATTCAGGGAATTAGGAAAACGTTTATTAAAATAGTTTATCAAAATTGATAAAACTACTTCTTCTGAATTGAATATATTGTTACTCTAAATGAACATCAGTAAGAGCAGTAAAAAAACGTTTTTGTTGATAGTAACAATTAAAAGGACCCTAAATTTTAATAAACAACCTCTGATTTCGTCTGAAATTTAGTTTAAAAAAATCAACATAAGGTATAAAGCACTTTTGAAGGGCCTTTGACTTAGGATCGCCTGAAAATGCAGCTTAAAAACGGAATCAGATTAAAATACAGGGAAACGCTATTGAACAATTTATAAAATCACAACAATAATAGTGGTAATACAGTTGCTATGAAATCAGGTTTTGAAATTGCATTTTAAGTTTTGAATTGCTCTCCCTGCGATCAAATGTCTGAACCTACATTTTGAATCTCCAAAGACGCATTTAGTGCCATATTAATAAAAGTTTGGACCCATTTCTAATCCTAATCCTAAGCGTCTATAAAACATAATTAAAGAACGCAGACTTTCCCTTGACCGTTAGTTTTATAAAAAAATGATAATGACATAATATGATTTAACCATTTAGTACACTATCCGCGCATTTTCATTGTCCGCGCATTTTCATTGTTTATATTTGTATGTGAGAAGTTAGCAGTTAACAGTGAGCTAAGCAAAAAGGCATTACGATTTATATAGGGAAATCAATGATCTGCTGTTATGCTCAGCTGGGTAAGCAATCTAGCAGAGCATTCCAAAATAAAGTGTAGAAATGCTTTGCTGGTATGCTCAGCTGGGTAAGCAATCTAGCAGGCCATTACTAAATATAGTGTAAAAATGCTCTGCTGGTATGCTCAGCTGGCTAGGCAATCTAGCAGGGCATTCCTAAATATAGTGTAAAAATGCTTAGCTGTTATGCTCAGCTGGCTAGGCAATCTAGAAGGGCATTCCTAAATATAGTGTTAAAAATGCTCAGCTGGCTAGGCAATCCAGCAGAGCATTCCTAAATATAGTGTAAAAATGCTCTGCTGGCAAGCTCAGCTGGCTAAGCAATCTAGCAGAGCGTTCCAAAATATAGTGCGAAAAATGCTCTGCTGGTATGCTCAGCTAGCTAAGCAATCTAGCAGGGCATTCCTAAATATAGTGTTAAAAATGCTCAGCTGGCTAGGCAATCCAGCAAAGCATTCTGAAAATTAGTGTGAAAATGTTCTGCCGGATTGCTGAGCTGTCTAGGCAAACTACCAGGGCATTCTTAAATAAAGTACAAATTTTCGTTGGTCTGCAACTGATTATTTGGCACTCGTAGACTTTCTGAAATATTTAGTGCCAATGCAGATAATGACATTTTTGACTTCTACGGGACCCTCAAGTGTCTATTTCTTTGGTCTCCGACTGATTCTGGGACGATCGCAGACTTTCAGGAATTTTTGGTGTTAATGCAGATAATAACATTTGTGAATTTTTAGGACCATCCAGAGTCCATTTCGTTGGTCTGCGAATGTTTCTGGAACACTCGCAGACTTTCAGAAATTTTCGGTGCCAATGGAGATAATGACATTTTTACTTCAAAAGGACCCTCCTGAGTCTATTTCGTTGGTCTGCGACTGATTCTGAGTCACTCGCAGACTTTCAGGAATTTTGGTGTCAATGCAGAAAATAATATTTCTGACTTATTGGGACCTTTCTGAATCCATTTTTTTGGTCTGCGACTTAATCTTGGACAGTCACAGACTTTCAGGAATTGTTGGTGCCAATAGAGATAATTACAATTTATGACATTTTTGACCATCCAGAGTCTTTTTCGTTGGTCTGCGACTGATTATTTGTCACTTGCAGACTTTCAGGAATTTTTGGTGCTAATGCAGATAATGACATTTTAGGGTAAATATGCTCTGCTTATGACTAAGGGGTCCTTAAAAGTAAAAAAAGTCATGATCTGCAATGGCACTAAACATCCTGAAAGTCTGCGAGTCTAAAGAAATCAGTCGCAGACCCAAGAAATGTACTCTGGCGGTTCCCTAAAAGTCAGAAATGTCATTATCTCCATTGGCATCAAAATTCCTGAAAGTCTGCAAGTGTCCCAAAATCAGTCGCAGACCAGTAAAATGAACTCTGGTTGGTCGCTAGAAGTAAAAAATGTCATTATCTCCATTGGCACCAGAGATTCCTGAAAGTCTGCAAATGTCCCAGAATCAGTCGCAGACCATAAAAATGGACTCTGGCGGGTCCCTTGAAGTAAAAATTGCCATCATCTCTATTGGCACCAAACTTTCCTGAAAGTCTGCGAGTGTCCAACAATACGCTGCAGGCCAATGAAATGAACTCTTAAAGGTCCCTAGAAGTCAAAAATATGATTATTTCCATTGGCACCAACCATTCCTGAAAGTCTGCGAGTGTCCAAGAATCAGTCGCAGACGACCAAAATGGACTCTAGAGGGTCCCTAGAAGTCTTAATTGTCAATATCAGCATTGGCACCAAAATTCCTGAAAATCTGCGAGTGTCCTTCAAAAAGTCGCAGAACAATAGACTCTTAAAGGTCCTTAGAAGTCAAAAATATCATTATTTCTATTGGCACCGAAAATTCCTGAAAGTCTGCGAGTGCCTCAGAATTGCCTAGAAGTCGAAAATGTCAATAAAACTTTGGCAACAATAAATCCTGGAACTCAGTCTGCCAACTGAGCATTCCACCAGAGCATTTTTTAACTATATTTCAGAATGCTCTGCTAGATTGTCTAGCCAGCTGAGCAATCACGCAGAGCATTTTGACACTACATGTATATGCTCTGCTAGATTGTCTAGCCAGCTGAGCAATCAATCAGAGCATTTTGACACTATATTTTAGAATGCTCTGCTAGATTGTCTAGCCAGCTGAGCAATCACGCAGAGCATTTTGACACTATATTTAGTAATGCCCTGCTAGATTGCCTAGCCAGCTTAGCATTCCAGCAGAGCATTTTTACACGATATTTAGTAATGCCCTGCTATAGTGCCTAGCCAGCTGAGCATTCCAGCATAGCATTTATAAACTATATCTAGTAATGCTCTGCTAGATTGCCTAGCCAGCTGAGCATTCCAACAGAGCATTTTTTCACTATATTAAGGAATGCTCTGCTAAAGTGCCTAGCCAGCTTAGCATTCCAGAAGAGCATTTTTACACTATATTTAGTAATGCCCTGCTAGATTGCCTAGCCAGCTTAGCAGTCAAGCAGAGCATTTTTACACTATATTTAGTAATGCCCTGCTAGATTGCCTAGCCAGCTTAGCACTCCAGAAAAGCATTTGTTCACTATATTAGATATAGTAATGCTCTGCTAGATTGCCTAGCCATCTTAGCATTCCAGCAGAGCATTTTTACACTATATTTAGTAATGCCCTGCTAGATTGCCTAGCCAGCTTAGCATTCCAGAAAAGCATTTGTACACTATATTTAGTAATGTCCTGCTAGATTGCCTAGCCAGCTTAGCATTCCAGGAGAGCATTTTTACACTATATTTACTTATTTAGTAATGCCCTGCTAGATTGCCTAGCCAGCTTAGCATTCCAGCAGAGCATTTTCTCACTATATTTAGTAATGCCCTGCTAGATTGCCTAGCCAGCTGAGCGTTCCAGCAGAGCATTTTTTCACTAAAGCTAGGAATGCTCTGCTAGTTTGCCAAGACAGCTGAGTATTGCAGCAGAGCATTTTTACACTATATTTAGAAATGCCCTGCTAGATGCCCAAAACAGCTGAGCATTACAGCAGATCATTACCTTCCCTATATAAATTGAAATGCCTTTTTGCTTAGCTCACTGTTCACTGCTAACTTCTCACATACTTTATATTTATGCTTGTTGTGGCCTGAAAAAATTCAACCTTGAATGTTTAAGCAAAATTTTGTTCGGACATAGAACTGTTGATATGCTTGATAATTTTAGTACAAAACAAAGGATTATGTAATATCAGTATTATAGCTATAATATGCAAGCAGAGATGAGGGTATTTTCTGTAATCTTTAGTTATTGTTACAATTAATATGACATAAATATGACAAAATTAGACATATTAATACTGCTAAATGTTTCGTTCTGTAACTGATGTCATTGCTTTTATAACTAGTGTTTCAGCAAAGGTACATGAAATGTTTAAACTGTTGTAAGACTCTTTTCATGTTTGCATGTTGTATTTAATACGGTTGATACTTTCAAAAGTATAAAACTTACATTTTAATTTAACAGAGCCGCCTTAATTACAAAAAACGATTATTGTGTCTCAGCTTGTAGAATTAGTTTGTAGAGTTACTGATCGTTGATAAGAAGGAAAAATTTCCCTCGATGGTACCATTGATTCTATGAATAGTCTTTGGAGTTTAAGTTGATTTAATTCATTTTAAAAACAAGTACGAAGGAATATATCAGCCATGTATTCTTGTCTTTGTTTATTGAAAATTTTAAGTAAAGTAATTATATTAATATGTTAATCAAAATAAAACGAAAACACACGTGGTAAAAAGCATACATTTATTCATTTAAAATTCTAATTATAGATAAGGTTTGTAAATAATTTCAAAATATTTATAGTCAGTTCACCAGTTCTTAAAGCTTAAAATTTAATATTAACTCCCATATAGAAACAATGTGACGACAGGGTTTATAACCCAAGCGTGAATATTAAACTTTTCATTTCTGTTACAATGATGTTATCAACCGAAATAATTCCTGTTTGTCATCACTCACATTATGTAACTCAAGCATCTTTATTTCAAGAGATATTTCCTCTTTTATATTGACAATTTTACTTTTAAAACGTAATATACGTTTTGCCTTTTTCATTTTTATCGTACCTTTTTTGAAGTTTTATGTTCCTTAAATGTGTTCAGTATTTAATTAGTCTTCTCTGATAGCTCTAGTGAATTATATTCTTATAGAACGCACTATGCTGCCATTCAATATTACATCATAAATTTGTACATAAGTTACAAGTTAATTTAAGAATATATCGCAAACTTCTAACAGAACATGCATTTGTAAATCTTTGACCTTCATATTATAACATTAACTACTTTCAAATTGATACAAAACAATGTTGTCATATAATAAAAGATGCTTGCATTATAATTGAACTTGCTTACTAAGGAAGATAACGTATGTTTGTGAACAGATAACTTTGAAACTTTTATCTTTGATACTAGAGGATACTAGACAACTTATACCAATAAGTAGCATGTCCTTTGTCATCAAATTGGATTTAATAACTACCTGACTTTTAGGCGTATCATTTGTTCTACATTACCCTCTGTCAGATGTGAACAATAAAAAAAAAATTATAACCAAAATATTTAAACATCGCATATCACGATGGGAAAATATAAACGTTAAATTAATTACATTTGATATTACTATTAGTTTGAGTTTACAAATAACTTTCTTAATATGAAATGCGGCTTCAAAATTGTGAAAAAAAATCCTAAATAAACCTTTGTAGCACTTTTAATTAAAGATCGCCTGTGGATGCAACTTTACACGAAATTCGATTAGAGAAAAAGGAAACGCAAATCGAGGATGCATAAAAATATAACAATACCATTGGGAATGCATTCGCTATGAAAGCAGAATTTGAAATTGCATTTGATTGTTCGATTTGCTTGTAAAAAAATGTCGCGACTTGCTATATAGGGTTTCCAAAGACAAAGAAAAAGGCAGACTAAAACCCCTTCGTAGCCAGTTTCTAAACTTAGCGTTTAAAACAACAACAATTTATGAATGTAAATGTTTAAAGTTTAACTGTTTAAAAAAGAAATAAAAACACCGACGCTTAATACATATATCAAGATATCAAATGAGAAATTTAACTGAATCACGTCTTTATTTTATAGATCCAAACATGCGTACTGTATTCATCTGTCATAATAGAAAAGTTTTGTATTTGTTGCTTCATTTAGGTACTTGTTTGTGTGATTGGGTTTTACGTGGCACCGACACTGTATAGGTCATATGGCGACGTTCCAGCTTTACTGGTGGAGGTAGACCTAAGGTGCCCTTCCATGCATTATTTCAGGCTCGAACGGGCACCTGAGTAAACCCACCGACGTTCCGTTAGGTAGGTACTTGTATGACGTTGTTTTCAAGAAACAAATGTACACGGCTTTGATCACACAATAACTATATGTACCTGTTGTTAAACTTATATTCTTTTCCCAGGACTCAAAGAGATTCAATATTAAATCAATGAAGGCGATGAACTAAGACAAGGTTTAAAAAAAGAATAGGGATCAACAAAAGCTTGTTTTAATCTAAATCAAATTGTGACATTATTTGGCTTGTTTTCATTACACCATGTGGTTGTTTTATCCACATAATATCCTGAACATTATACATTACATGTATACATGCTATTCGAAATAAAATGTAAAGATACGGAATTAAAAAAAATCGAAAAGCAAATATTCTGACATTTTGTTTTTAAAATTAGGATAAAAATATCAAATTCACTGCCTTTAAACTATTTTATTGTGAGAGGCCCTATGTAAAAGCGATGTTGTTGTTCATGTCAACCTTAAAACATTATTTCAATGTCGGACCGTGATTACCTTTGTTCTTTTTATGTTGAAATAATCATTATGGCAGCCACAATCAAATCAATTATTTGCTTGTTTATTTATTTTATTTTATAATATTAAGTAAAATCAACAGTATATAGAAAATAAAGTGTTCGTTTTTAAGAGAAGTTCACAGCAGAGTATTCTTAGAATTCTTAAATTATGGAAAAATAAACAATTCATTATTTTGATAATATGGCAGAGATATATTCTTTTGCATTATACGTATAGCCGCTTTATAATAAGAAATAGAATATAGTAAAATATTTAATTAATTTAATCAATATCTAAAGAAAACAAACTAATCTTATTTAGATGAATCCATTATTTTTTACATTATTTCAATTTTAATGAGATGTGTTGTTTGCACGTTTTATCTATTTGTGTAGACTGTAATCTCGTTCTATTTTATACACTCACAAATATAAGTTTATATTAAATTAACAACATTCCAGACAGAAGCGTCCTGCTTACACTTTGATAAAATTTAATGGAAAATCAAATAAAGTTATTGATCAAGCTTAAATTGAATTTGCAATTGAATCAACTAGTTCAAGAAGAATAAAATATAACCCACTTCCTTAATCATAATTAAGATTGGTCTCGAACATTATTTCTTAAATTCAATTTAACATGCAAGTGGGATCGTAAACCTCAATTATGTAAAATTTAATATGATCATTAATCTTATACCACGTTGACAAACTTCTTATACATATGGGATGGATATACTTTTTGCAAGTGTATTGGCTGTTCTCTAGCGTGGAGATGTTATACTTTACGAAATGCGACATTTGTATCTCAATTTATTCAAACTAATAACTTTGAAGGTCCATTGTCTTAAAGCTACTCTCCCACACAAAACGCTTCTAAAAACATAATATGTTAACAGTTATTAAATATGCATAGAAGTAAAATTTGCACTTTCCATGCGATAACTGTGACCCAACAGTTGTTACGTTTCACTTGGCGCATATATAAACACTCTAAGACTTACTTTCACACCCGTTAACATGTAGCGAGTAGGACAGCTTGACACGGGTAGAACTTACTATAACAATGGATTACCAAGATGTAATCGTTTTTGCCCCTTTTTATAGACATTATTTTCGATCATATATTGTCTACAGCAATTGATTGCAGAAAAAAATAACCAAGCGCACAATAATTGTGCAAACTGATGTACTTGCAACAAGTTAACGGGTGTGTGTATAATTGAAGTCAATATCTACGAATAAAACGTTGCAACGGGTTAAAGCTACTGCAGGATAACATTGCAATTACTTTTTGTAGATGTTTCTTTCGTTTCATATAAATGTCCGAGCCTGTGGTGAAATTTTATCTTTTGATTACATTTTATTTCCATAACGCCCAAACTACAATGTTTGGGATAGTAGCTTTAAGTTGATACATTTTTATTAACAGGAGGATCAGTTTTTTTATTCATTTTGAACACAATTCCCTCCATGTTAAATTTTCAGTGTCAAAATATTGGAGTCAATACTAAAAATTATTTTACATACTTTTAGCATACATATCTTGCTTACGTTTTACGGCAATGGTCTCTGTTGTTAAGGCCGCCGACTTCATATCAATTGCCTCATATTTTTATAGATTTGTATCCCGCCATGAACTTTGGATTCTGTCACGAGAAGAAGATCTCCAGTTGGATAAGGGACATGAAATAATGTGCGAGGTGGTCAACAGAGGTATTCTGCTACCAGTACAACTGGAATTTCGCCATTTTTCTTCATATTATCGTTTTGAATCAAAATCAACAATGATAACAACTGTTTGGAGGTTTCTGCTTACCTCATCGTATTTATATATTTCACGTCATTACAAATTTATAATCTGGAAAATTGCATAAAAAATTTTAAAACCATCGTTCATGCATTAGATACACAAACAAAAATCTCCAAAGGTTTCAATGAATTCCTTTCGATTTATATACAAAACCAATTTCCTGGTAATTTATAATAGATGAAATTTAAGCCGCAAGATCTCGTATGATTTTGCATAATGTAATTTCCTGGATGTATTTTTATCAGCTTTACAATTATAAATTAAGACATGTTCTATGTATTATACAGTTTGTTTTGCAATAAGCTAGAATACTTGGATTCTTGAATGACGTTAAATGCAGCGAAACATCCGGAATGTTCCATTACAGATTTCTTTAATTGACTTAATAGCTTTGAAAAAAGCTATTCCTAACAGCGGAACATTGGGACTGAATAACTACATCATATATCTTTCCGTCAGTATTTTTTTCGCAGTGTAATTGACAGTTTTCACAAGCATCATTTATCATCTTAATTGTGTATGAAATATTTGCAAAACATTTAGGGCATTCTAAAGTAAATACAAATATGCAACAAATATAACCGGTATTGCTACATATGTATAACAATAAATCTTTGATAGAATAACAGCATATTGACATTTCAGTTGCCCCGTCGTATATAATTTCAGCCATCTAATTTATAGATGTGATGGCAACTCTACTTAATTCACCTTAAAGTTTGTTACAATCATGAAATATAGGAAAAGGTATAACAACAAAGTGGAGGAAGCATTGCGCTTTGTTACAGAGTGGGAATGAATATGTGCATATTTTATTCAATGTAAAAAAGAATCATTATTTCCGGACAATTTGTGGATATAATTACATCAGAAATTAGAATAAAATGTATTAGTCATAATATACAGACATGCCTTTTCAAACAAATACTCAATATTAGGTAGCAAAACGTGACAGCATTTCGTTAACGGCGAAAAAACATCCGCATCACATCATAAGTTTTTGTTGTTGATTGTTTTGTGAGATTCATCCAAGACACATTGAAATTTATACAAGTTATAAAAGTTAGGGTTACTTTAAAATTGATTATACAAATTAACATAAACTGAATATCTCAGCGATAAAGTCAAGGCATTTTTAATAATAGTAGCTGTAATAAGTGAATAATGCACGCACGCACGCACACACACGCACTCACACACATACACATTTGTGCAAACGTTCGCATGCACACATATACAAAAAATATAAAAAGATATAATTATGTATAAATTCCATAACATTTTCTTACAATTTATACGATTAAATAGAATAGAATGATAAAGACTATTATAATATTTTATTTTTTATTTAAAATTTATAAATATTTTTATAAATGAACACATTATATTTGTTGGTATACTTTAGGGTTAAGATATAACAGGACCAAAATGTAAGCTTCCGGTTTTTATTAAGTATGTGCATATTGTTAAAGATAAAGAACATGTCATAGCTAGATGAAAACGGTATCTCATTAATGAAACTTCAAGACTTGAAACATTCTCATTTATATAATTGAAACATACATCTATCCCCGCATTGACAGCAAGCATGCCAGAAGCTTAAAACGAAAAATACAAAGATATCAATACTGTGAAAATACAAAAAGGAACTAATCAACATTACATTTAAAGTGTTTCTCCATCTTTCTCTGGCAAAAGATAGTTTTAAACATTTTCCCCACAGTAATAAAAATCTGTTTTACCTATAAAACTATAAAACTGTTCACGAATGAAACTACTACTCGTACTTCTGTTTTAGGCATCTCATTTTCTTCCGAATGACCATCGGTCCGATGTGAAAAACTGAAACGTTGCTTTAGCATGTTTAGCAAAAATATCTTATGTATCATATATTAAGGTGAAAGATAAAAACGTTAAATACATATGAATATAAACGTTGATTTGTTTTTAGGTATCATCATCTAAGTTTAAAGACATTGAATTAAGAAAACAACCCTGAATAAATCTTTGGAGAAATTCAATTAAAGATCGCCTGCAGATGCATCGAAACGCGGAATTCGATTAGAGTAAAAGGAAACGCAAATGAACGATGTTTAAAAAATATAGCAATACAGAAGGAAGACATTCACTATGAAAGCAGGTTTTAAAATTGCATTTGCTTGTTTGATTTTCTTTTATTGTAATTAAATGTCTCGACCTGTAATCTAATGTCTCCGAAGACGAAGATGATGCCAAACTCAAAGAAATTCGGAGCCAGTTTCTATACTTCCCGTCTAACAACCGCAATTTATCAACACAATCCCTGGTTAAGTATAACTGTTTAAAGAAAAAAGAAAAAAACCGGCACTTAATATAAATATAATATGCCAAATGATATATTCGGCTGATTTCCGGAATCAAACATGCGCACTGTGTTTATCTCATAAAATAAAGTTGCTTCATTTAAGTAACTGGATGGCATTTTTTAAAAGAAACATGTGTACAAGTACAAATGAAGTAGTTATAATGGTATATCCTAGTTTCAGAATTTAAACATTGTAAAAATATTCAAGCCAATGCATTCAGCTAAAGTTAAATATCCTAATGTTAGACTCTGATCTGGTTTGGTAAACATAATAACTTTATGAACTTATGGTTACTTTTCATATTTAGTGAACAGCAATAGCCGACCAATGAAAGCATTCCAATTGACATAAAAAGTGCCTTCATAATCGTATAGACAGGCAAGTTTCGAACACTTAATATAAGCGAGGGATGTTGCACTTATTGATTATCCCTCATGTACAGACTAAATCAAACCGAGTATGCAATTTTCATGTAATTTGTTGTGATTAATGCGTCCGAGGGACCACTTTGTTTCCAGAATTTTAATAATTAGATATAAAAGTTTTTTAAACGAAGTGCGTATTTGCAAACTGAATGTAGTAGCCCCGCCTTATAAGGACGATGTGACATTGCGAGAGCAAGTTGCCGGTCTCTTCCTTTTTGGTTCTTTATTGTTAATATTATATTCTATTTTCAGGAATGACACAAATTGAATTTGATAAAAAAAAGAATAAAGGCATATTTGAGATAGGAGATCAAAAAAATGTGTTGTTTTATTTCAGCGAGTAGATATGTAGAGTCACAAAACATAAAATGATTTTTTAATTCAATGAACAATGTATATTGTTAATAAACCGGCCTTTGTCTTAAAACTAATGAATTAGAGATAAAACTGTAATTTTACTATGCTCACTTTTAGTTTGATTCAACTTTTGAAAAAAATGTTTTTGAAAAACATAAATATGTAGAAAAAGGTGAGGAACTTGTTGGAATAAGGTAACTTGGACTTGATCCGTCTTTGCTAGCAATTTCTTTATATTTTTTTTTCTGAATTTAGAACATTACTTAGTGCATTTACAAAATATCTTGGCTTATTTATGTTCCGAATTATTTTTACGCATGTTAATCACACGTTTGACATAATATAAATTCAATCATTAGGAATCCTATATCATTTTTAAATTATTGCATCATTAACATGTGTTCTCATAGTTTATGTCTTTTCAATAATTATCATGGCAAGTATAAAAAGCTTTGTTTTATCCCTGCATTTGCATGCTTTGATTCTTATAATTTTGTTGCAACGTTGGTACAATTTAGCAATTCATGTTAACAATTATATTTCCGTTTAGACATCAAATAATTGACTCATAATTTGTGTCTTATGTTTGTTGCAATTTTGGTGCAATTTAGCAACAAATGTATGCACAATTTCCGTTTAGACGTCGAACTAATGTTCACGTGTTTGATCATTTTTAAGACTGATGTCCTAAAAAATATAGGAAACCTTGTATCATAATGTATGTAAATTCTTTAATTTAGGATATAAATGGCATTTTTTTCTGGAAATAGACATACAGGTACGATTTTTATGTGTTCTTTTGTAACTGATGTAATTGCTTTCCTACGTGTGTTGCAAAAGAGAACAATGAAATCAACAGACTCCCTAAAGAATGCAAAAAGAAACGGCAAAAATTGTAAATGTTGCAGCCTCGGTTTGACTGAGCCTGTTCGTGGACGGTAGTGTTATTTGCAAGTTACCGTCCACGACCCCTAGCACCGGCTTAAGCAGAATTCAACATTAAGACGTGGTAATGGTGAAATTATGAATTTAGAAACATCCACGGTGGCTATCATGGAACCATCAATGTGACATGTTATTGTCATTTCGTGAAAAGCGGCGTATGGTCCTCAAGTAAAGGCGTGGAACAAGTGTTATATTAATTGGGCAGACCAGTCTCCCAATTTTAAATACCATTTTAAATATCCATTCAATGGAGTCATTCGACTCAATCAACAAATTGCTTTCGAACACAAAAATATTAACATTGATATGTTTTAATATCCTATTTGCAGATTGACCAAATTTCTGATAAGTTAGGTCCACTCGTGTCTCGCTTTTAAGCTATCTTACGGATGGTCGTTGTTTCTACTCTTTTCCTGAAATACTGTACGAATGGGAAAATCTGTTTTAAATTTCCTCAATCAGTAAAACTACAAAGTCGCCATTTGATCTTTAAATAGTCATTGTGACTATAACTAAAAAACAACACACTTTACGGAAGTTCCATGTATATGTATATAAACTAAATAATTCCTTAAATAGTTTCTTAGCAATTCAAAAATAACATTCCTGCACTTAATAAAAAAAACGACATAATATACTGCAAAGATTTTAATGAATCTTTTCGAAATATTTCGTATAATTATGCCAACATTAATTTCCTGGTAATTCATTAAGGCAAGAGCTCGTTTATTTTTGTATCAAATGATTTCCTGAATTATTCTTTTGCGCAAGCATGATTTAAACACGTTCCTTAACATCAGTATGCATAAAAAAGGACCTATAATCTGGTAAACTTGAATGTTGATAAATGCAGCGAAACATCCGGAATGTTCTAGTTATTTAATCGCTCTAAATACACTGTTATAGCGGCGAAATATTAGGAGTGAAAAGCTTAATCAAATAGCTTTCCATAAGTATTTTGTTATTACACAGTGTAATTGATTATCTTTATAAATAAAGATCAGTTCTTAAAGAGTTTGTTAGCAAGTCAAAAACAAAATTCGTAAATTCGTGCACTAAATACACAAACGACAAATTTTGTGTTCCATCGAATCTCCTGGAAATATATATGCCAAAACAAGGTTCTTTTTAAGTTTTAATAGATAAAATTGAAGTCGTGGCTCGTTTGTTTTTGTATTAAATGATTTCCTGAATTCTTTTTTCTGAGCTATTATGTGCAATCAAGATTTAAAACATGTTCCTGAACGTCAGTATGCAATTATCTTACAAACCCTAGAAATCTGGTAAATTGCAATGTTGATAAATGCAGCGTAACAACCTACAGTTCTTGTTTCGATTTCATGACTTAATCGTTCAAAAGTAACCTATTTTAACACTTAAAAACTCCATCATATATCTTTCCATTAGTATTTTGTTTTTACTCAGTATAATTGGCAATCTTTAACAAGCATCGTTTATCATCTAATTGGAAATGAGATATGTGTGAAAACCATGTGTGCAATGTAATGGAAATATAGAAAGAGCAAATTAATACGGTACTGCTACTATGTATTATGCTACAAATGTTCAAGCCTATATATGTGATAAAAAAGGAATATTTAACAAAACATTTTGACAATCATAACAATTATTTTGATCAACAATCTATTTCGTTCACATTGACTTTCGATATGATAACTAGAAACAAAGCGATGGTTCTTGTTTACATCGAACTTATTTGACATTTGAGATTTTCTTATTAAAGTAAAAGCTTTTTTACTATTTCATTGAGCAAAAAAGCATCATCACACTGTGCAATTTGCTCTTACTGTTTTTCTATATACAGATCACACGTTTATTTATTTTTTTGTTGTTGTCGCCGCATTGACTGATATTTATTAGAAATAACAAAAAATAAATTAACGTTTTAATAATAACATTTGAATATGAATATCGATTTAATATTCATCATTTGAATTAACAAATCAACTGTGCATCAAAATTAAGAAATAAATCTCAAATAAACCATATGAGAATTTCAATTAAAGATCGCCTGCAGATGCAACATAGCTCGGAATTCGATTACAGAAAAGAGGAACGCAAATGAATGATGCATAACATATAACAATCAAAGCAGGAAAACATTCGCTATGAAAGCAAGTTTTGAAAATGCATCTGATTGTTTGAAGTTCTCTTATTGTAATTAAATGTCTCGACCTGCAATTTATAGTATCCACAGACGAAGTAAAAGCCAATAAATTCGGAGCCAGTTTCTAAACTTAAAGTTCCACAACCGTAATTTATCAACGCAAATATCATACCCTGTTTAAAGTATATCTTTTTTAAATAAATACATTGAATGTATGGAAGAAGTCAAAGTAATTTCAGACTAAATTACAAATTCATTTTATAGAACAGACAATTCATGCTTATATATATCTAAATATAGTAAAATCTGTGAATATTTTGCGTCATAAAAGTAACTTTATGAAATTTTATACTCATTGACACACGTGTCATATATTTTCACAAGAAAAGAATGTAATGAAGTAAAGCATGAGCGACTCAAGAATCTTTAGCTATTTAAACTTAAAATATGTACTATCACATCAACGTAAATTACAGCATTCACATAAATATACGAGTCAAGAATGTTAAATCTCAGAATTGTATTCTGACGTTGAATGTTATATATATATATATATGACATAATACAAATGAGTGTGATTATCATTCATACCTAACACAAACTATGTTATGGCATTTTTCATCCAAATAAATTGTTTAATATAAACATCAGAGTCTCTTTTTCATCTTATTACTTTTCCAAATATCTTCTGCATGCTTTTGATAATTATAATGAGTCTAATGATCATGTGGCTCCTATCGCTAATTTAGAAGCGTTTACTGAAAACATATTTTTGCCATTTATCTGTGTCAATGATAAATTTATTTGAATATAATTGTATTGTTTACACCCGATACAAAATGACTACAATCAAAAATATTGCTGTGTATTATACATCCGTTAAATGTTGAAAAATTGGTACTAAAATTAGAACTATTGTGTTTGTAAAGAAATGCGCATAATTATGCTGATTTCCGTCAAATAAATTGTTGACAATAATGTGCATCTTGGAATCGAGTTTAGAAAATTACATACAGTTACAGTGGTAAATGCTATTAAAGTCTTTTATTACGAAAAAATCCCTCAGAGCATACACTAATCAGCTGTCTCAGTTACAAGACACCCCGTTAAAATACCGTAAATGTGTTACGCTGTTTATTAAATGCGTTAAATGCAATAACGACATCGTTATTGAATAGCAACGAAATACGCCACATTTGCTTTTGATATTACAATGCAGGCGTAATTTCCTGATAATTCATATAAAGGAGAATATTTTTTACCGCTATGGTTCATAATTACTTGTTTCCTTCCTATAATAATATCTGGAATAGACATCCATGTAATATGGCGGCTGTAAAAAGCATTCAGATATGAATGTTACTTCTTAGACCTAGATAATCCGTCACATTTATCTCAGAAAATACGGGATAGAAATCCCGATAAATGGACTGTTCTGTAATTGATGCAATTGTTTCACTGATGTGTGTTTCAACAAAGATAATCTATCAAAGAAATACGATGAAATGATTAATAAATTTATGAGATTCCCTGCATTTGTTCATAGCTTATTTGATACCAATAAAGCTCATAATATGTTTTAAAGAGGTGAATCATAATTGGGTTGGCTTATGACAATGAACGTTCAGAGGACAATTAAATGAATAAACTAAGTTTACAGTAATATGATTACCGTAATCTGCGTAATATCAAATAGATAGTTTTAATATCATTTTAAACAATGTCTCTTAACAACCATTTAAACGTATTTTTCTCTAAAGGCACCGTTGCAATTCATGAGTCATAGTGAATATATTTGCTTCATGCATTTACAATTGTATGGTTTCACATAGTACTTTCTTTCTACGAAGCATTTCGGCCTCTATTGTACAATGCATCTATATGAATATGTGTGAGAGAAATTGTTTATAAAGTTTTCTATGTAGGAGATTGTATGGCTATAGGTATGTTTTAATCAAAAAAGTAAATGCACATTTTAAATGATCCAAATACCAGGCTTTTTTGTTATGAACAGAAAAATAATGTGAAACAGTGAAATATATATTTCTTTTACATATAAAATGAAAACTCACATTTTTGACAAATAAAATATAAGGCTAATTACCCGAACAAAAAATGAAATTTCAATGTAACGAATTAATAAAATACGTTTTTATGACAGAACTGATATCGCTTCTAAAATATGTAGCAGCTGAGCATAAATGTTGCCTACATTTTGTTGTAATTAAATAAAACAATGATTTCCTTTTCAATAATTAGTTTATTCGCTTTTAAATGTGACTAATGCAAAATACAATATGTTAAAATTAGTACTACTATTCATATATATAAATACATTAAACTTTCGTTTATAATTTAAGGTATCTTTTTTGTGACATAATTTAGAATAAGAACTTTTTTCTCTATGCCATATTTTTGTACTATCATTGTAGGGAGAAAATGTCATTATATATGATTTATAAATGAGAAATCGGAAATTCAAACAATTTCCGTACACTTTATAATCAGTTTAAATTATCTAGGAAAATGCGATAGGAAAATGTCATTATATGTTGCAAAACATCCGAGAAAATCCTGACAAGGCTATAAATCAATAACTAAAAGGCGCTATAATGGTATGCTTTTGTATAACAAAAATGATAAGATATAATTTGATACTTTTTATCTTTTCTGATAACATTCTTTCCGCATAATTAGGTAAATTGTAATGTAATGACTATAATGAAGCGACCAAATATTATCATTAAATAAGCTTCAATATTTGATAATGAGTTGAAAATGATTACAAAATAAATGGGACAATTTCGAATCTTATGATAAAATATGTGTCTCACATCTAATATACAAACAAATTTACATCTTCATATATGTTTAGTATTAAAATGTTACAAAAATATTTGATACGTTTGATCGAAAAAAAATTGATGTGGCAGGAAACTAATATAAAGTTGACAAATGTATTGTATGCAAATAGATTTTAAGATACTTTTAGTAAATCTAAGATAGTAAATTTAACGTGACATCTTCATGCATGTATAGTAGTTAAATGTAACAAAATATTTGATACGTTTGATCGAAAAATATGCTGGGGTAGCAAAGTTATATGAATATTGCAAATGTATTGTATGCAAATAGATTTAAAATAGATTTAAAACAACTATTAACATAGTTGAACGACAACAATTTATTTCTATATTCCATAATGTGTTATTTTCTTTTCAAGGGTGGATGCATTATTTTGAAACATCGATTTGCGTCAATAACAGTGTAAAGTTGACCTTTGCATGCCGTCAAAGAATTATCAGTAATATTTGGTTTTCTGTATAAAAAATCTCCTTTTATTTCCTTAATCATTTTTTGTCGAAAAAACTGGTATTTAATTATAATATTTGCTTCATATTTATATTTTAAACAAGTCATGTTTTCTCAAAGGCGTGTCGTAACTTCGTGTTGGAACAATAACTATGAACGCAGTTGAACCATGAAGAAAGGTATATTTTCATGTCAAACCCCTTTTCTCAGTTGTACATTCTCGACAACTCTTGCTGTGAATCTATATCTATACCTGCTCATAATAACGCACACAGCTTTTAAGCATGTTTGAACAACATTCCTTTCTGTTCTTAGGTGGTATATCATTTCACTTGTAAAAAAAAACTTCAATATTTTATATGTAATCAATTTAAGCGAAAAAGGATTTCTTATCTAAGATACCTACCACTGATATATATGTATTCACTATTTTAAATACAATACTGGATCTTGAAAGGAATTCGATAATATGTAAGCATAATTGTGTGATTAATTAACACAATTCCAAACGCCTACACAACAAGAAGTGACTTCATATTACATCTCTGTCGTAATGTAATTATGTTAACTTCTATTTAATCACTATATTGTATAAACCTAGTGGCAATAAACAATAATAGCCTTGCATGAAGAAACGGAATGTCTCACCGGCTAATGTAATAATAAGAAATAGGGAAATGCTTCGGGCGATTTATTAGTATTTTAAACAAGAGCTTTCGGTAGGACAGCAACGCTCGACTATTCTTGGTGTTACAAAAACCTTAACGTAAATTCTAAGTCGAAAAGGGGGCATAATTCTGTCAAAATGCTTGATACAGTTACCTCCTCCTGTCAACAGGTTAGGGTCATGATGGTGAACAAGTGTGCAAAGATTCAAAGCCATATGTCCATGGACTTTGAAAATATTTCAGGTGTTACAAAAACTTTAATGTAATTACTTAGTTGAAAAAGGGGTATAATTCTGACAAAATGCTTGATAGTGATACCTTCTCTGTCTACAGGGGGTGTTATGATGGTGAACAAGTGTGCTGAGTTTCAAAGCCATATGTCAATGGACTTTGAAAATATTTGAGATGTTTCAAAAACTTTAACGTGTTATGATGCAAATTAATTATGCATTTGTTATTCCTTTAAGTGATCTACTTCGTCTACTAGTAGATAATCGACTTTGAAAATATTTGAGATGTTTCAAAAACTTTAACGTAAATTCTAAGTCAAAAAAGGGGCATAAATCTGTCAAAATGCTTGATAGAGTTACCTCCTCCTGTCTACATGATGAAGTCATGGTGGTGAACAAGTGTGCAAAGTTTCAAAACCAGATGTCAATGGACTTTGAAAATATTTGAGATGTTTAAAAAACTTTAACTTAATTTCTAAGTCGAAAATAGATGCATAAATCTGTCAAAATGTTTGATACAGTTACCTCCTCCTGTCTATATGTTAGGATCATGATGGTCAACAAATGTGCAAAGTTGCAAAACCATATGTCAATGGACTTTGAAAATATTTGAGGTATTTCAAAAACTTTAACATCGACACCGAGGCCGACGCTCGGATGACTATAATAGCTCTACTTATTCTTATCGAATAGTCGAGCTAAAAATACTCTGGATGCATTGCTTGTTCTTACTATAGTAGGTATTGAAATAATTCCAGTGGGCACATAAATGTTATATATATATATTGCTATGTGAAATGTCCATAAAGGTTTCAAATATCCTAAATGTAAAGTTGTTTCACAACACGGATAAAATAGAAGCAAAGATAATTAAACTATGCCTTTTCGTTTTACACTGATATTATAAACTTCTTAAAGTTGAATTCTTTAGAAATAAACTATAGTGCATTTTATAAAACATATATAAAACACCACTTGTAGCACGTGCATACCCATTGCAATGATCTTCCTGTAACCGAATATTCTAGGTATAAACTATACAAGTACAACAACTTAAGGACAATAGGTTTCCGTGAATTAATTGTTTAAGAATTGTATATATTTTTTAAATATAAAATTTTCAACTAGGTTTTTCGATTCATTTGGCAAGGGAAATGATACCTTATATTCATCGGAATATTTTTTTCCTGAATCCTCGAACATCAAAGAAAAGAAAATAACATTGTTGTTACACAAATCTTGTCAAGCACCATGAATAATTGTCCTCATTGGTAATTATTGTATATGAAACACATATGTTTCAAGCGTACTTATAACAAAATGAAACGCATCTCTGACGAGAAAGAAAACATAAAGTATTACATGATTAAGTAATACTCGTACATAAAAATCCGCCAAACTGTTCTACAGCAATAAAATATCTTACTAAAATACTGAATTGTGTACTGCACAAAGCAAGTAATTGTTTTGTATTTTGTCAAAGATATTTGTAAAAAAAACTTTAAGTTATTCGAAAAGTGACGTTTGATCTCTGTCTCTTGAACTTATTTCAGTTCTTACTTTTATAAAAAAATATATATTTTGGCATCATTGAAAAGAGAACAGGTAGGAGGGTATTTGTAACAAAACTATAATGCGAAGGTAATGAATGATAAATTAAATGATTTATATAAAACAGCAAACCTAAATCATGCATTGCAAGTTTTTGAAAAGATAATCAGAACTCATGCAGATTACTTTGCTTCGGATATTAGAACATCTCTTCAAGAAAAGTAAAATATTAAGCAATTTATTAAACTTTATTAGTTTCAAAATATAAAATTTTACTTCATTCTTGACCAACAAATGAAATTAGTAATAATACACTTAATCGCTCGGATAAGACGTGATGGAAATTCTATATTACACTAATGGGTTTCCGTGCGATATAATGATGAATATAAACGAAGACAATTTACTTTAATTGTCCCAGACATTGTCAGTATTTTATATTATAAAGTACTATAGATGAGATTTACATGTCATTGAACAGAAGTTTTAACTTGGTAGGCAATACTGTATACGTTTGACATCGACGTGAGTTAAAAGATCAAATGTCATCAACATCAAAATTTATTTGATTTTCTTTCTTTTTTGTCACATTTGACACATTGATTTAAATAAAGACATATCTAAATATGCTAACCTTTTTATCTAAACATTCCGACAATCAAATTGACTATTTAGTCATGTTTATATTGTTCTGAGCAAAAAATGATAACGACCATGCTGGAGCTGCTGTTTATTTATAATGATCATTTCCTTTTTCTTTTACATTGAACCGAACAATTATTTAGTTTTTTTGTAGAATAATTGAAAATGGACATAAGCCAGTTGTTGTTTGCAAGACACTTGAAATACGAAAACTAAATCTCCAGACAGTACGTCTTGTTCTTGAAAACAAAATATTGACATGTGTTCTAAGATAATCTGAACTTAATAAACATTCATGTGTTGAATTATCCTAGAACTATGACTAAGACCTCCTTGTAAACAACACACAAAAACATACAACAAATGTCATACAATTAATGTAAATGCATCGTAAGAAATATTCTATGAATAATCCATGAACTATTTTAAATTCAATGTATTTATGAATTAGCGTTTGTGATTTTTCTAAGCATATTTTCATATTAAGTGAAAACATTTGTGCTATTACGTATTCTTACACGTCCCGCATGTTTCCCTATTGAATATAGAAGAACCAAAAGTGTGTGTAATTATGCAATAAAATCACTGTTGACGTTCTATATTTAGACAATTAACGTTATCATTATACATGTGAAGTAACCACTAAAAATGAAAAACGAAAACAAATCCGGCGCAATGTTGCTTAATATCAGCTACGGCAGCATTTATTTGTTGATGGCGTGTGAGAACCGAAATAAGATATCCAAATTGGTGAGTTTATTGCTTGATAACATCACTGTTTGTCATGAGGATGCGCATCATTATATTACTCGAACAACGCCCTCGTGATATAATTCCTTGCATCCAAAATTCAAACAGTGATGTTATTGAGCGATAAAATCTGTGTTTGGGATATATTATTTCTTAAATCACTTAATTCGCGCATTCATCATTAAAACAATATACGATGGTAAAAAAGGATAATTGTTAATCATCATATATATGTATATTTCTCCGCAGAACCAATTGACTTTGTTTACATAAGCCTGACATAAACTGCCAACTAAGTTATTATGAAATTTTTAAACTATACAATTAAACCTCTCTTTATCTCCTTCTGACGATGAAAGGTTATAAAGCATGGTCACATGATAACACATGATTAAAACAGTGTGATATTCCCATTCATGTCATTGAAAACAAAACTTTTCATGTTTATTCATTGATGCTTACATCGATTCTTTATTTCAAATTGCTGCCCATAATTATCATATTGGAGTTAATTTAAAGCAAATCTTTGTTGGTATTTTAGCTAAAATGTATATTAATTTAGTTAATCAGTAGACATGGCTGAAAACATTATTAATCGTCAGGTTTTATTTTATATTTCATTGTTATGTTTTTTCTTTTAATGACAAAAGCTTTTTTATGCATGCATGATACTCTTCAAATTCCTTTAGTATACATAATATGTATACAAACTGGTGTAAACAAAAACATGATTATTTTGCAATTGTACAATAATTTATAACTACAGTAATTACAACAAAAGAGTATGTATAACAATTAATTCACTTTTCATGGAAAAATCTATGTTTTATATGAAATTAGTTTTAAAAGTTCACCTTAAAATAATTTTGCTAAGTCGCTTCTAGTGAGAAAGTTGTTCTTTTAACTTGGCTAAAATTCTCCAAAGGCGTATGACTAATATAAAATGAGACTGTATGGTGTCTGTATAATTTGTTAATTCACGGCATCCGGGTACGTTCAACGAAAATGGGTTATTTTTTGCTAATAATTGGCTGAAAATGTGTATTTCTAAAGAGAAATAAACACGAGGAAATGAATGCAAATTGAAACGGCGAATTACGCAAACGAAAACATTTATTTCCGGATTTCAAAAGAGGCTATTAAATTATTGAATAACGCTTTCCTTTTTACATGATAAGGCATAAAAAAGAACTGAAATAGAGAAACGGTAAAAATGAATATGTTATGTTTTGTTTATATAACTAAATTCATAAACCTTAAAAAATTGAATAATCGGGCACAATTTAGCTTTCTGAAATAGTTTTATTGTTTATGCTATTTCTCACTTGAAATCTTGTTTTTATCTTTAGCAGTTCTATGCCGACAACATTTTTTTCTGAATGGTTGTAAATAAAAACTTTGGATCTTGGAGCTATGCTCTGCCTTGCCAACGTCATCTTAGGTGATTTATGTTAACCAAATCATTATTCGTAACAGCGGTATTTAGATAAAAAGATTTGTACAGGGGGGTATAAAGTAGGTAAAACAGGCAAATATACAATATGATATAACGGGTTATACAAGCTTAATTTCGTATTAGACCAGAAAAAAAGCATCTTAAAAACTCTCAAATCACAGATATTCTTCTACTTAATTCGTGTTCTGATAATGCAACCAGTGGTTGCTAGCATGCAAACAAAATTAATCTAAAAACAAGTTTTTAATTTCTTTCAATCTTATTATAATTGAATTTCACAAAAAGGCAAACTCAATGACAGCTTGCATGTTTCGCAGTATGCACGTTTAAATCGATATTACATTAACTACAAAACAAAATAAAGTCTCCCTCAGCGAGAACACATTACATTTTTTATGTTACAAGCTTTAATCTCCAGACGACAATAACAATTTGTGGTTATATTCCTTTATAGGAATTCACAATGTGACCGAGGAGGTTTTTACCTGACGCATGTACCACACCATATAATTTTTAAACAGTGGCTTACTAAATGCTGTCAGAGGAACTTTCTCTGAGATTTGCATAATATAATAGTTACTCATTCATAAAAGCAAATGAAAAAAAAATATATCGTGAAACAGTAAAGGAATGAAGTATTTAATAAATATTTACGTGGGATTGGAAAGAGGTTTTTAAAGGCTTAAATTTCAAAATTAAAAGTTCTATTGTTTCTGAATAATCTTTTTTCAGATGACACTTGTTACAAAAGCAGATGAATAATTCAACAGTATACAGTGTATACAGTAGCTTTAGGTTTACCATAGTGGCGTGTTAAACCTTCCGACAAAAAGTACTTAAGCATGCAAACTTTCTTCAATTCGGCTGATAATCATGAAGTAAATTCCCTCATGCCAAGCCAAATGGTTTCATCATTTTGAATATAACAAGCAACATGAACCTTATTTTCTCTTTACATCAATTGATATCATTTTTGCGTTAGATCAAAATATAGCTTAATTAGTCGATTAATAAACAGTTTCTATACGCTCCTTAGACAAATCTATTGAAATTTGTGTAAATATCCGGTAAAAAAAAATTTTTTTCTAGTTTAAGAACTTCAGAGCAAACACTGTTCTCGTTCATGATGATTAATTGTATCATGATTTTGTCGTAACTACTAAACTTATAAAGTTTGATTTGGTGAAGGTTTGATTTCTATTCCTTTTTAACTATTTTTCAAGCATGAATCTGCTCATGATACGAGTCATATAATAAACTTTTAGTGCCGGCTATACTTGAACAGGGCACATATCCACGACGCAGTGATATGGCGGGGTTATTGTTTTTCCATTGCAATCTTTGATTGCATATCACTTAAAAATAGAACATGGTTTGTTAAACTACAAAGGAAGACCTTCCGATTAGCAATTGATTTTTCTTTTTATTTAATACATCAGTATGTCAGTGGAACCTCTCCATCTATTTCAACAACAGCTTTCCGAGGCATACAAAAGGGCTTAGTCTAATGGTGTGGCAATCGGCACTGGATAAATCTCAAGGAATGTAATCTGATACTTGAAGATCACGTTCTGCTCAGAAATGTTGGACTCTCAGGGAAACAAAAACGTGCAAATGTTTAGGGGGAATTCCTTACATAATAACAAAAACTGAAATGAAGAATTGCCAATATTCGATGTAAAAGGTCGGCAAAGGTTGAAGACATCTTATTAATAAAAGCATGTTACCATTTATCAGCTTGGCGCCATTTATATTTAACCATACCTATGAAAGAACAGCAGAACCTAAAAGAAACATTTCCTGTCAAATACAGTTACATTGTTAATATCGAATTCTTAAAACACATTTACTACGAATTTGATCTATATCGCTAATCAGTAATTAATCCCTTTCATTTTGTTAAGCATATAGTAATTTGTGACATTACTTTGCTGCACAATATGCATATCTGTATTTTCAGTGACGTAAATTATAAGCTATATATAGAGGATGAAACTTTTTGATAAGCATGACTAGCATCCTTTAATTTATTTAATTAGCAGACAATTATCTTTCTAGTGAACACGCAATTTTTGTGAGGTTGGCTGCATTAATGTTCCTTTGATGCCGCAAATGTGTTTTTACTAAAGCACGATAATCAAATGGCTGTACAACTGATGTCTTTATAAATACTATTGATGAATTTGTCTTGAAAAACATAAAAGAAATGATAAAAAAAACACTATAATTGTGCATTGAGCAGAAGAAATAAGACAACATTATCAAAAATTTTCTCCAAACGCTTTTGCAATTAAAACTTGACTAGGACTGAGAATATTTCAACTTGTTTCAAAGCCAGATAGAATATGAAAATATCTGAGGTGGTATGCAACTTTAAATGTACCTCCTTCTGTCTGTCTACAGGTTGGGATTATTATGTTGAACAAGTGTGCAAAGTTTCAAAGGCATATGTCAATGGACTTTGATAATAATTTGAGGTATTACAAGAACTTTAACGCAAATTCTAAGTCGAAAAAGGAGCATAATTCTGTCAAAATGCTTGATACAGTTACATCCTCCTGTCTACAGGTTGAGGTCATGATGTTGAACAAGTGTGCAAAGTTTCAAAGCCATATGTCAATAGACTTTCAAAATATTTGAGGTATTACAAAAAACTTTAACGTAAATTCTAAGTAGAAAAAGGGGCATAATTCTCTCAAAATGCTTGATACAATTATCTTCAGCTGTCTAAAGGTTGGGGTCATGATGGTCAAAAAGTGTGCAAAGTTTCAAAGCCATATTTTCATGAACTTTAAAAATATTTGAGGTATCACAAAAACTTTAACATAAGTGGTTACGCCGACACAGACGCCGACGCTCGGGTGACCTTTAATAGTTCTACTTATTCTTATCGAATAGTCGAGCTAAAAAGGATAAGCGTAAAGTTTAGATTAAATCATTCAAACGTTAACTTTGCATTTTGCATTAGAAATAATGAGAATTTGTTACTCCAAATGGTAACATGAGCGTATCTTTGTTTCAGTAACAATGTTCAAAATAGTCTGATATAATCTAACTAAAACATGCAGGTATGGTTTCATATCAACGATAAAATGGAAAATTAGCTTACATTTGCAGAAATATATCGTTTCGTCGACTTTTAACATTTGATTTTTATCATACTTCTGTTGCCTTTGGAAGGCGTATAAAAAGACTGTCTCACATTTTAATTCAATTGCAGAAAAAAGCACTTTACGACAAGAAGAAAACGAATTTGTTATTTTATTCAGGTCAATTTGATGGGTAAATGGGCAATGAAATCCAAATGCATTTCAACTTTCACCATGCAAAAATGGCTGACGATTGAAAGTGATTAATGGAACATCTTATGTAGACTGCGTGCTACAAGCTGAAGATAAAAAGTATTACATGTTTATCCTACAACTTGAAAGTTTAGATAATTATTCTGTTTATGTTTTGATAATTAGTCTTTTTGTATATTGATTATTTTAAGACAACGGCAGTAACTAGTATTTGGAAGTTCCATACTTCCATAATGATATATTAAAAGCTTGTTGCTTAGTAGTCGCAATTTATGCGGGCCAATCACTTGAAAATACCCTCAACATATAACTTTTGTAAAAAGACCTTGACAGCCCGAGTGATATAATTATAATATAAAAAATAACAGCATCGCATTGTAGATTACAGATCATTACATTTTATTACTAACCCACCCTACCAATCAGTGGTCCTATTGTGCGTCATCGAAGTAATTAACTATAAGAGTTTGTCTGATAATTGAGTGAGCAATGCATTTTCCATTCTAGTAACAGCGGTCAAAGGTTAAATAGGTTTCAGAACAATCGTTTCATATAATTGTCAATCAAACAAATTATGGTGAAAAATGAATTTGCCGTTGATGAAATACATAAACAATAAAATAACTTTTTGATACCTTTAATCTACCGGTCTGCCCTAGTAAAGCAGGTGATTTGTTTCCCGATTTCTATCTTAGAAACGAACGTCACCCACGAATTAAAAGCTCTTGGGCGCTGTTTTGAAAAAGACTCAGCACTTTTTCAAGAATACTTTGAAAACAGCAACACAAAATGTGTCTTCCACCAAAAGCTGTAGATCGCTTTAAGGACAAGAAAGTATTACAGCAGATATCAACATTTTATTAACAGTATCATCAATGTTTTCCTGTATTATATTTGGAATGACGGTTCACCCTGCAATCTTAAATAATTATATCATTTTGTGGCATTAGCATATCTTTCTCTTTGATGTATTCATATTTGTTTTTGCAAACTATGCCATGCTATAAAAATTGAAGGCGAAGGAAGTTCTTTTGAATGTATTTATATTCCGTCACGCCGGTGTTGCTTGTGAAGTATATGTTTCCACATACCGTTTATCTTAATGTTTAATATGATTACGTTTTATGTTTTATATTATAATGTTTATGTTTGATATAATAATGTTTCTACAAGCATTTTGGAATTTATTCAATATTCGTTTGGATAAAAAAGTTATAAAAAACTATCCAGAGTAATTTTAAAAATAATTCACAAAATAGCTGTTCCAGTTTGATAAAAGAAAGTTACTTTTATCTATTTGTTAAGGTAATGATGATATCCAGAAGAACTTAGATAACATGTCAATAGGATAACTTCTTCCTATAAGATTGCATGTGCATGGAAGTTAACGTAACTTTAAGCATGTAACAAATGGAACTAGGTATATATACTATTAAACTATCACAATACGTATTTGTTTGAAGAGTGTCCGTTATTTTATGCTAATGAATACTTCAGGTGTTCCTGAAAGGAGTATTCTCTATTTTAGACACTTTTTACGTAACTATGCAATTCCAATTTTTTCATCATGCTTTCAATAAAATACTTTAGAAAGATAAGAATCATTGTAAAACAATTTATTTTCTGATTAAGAAGAACCAAATCATTATCTTTCTGACTGTGTGTTTTAAAGTTAAATCAAACCTGTGTTAAAATGTTGCAGTATTAACTCTATGGAAGCTATATTCTTTCCTTAAATGATAATGATTTTGTATTTAATGCCAATTTTATCATTAATATTTGTTATATTTAATATGACGGGTTCTTATATTTACGTTTTATGATAAAATATAAATCAATGAAACTAACCAGTAACCATTACTTGTGCTATTTGCAGAAAACATAAATGAAATGAACAAAATAAAGTCACAACGCTAGTTCAACTACGACCCCTCCTAGGTTATTTGGTAGATATCAATGGTACGGATTCCCTTTGAGAATTAGGTCAAAGTGAATCAATTTCCAAATGATATACAATATCAATTATAACAATAGAGACGTTTTTCGACAAACTGTCTTGTGCCAGAGAACAAATATGAAGTGATACACATTTTATGCATAGATGAAGGTAGAGTAACAGCGATTATGACAAACAATTCATTTACATTACAAGTTAATTGTTTGCGCATCTGTGCCTAAGCTTGGAATACATTCCATAATAATACGGGTTCGCACGTAATTGGCATGCATCATGTATAAAATGTAAATTGATTCATATTTGTTTTAATGTTGAAAAGCAATTGCTTTTACGATTTGATAGACTCGTTATTGTATTGTGATGATTTGGCTACAATTATGATCCGTAAAAGTTATTTCATTCAGTGTAAGCATTTTGGGGTATTTCGTGTCAAAGTCAAATAAGCATCAAACACACATCAAATTTGTACTGATTGTGAACAGCAGTTCTTGTATCAGGAAAAAGTAATAAGTCAGTTAGATGCCTTTAATATGGTTTTTGGCTGCTTTGTTTGTTCTATTCTTTAGACGTTCAAGATGATTATATTGTTTTAGTTTTAGGTGAAAAATAAAGTGATTGCACTGGCCGAATATTGGAACATGAGTTACTGCTGTATACCTTTGGAGGAAATTTTTGTTTTGTCCCTCTTCAGTCAAAATTTACTTTGCAGTTTTGCTCATAGAAATACAAATATAACACAAACTCTCCCATTTGCCTTTAATATAAGGTTTTCCGTAAGTGTTATTTGTGCCGTGTGGCGGCTGTAAAAAGTCTCCCCGTACATTTAATCAATGATGTTATATTTTCGATCCTTGAAGATCGTTCAGCACGACATTATTGTTGTGCTTGTAGTATTTTTTAGTTTCAACTTTTCGGCATTTTCTAGTTGGGTGGTTCCAATATTCCTACTTGAATAATGTTGAATCACCCTTAGGATATGTTGCCTGCTTTTTAAATTTGTCTTTTGACGTCTTATCTGTGATACGCAGGCTTCATAACCTCTGATCCCCTTTCAAAATTCCATTTTATTTAGTTCCGCCCATTGTTTTCTCGTTTAAGGCACACGCTTTTTATTACTTGGGGACCATACGCCGCTTTTCATGGAATGGCACGGAAGTGTCACATTGAAGGTTCCATGATAACCGCCGTATGAACACATCTGCGGATGTTTCTAAATTCAAAATTTTACTATTTCATGTTTAAATGTTGAATTCTGCTTAAGCCGGTGCTAGGGGGCGTGGATGGTAACTTGCACTTTCCAGTACCGTCCATGAACAGGCTCAATCAAACCGAGCCTGCAACATTTTCAATTTTGCCGTGTTGGGCTTACTTTAGGGATTCTGTATTTATCTATTTTGTGGTTTTAATGAGCGAAAATTTATCAAAGGGTTAAAAAAAATACAATGGCATTTCATTTAAGATTCAATTTTTTCTGTATGGACATTTTATAACTGGGTTGGACAAATATATGACATTAGCTGTCACGTATTATTTTAGATATTTTATGTGACATTATTATTATGTGAATTTCCATCAGATTTGATGTAAGCAATATTGGTAATCTAACTTTTGTACAGTTTCGGGTTTTAATATTTGCCTTTTCACTTCTGGCAATGTGGCATTCATTTTTTATCTTTGCTTGTCTTGGAAAACCCTCAACACTACTGTTATATTTGACATTATATTGTCTGAAACCTTACATAGGAAGGTAAACTCAGACAATAGCTAATTGTCTGAAGTATTTAGAAAATTAGAGTAAATGTTCGTACATTCAAATTGTCAATCTTTATTTATACAAAAATGTAGTTATGAATTGTATTCATTTTTGTAACTATATAGGAAAATACAGTCATAAACCTGATTTGTTTTTACGGAATGTCGGAAAATAAGCACACAACACAGAATTCATAATTACTATCAGTATTTTGTCATTTTGCCTACTTTGCAAAAATCAACACACTTGACTATGAAATAAGTTAAGATGAAAGCTATTTTTTCTTCCCTGAATAATTTTGACACACAATTATTTATAAATGTCAGTTGAATGAGATGCGAAATTCCAAATAAAGCAAACGTTGTGGATAATACAGTCTTAAACGCACCTTTCTGAGGTCTGGTTCTCGACTGCGGATCTTCCTCCATCGTCAGCTTGGTGCCCGCCAGATGTTTCGGCCCTTATCCAAGTACATCTGTAATGGCGGGTGGGCCCACCGTCTTACGGTGTGGAGGTTGATCGCATCCAGCTTGTCTCCTCGCGTCGTAGCCACAGCCAGCTAGACGCCCGCTCAGCAGCCTGGCTCAGCTTCTGGATTGCCCGGCGCCTGTCTCTGCCAGTGGTGCCAACAGCTGTCATCAATCTACATACAGATTGCGCACAGAACCCTCTAGCGCCTACTTCGATGGGGAATAGCCAAGTCCGCCAACCTCGGTGTCGGCACTGCTCAAGTAGTTCAGTGTACTTGGCCTTCTTCCTCTCATAGGCCTCTTCACATCTCGTCTCCCAAGGTACTGTCAACTCGATGACAAACGAGCTTCTTCCCTGTCTCGGACCACAGTACAATGTCTTGGTCTCAAGTTGGTCTGGACGATACCGGGAACACAAGCTTCTTTCCTAGATCGGCTGACATATTCCATCCTGTGGCGCCGTCAAGGATCGATTTCTTCTGTGAAGCTTCTGTCTTCGCAGTTTCACCCGGTCTCACAAAGTTGATGTGGGCCTGCCTGTGAGTTACTTCTGCGTGGCTTCTTCTTCTCCCCTTCCAGCCAATCGGCAACCTCTCTGAGGACGTTGTCGTGTCGCCAGCGATATCTGCCTGCGTCAGTGCTGTGGAGCAGGAAGATAAAACATGTTCCAGAGTGCCTGGTTTCTTGCACAGACTGCATGTTGGGTCTGTGATTAGTCCCCATTCGCATAGGTTAGCTGGAGATGGCAGGAGGTCATGAACTGACCTGAGGAGGAAGGATAGACGAAGTGGTTCATACTTCCAGATGTCTTCCCAGGTCAGCTTCCTTTCCATGGTTTCCCACGTTGTCCATGCACCCTGCGCACCCATCTCTACCGCTCTGGCCTGTCTCTTGTTCTCCTCTTCCTTCCGTACTTCTGACTGTATCAGGGCTCGCCTCTCAGTCTGGTTGGCTTATTGTTTTCTCGTCTACGGTAAGTATCTTCCCCATTGCCCTTAGTTTTTAAATTCTTTGATTAACCCCCCCCCCTTCCCCCGGTCTCCTGTCCCCTTCCCCTTTGTGGGCCTATTATTATTTTCTTTGAATTCCTAATCAGTTCCAAATTATTTAATGATTAACGTGTCGTTGCCCTGTCCTTTTTATGTTTGGGGTCCGCCTGGGTTCCTTGCCATTGGTTCTTGTTGCTTGGTCATATGGGGGTTGCGTTCATTGAACGCCGCCTTTCCTTGTTGATCTTCTTTTTCATATTTTAGCTCCATAGGAGTGTTTTGGTTGCACCAATACCTTGTCGTCCGACAGCCGTTACACTGACGATGTCCTTGTGCATGAGAGAGCTCTCCGCCTGGCTGACAGTCTCTGTCGCTGACCACTTTCTTCCAGTACGGGTAACGATCCCTGCTTCCCGGATCTGCTCATCTGGGGAGTCTCTTAGGGTAAGCACCAGTCTTGTCTTCGCCGTCTTGAATTCTTCTACCAGTGAAGATAGTGGGAGTTGCAGTTTGTTGGTTTTCCCATACAGTCCAACACTGGAGAAACTGGGTGGGATTCCAAAAAATATGAAAAACAAGATCAACAAGGAAAGGCGGCGTTCAATGAACGCAACCCCCATATGACCCAGCAACAAGAACCAATGGCAAGAAGCCCAGGCGGACCCCAAACATAAAAAGGACAGGGCAACGACACGTTAATCATTAAATGATAAATAATTTGTAACTGATAAGGAATTCAAAGAAAATAATAATAGGCCCACAAAGGGGAAGGGGACAGGAGACCGGGGGAAGGGGGGGGGGTTTAATCAAAGAAATAAAAACTAGAGGCAATGGGGAAGATACTTACCGTAGACGAGAAAACAACAAGGGACACAAGCAAAAGTGTCACCAAAACAGTATGAAACAACATAGACATACATCTGAGGAACACAGTGGGGCGCCGCCTTTGGAACGGTCAGCAGCATAATAATGACTGCTGGGGAGTTTAAAACCGGTTAATGGTGCACCAAACTTCGCTCTTAGCCCCACCATGTTCCTATAAACGAGACAGTGTAAATAAAAATGAATCCCCGCCAAGTGAAATTCTAACAGTTGTCATGGTTACAAAAGGTTAAATAAGTAAAACACTAAAATGATCATGTAGAAACATATAAAAGTAAACCCAATGACCATAACAAAAGTACTCAATGTCCTAAAGGAAGACAGAGCAACAAGAAAATCACCTACAAGGGCCCGACGAAGCAAGGCAGAAGACGAACATTAAGACAATTCAGTCCCAAAGGGCTTTACGAACTATCCATCATAGAGTCTCCCACTTGGTCCGTCAGATGCAATCAAAAGAGGAAAGCGTAGTGTCCAACTGTAAAAGGGTTGAACACTAAACATGCAGTATGTCTTAAAATAGTAGGGTCATAACCTCTTTTAATAAAACGTTTAATAATTTTAGTAAAAACAGCAGAAAAATTACCATGACCCAAAATCTTACGAAGTTTGTAAGATAAGTTTCCAAGCCACTTGCGAAGATGTCGGCTGGTGATTCTCTCTTAGGCTTCTATTGTTGAGCTGGGTACCTCGTACAGCATCATTGGCCAGATCAGCCTTGGTAGTAAGGCATGCTGGTACAACCAGGCCTTGAACTTCCCAGGTAGGTTGCTCCGGTCTATCTTCTTCAGCCCGTCTTCTACCTGGTTCTCTAGCTTCTTGACGTTGTCCTTGTCTACTAGGCTGGCATCAAACCACTTCCCAAGGCACTTAATTGGGTTCTTTGTGATGGATGGGATCTCCTCGTTCTGTACTCGGAGCACGAATCTGTCTGTCGTCTTGCCTTTCTTGATAATGAGGGACCTGGACTTTACGGCCTTGAATTTCATTCGGGCCCATGACGCGACGTCTGTCAGTGCTGTCAACATCCATCTAGCCTGGACGTGTGTTGGTGTCGTTCACGTGAGGTCATCCATAAAACCTCGGCTTGATGGGAGGTAGATACCTGACTCTGTCTTTGGTCTGCGGGTCTCTCTAATGGCAGCATTGATGAGCAGATTCATCCCCATGACGAAGAGTACCACAGAAACAGTACATCCGGTGACTATACCTTTCTCCAACTTCTGCCACTTCGTAAGCTGGTCACCAACAGAAAACCGAAGCTTGATGCCGTCAAGGTAGCTGGTGATGATTTTCTGGACATGGTTGTCGACGTGGTAGTGCTGGAGGGCTGTGTAGATCAGCTGATGGGGAATAGATCCGTATGCGTTGGCAAGATCGAGCCAAACTACTGTCAAGTCTTTCTTCCCCGTCTTCGCCTCTTGAATTAGTTGGGTGATAGCGCTGGTGTGCTCTACACAACCGGAGAAACCAGGTACTCCACCCTTCTGGACTGAAGTGTCGATGTACGCGTTGGTCGTCAGGAAAGAGGTAAGTCTTCTGGCCAGGATAGCGAAGAATATCTTCCCCTCGACATTTAGTAGCGAGATGGTCCGGAACTGATTGACTGTCTTGGAGTTCCTTTCCTTGGGCGTGAATATTCCCTCTGCTTCCTTCCAGGCTTTGCTTTCTTTAGGGATTCTGTATTTATCTATTTTATGATCACATCCGTGTTATTTGTGCCGTGTGGCGGCTGTAAAAAGTCTCCCCGTACATTTAATCAATGATGTTATATTTTCGATCCTTGAAGATCGTTCAGCACGACATTATTATTGTGCTTGTGGTATTTTTAGTTTCAACTTTTCGGCATTTTCTAGTTGGGTGGTTTCAATATTCCTACTTGAATAATGTTGAATCACCCTTAGGATATGTTGCCTGCTTTTTAAATTTGTCTTTTGACGTCTTATCTGTGATATGCAGGCTTCATAACCTCAGATCCCCTTTCAAAAAATTCCATTTTATTTAGTTCCGCCCATTGTTTTCTCGTTTAGGGCACACGCATTCTCTTTTACTTGGGGACCATACGCCGCTTTTCATGGAATGACACTACTGTGTCACATTGAAGGTTCCATGATAACCGCCGTATGTACACATCTGCGGATGTTTCTAAATTCAAAATTTTACCATTTTGTGTGTTTAAATGTTGAATTCTGCTTAAGCCGGTGCTAGGGGGCGTGGACGGTAACTTGCACTTTCCAGTACCGTCCATGAACAGGCTCAATCAAACCGAGCCTGCAACATTTTCAATTTTGCCGTGTTGGGCTTTCTTTAGGGATTCTGTATTTATCTATTTTCTGGTACTTCCCCTTTCCTCCAAACCACCTTGAGGAGTTTCCATAGCCTCTTCAGTAGGAGTGGGCACATCTTGTACACTTTGTACGGGATGGCGTTAGGACCAGGAGTAGAGCCCCGTCGAGCCTTCTTGACGACGTCCTTCACCTCTCCCAAAGTGGGTTCATGTGGTTACCAGTGCGTCTTGGAGGTAAGGGGATCTATCCGGTCACGTCCCTAGGGCGTCTTCTCTGGATATCTTGAATGCCGTTCATGCAGGTACTTTCAACCTTTCAAGTGGGGTCTCTAATGTTATGCTGGAACGCTCTTTGTAAAGCAGAGTCGCAAAATTTGATAGTGGTTGGCTGTGAACGCACCCCTCTTCTTGTCGCCTCCCTGCGCTTTTCTCCTCGGTTCTCAAGCTCTCGCCGCAGGACTTAACTGTGTGTCGGCCGTGTGTCACGAGTTCGGACAGGCCAGGCCTGATGGAAGCTGTCTCGGGTAATGCTTCTTCAGCTGTTGAATTTTCTTTCCTCATGGTTGTGGTTTTGGGTGTTTTGGGTTTTTTCTCTATGCGGTGTTTGCCCCGGTTCGGTTTGGAGCCTCCTTGCGTTTTCTTTGTTTCTTCAATCCCAAACCTCTCCCTTGCAACAGAGTATACAAGGGTGGAAAGGGTGTGTAACTTCCGGTGTACTGGACCTTGCATGGATGATTCGAGGATGATTTCTAGGTCCTCGTCAAACTGTTTCCATGGTGCCTTCTCAGATGCCTTGGGCCACTTGATCTTGGTGTTCTTGTGGTAGGCATGGGCGTGGTCGGTCAGGGACGGCCTCTTGCTCCTGTGGTTGGCTGCTAGTGTCCTGCGAGTAATTCAGTAGCTCTAGGAGGGGTCGTCTTCATCCATCATTGGATCCCGGGTGGCATCGTGCGCTGTCTCTTGAGCGGAGAGTTCATCAGTACTGTGGGTAGTCTCCTGACTGGAGTACTCCCGCGTCTCACTAGCCATACTGGCTATGCGCTGCTCAGTGGCCTCACGCGCTGGCAACCAGACTTCCCCTGGTGAATGCGTAAACCCTCGTTGGTTTTTTGCAGACTTTGCCACAAGGGCAAGTTACTGTCCCTGGTGCTGAGTTCGTAGTCGATTGGGCAGGCCGTGTCGATTCCAGAAAATCCGTCCATGTGAGTCTTTCATCCTCCCCCCTCTCGGAAGACTCTGGGGGTGTCTTTCATTAGTGGAGTCTGTAGCTTGTCTGTGGGTGTCTTCTCACGAAGACTGCACGTCGGGATGCTACCCCTAGTGCCCCGGTTCCAGTCTGTTCCTGGGGTCAACTGTCTCTCCAGTGTCACAAATCTATTCCTGGTTGCCATCCAGTCTTTCCTAGAAGTCACTGGTAAACCAGATGATCAATGTGGATAATACAGTCTTAAACGCACCTTTCTGAGGTCTGGTTCTCGACTGCGGATCTTCCTCCATCGTCAGCTTGGTGCCCGCCAGATGTTAAAGTTATTTGTCTATTATTTCTTAATGGCTTTATTTTTATTTGTTAATACAAAATTAAAACAGGGTGCTTCCATATTTGTACAGGTTTTCTGCATTGCTACACATGTTTATTTTACTCTATCGTGCACTGAATCCCTTCTACCCTCCCGAAAAAATCACGCAGTTATAGTAAATCTGTACAGTAACAATGATTTTTCTTGGTCCATTTTTATTCTTGATAAATCATTCCGACACGCTAATAAAAAAGACAAGCATATTCTTACAACCGCAGAATAATTTTGCAAGGTTTATAATTGATTTATAAATACATAAATGTATTAATGGTAAATGAAATATGGTATTATAAAGATGCATTTTTAGATTAATTCAGTCAAGTTTTTTACGTTTTTGGTTACGATTTGAATTTAACTAATAAAAATATTGTTCATTAATAAAGTTTATATTTTTCAGATTTTATTCCAAGAACAAGATGCATTACTTTCCCGGGATGTTCGTTATTTTGGAGAACGATTCTTTAGTAAGTGAAATACGATACCTTGAACTTTTCTGATTTCAATTTTTATAGTTTGTATATAAGAAGAGATTCCATATTTTATACGTTTTTCTGAACTTATAGGTGGACAGCGTGCAGTTATTGAGCGTACTATTCGGCTTTTAATTACATTTTACAAAGTAAGTGGATTATTTTTATGGATTTTCTCATTAAATTATGTCAGAACACTTACGGAAGGTGGCTGGTCTTGAGGTTTGGTTTCCTACTACGTCCCCCTCCCACGATGGAGTAGGGTTGCGCAGCCGACTCGCAGCATTACTGACAGGGAAAGTACGTTCATAACTGTGTGTTTTCCAATACAGATATGAGATTATTGTCAAGAAAGTCATTTTAGATTACACCGATTTATGAAACGGTGAGATGTTAATATCATGTATGCTGTTTCTAAGAACATGTATTAGAAATGTAGATATACGGCCATGCAGATAACAAATCCTAAATGTGAAATTATGTATTTGTTGTTCTTTCTTCCTTCGATTGCCTTTATTATGGGATAGATAATTTATTTACGTTTGAGCGTAGCGTATTAGGGAATAAATAATATTTAACATCAATTCATTATTGCAAAATACATGATAATAAAATGGTTTTTAATTCATAAGCATATTTTCATTATCGAGAATAACCTTTTGCAAGCACTTTGGCTCAAAACTCTGTGAAATACATATCTGATCTTATAACAATGTCGAAACTTACATGTACCTTTGAGAAAATGTTTACAATATTCTTGCAAAACTCGTTGCGATGATATAATTTTGTTGCAATTTTTTAACAACCAGTTATAAACAGGAGTTTTGAACAATAAAATAAATAAATATCACTCTTCATAGAAAAAAGATAAGGATAATAATATTTAGAGTCTAATCTTCATATCGAATCTGATATTAGAATAATGTATTGCAAATCCCGGTTTTATTGCAAAACTGGTTATGAAAAAAAAATGCAACAACATATCATGTCATCGCAACGAGTTTTGAAAATGTACTCAAAAGTACTTTTAGTTTCGATATTGTTACAAGATCAAATATGTAAATCACAAAGTTTTGAGCTAAAGTACGATTACTGTTGATAATGAAAATGTCCTGATATTTAATAAAAGCAATTTAATTATCATATATTGTGCAAAAATAAATAGTTTTGAATGGACATGTTATGTTAGATAATATATACACATTTAATGAATAAACTCACTGCATGTCAATCCTTTTATAAAAAGTCAAATATCAAATCTGATATAAAATAATTTCTTGCAAAATAATATGGACCGTCCGTTCTTTTTTTTTATCAATTTACTAAAATAGCGAGATGCATTCAAAAGATGTAACTAAAAGGACATTTTTTAATTACATATTTGTAACCGTTTTATCATACTTATGAGTTTTATGAATCATTTCTTTGTAAAGTTATATCATTTTATAATAAGTGACACTCCATAATAATAATATGCAATAAAACAAACAAGCGTCTGTTGTTTTGTATAAAAATAAATAATGATATTATAAAAGATAGTTGCTTCAGCGAAAGAATGCAAGAAATGGATTATAAAAGATCCAAAACTTTCCGGTTCAGACCTAAATAGATGTAGCTGCTATCTGATAGGTTGACCATACAATCTTTGTGTTGTGACTTTAATACTCTGTGTAAAGAGTGAGATGAAAAAAACTCTTACAGGAAATGTGCAAGTAATGTTAGCATAGAGCCAGTCTATCTAATATGCATAACGCATTTTATTAGACACAACGCATATACAGAATTTGATTGGTAATTTCAAACATCTATTTTAAAGGAGGTCAATTGAACTATTTGCAAATGCGTGTGCTACATTTGATGATGATCGTAGGTTTTCGGCATATTGCCTTGGTAACGAATAAAGAGTAAGAGCCACTATTATTTGGACAATATGGTTATTACCTATGAGTCATCACCAAACTAAAATAAATGGAGCCTTCCTTTTAATGTAAACTTGTAAATATAATACTTTAAAAAAAAAGCACACACAACAAACAACATGAGAAATACAGATAATAGAATGCGGAACTTTTGAAAAACATCCTTTCAGATGATGACATTCACTTATGGCAATGTGCCTCAGAAAATTTCTCGCAAAGGTTAACCTTTTTAAATCAAATAAATCGCAGCAAGATATTAAATCAAATAAAGTTAATCAAATAACGCCGAATCAAGACACAAATTCGTTGAAATCAACTTAATTCTAAAATTTATTCAGTCGAATTAGGTTTGTTTGTCTTATGAAAGTTCAGTTGCCAATTTCGTGTCTCTTTATAAATATAAAATGATCATTTCTAAATGCTGTCGTAATATTCAACTAACGATATTGAACATGATTATGCAACCTCATGCAATGAAATTAATTTTACCATGCATAATTCAGTAAAAACCATTTCCTTATTAAACAAATTTAATCACCACAGAATTTGAAAACATATCGTTCTCATTTGAATGAAAGTCTAGAAGTGCAAAGTTTAAATATTAAATAATCAAGTTGGTCACGTAGGTGATATATTCTTTTTCTGTTTCACGATAACATTTATTTTTCCTTTGGTTTTATGAATGTGTATTTTATTATGCAAATCTCAGAGAATGTTCCTCTGACAGCATTTAGTAAGCCACTGTCCGGAAATTACATCATGGTACACATGCGTCAGGTAAAAACCTCCTTGGACATATTGTGACTTCCTTTAAAAATAATCACAAATTTTTATTGTCGCATGGAGATTAAAACTTTTACCATTTAAATGAAATGTGTTGTCGCTGAGACATAATTTTGTTTTGTAGTTAATGTAATATCGATTTAAACGTGCAGACTTCGAAACATGCAAACTGTCATTGTGTTTGCCTTTTTGTGAAATTCAATTAAAATAAAATTGAAAGAAATTAAAAACTTGTTTTTAGATTATTAATTAGTTTGCATGCTAGCAACCACTGGTTGCATTATCAGAACACGAATTAAGTAGAGGAATAGTTGTGATTTGAGATGTTTGAAGATGATAGTTCTCTGTCATTTATTGTTATATTAAATACGAAATTATGCTTGTTTAATCCGTTATATCATAGTGTATATTTGCATGTTTTACTTACTTTATCATGTGTATATGCCTCCTGTACTTAACACTGCTGTTACAAATGAAGACTTGGTTACCGTAAATTACCTAAGCTGAGGTTGACAAGGCAGAGCATAGCTCCAAAATTCCTAAAATTCTTATTCATAACCATTCAGAAAAACGTGGTCGGCATGCAAAGGATAAAGAAAAAAACATGGTTGCAAGTGAAAAATAGCATTAACAAAATTCTGTATTAGGAAGAATTTTTAAGTAATTGAATTAAGTTTAAACCACACTTAACATATTTTTACCGTTTCTCTATTTCAGTTTTTTGTTTGTTCCTTGAGTTAGTATCATACCATATTGAAAGAAACGCTTAATCCAATAGCTTCTATTGGAATCCGGAATTAAATGTTTTCGTTAGCGTAATTCACCGTTGCAATTTGCATTTATTTCCTTGTGTTTATTTCTCTATTATAGATATACTCATTTGCAACCAGTTATTAGCAAAAATTAACCTAGTTAACGTTGAACATACCCGGATGCCGTGAATAAACAAATTATACAGACACCATTCAGTCTCATTTTATATTAGTCATACATATTTGGAGAATTTTAACCATGTTAAAAGAAAAGCTTTCTCACTTGTAACGACTTGGCGAATTAATTTTAACGTGAACTTTATAAAGTCATTTCATATAAAATATAGATATTTCCATGAAAAATGAGATTTTTTATATATAATATCATTGTATTACTGTTTATTGTACATTTGCCAAATAAGCAAGATTTTTTGTACACCAGTGTGTAAACATATTATGTATACCTAAGGGATTTGAAGTATACTATGTATGCATAAAAAAGCTTTTTGTCATTAGAAGAAAAACATAACAATGAATTATAAAATAAAATCTGACGATTGATATTATTTTCAGCCATGTCTGCTAATTGATTAATATACATTTCAAGCTAAAATATCAAAAAGATATGCTCTAACTGCAATATGACAAATATAGGCAGCATTTTGAAATAAAGGCAGATGTAAGCATCAACGAATAAACATAAAACGTCTTGTTTTCAATGACATGAATGGGAATATCACTCTGTTTTCATCATGTGTTATCATGTGGCCATGCTTTATAACCATTCGTCGTCAGTTTTGTAGAACACTGTTACCTTTCGTGTGTTACAATTCACAATCGTACAAAAATAATTCTATATTAAAAAGAAGCAGATACAGAGTGGTTTAATTGCATAGCTTGAAAATTTTATAATAACTTACTTGGCAGTTTATGTCAGGCTTTTGTTCACGAAGTCAGTTTGTTCAGCGGAGAAATATACATATAAACTGATTAACAATTATCATTTCTTACAATTTCATATAGTTTTGATAATGAAAGTGTGAATTAAGTGATATATTGATAGCACTTATATTGTCACTTAATATGAAAATATGCCTAGCAAAATCACATACGTTTAATCATAAATACATGGAATTTAAAATAGTTCATGGATTATACATACTAGATATGTCTACGATGAATTTATATTTATAACATTTATTGGATGTTTTTGTTTGTTGTTAACAAAAAGGTGCGACTTAGTCATATTTCTAAGATAATTCAACAATAATGTAATTTACGAAGTTCATTATCACATTATCTTTGAACAGATTTCAATATTTTGTATTCAGGAAAAAGACGTGCTGATTTTTTTAATCCTTCTACAAAACAACCTAAAAATGTTAAGTTCAATGTAAAAAAATGAACAGATCAAAATTAAGAACAGCTCAAGCATAAACAGAGTAAACTCACAACATAAAGATTGTATGGACAACCTATCACATAGCAGGTACATCTATTTAAGTCTAAACAGGAAAATCCTGGATCTTTTATATTCCGTTCCTTGCGTGAAAGAATTTTCACAGAAGCAATTGTTTTTGCGAGATCATTATTTATTATTATTCAAAACGACAGAAGCTTGTATGTGTTTATCGCATATAATTATTATGGAGTGTCAATTATTATAAAATGATATTACGTAACAAAGAAATGACACAACCACCCGATAAAATCATTAATTACCACAACCTAGTATGATGGATCGCTTACAAATATATAATTGGAGAAAAACATCTTTTGAATGCACCTCGCTATTAAAGTAAATGGATATAAAATAGAAGGTTCATATTACCATACATAATTGCAATTATTGTATATTTCAAAATATGTATCATTAAGCATATTTTTGCCGCTCAAATGACAAACTATAAAACATTAACAATGACTCTAAATTGAATGGGATGTCCGTCGATGGCATGTAGAACAGAGGAAGGCTGCTAAAATGTAAGCACATGAACTTTTTTACACACTACAAAAGTTCTAAAATTAACATAAGTCCATGCGATTAACAGTTTTAAAGTATCCATAGCATAATTTAATTTAATTATGTATAGAGTATTCGATAATCTTTTAGAAAATAAATCAAAAGCTATATGACTGACATTGATCTGTTTAGAACGTCACTTACTTAAGACAACTTTATTACCTTTGAAAGAAATTGACCCATCCAAATATATGTTTTGTGAAAAACATATCTTTTAACTGATTCAACGGGAGATATTTGGAGCGTGAATGATCTCAACAGGGATGTCATAAGACATGCAAAGATGAGAAATATTTATTAATGTTAATTTTGATAATAAATAGTTCAAGGCAAATACCTATGATAATATTTGTCCATTGGCATATCGCTCTGCATCGTTACATATCAGAGTGAGGTGTGATAGCTATCATCTATGAAATGAACCTAAACATTTTATGTAAAAGAAAATAAAATAAAAAATCAACAAAAACAAAGACAACGACCAACAAGAAAACATGGGAAAGAAAGTCGTTGAAAATCAGAATGTTTATATAGATATGCTTATACATGTACAAATATGCAAACACAAAGTAAAAATTGATCAGCATTCAGTCAATATCCATGTGATATATATTTCGTATTTTGTTGTCTAAATTTTATAAAATATCGGCGTTTTCTGTCCTGATCTTTAATGTATTGAGCAATCACTAATTTTAACACCTTAACAACATATTTACAATAAATAATTTAATGCAAGACTTGGACTTTTATCATCAAATGCATGAAATAAAAGAAGTATTCGCAATCGGTAAGAATGAACAAAATATTTATGATGAACTGAGTGTATTGTCTATTTGCATAGATTTAAAGTCACTGTGGTAGGCCCTCAGATAAAAAAGAAACAACAACACATTCTAAAAATGAAATAGAAATATCAAACATTTAAAATAATTTAAAATTTATTTGGCACCTTTTAATAAAAAAATCAAAGATAAAGAGCTCGCCATATTTTGACAATATTTAAATGTAGTCTCTTTTGCTAGTTATTCAATTTAGATCCTATTACTCAATTTGTATTGATTTCGCTTGACAAACTTAATTCTGACAGTATATCTTCTCTTAATTATCATAAACAAATTTTCGAATCTGGAAGCATGCTGCTTTAATTTTTTATAAACAAATTACGAAATAATATACAAAAAAAGTTTGCGCAAACTTGGAATTTTGCATCACATTTTATTATGAATAATCGTGCGTCAAATTTTTTCAGGAAAGACAAAATTACTATCATCTTATTATTACCTTATTATTCATAGTCAGTCTAGTGCGAATTCTATGCCGTGTGCTTATATTCCGACATTCCGGAATATTACATAAAAACAAATCAGGTTTATGACTTTATGTTCCAATAAAGGTACAATAATGAATCTAATTTATAACTATAAATTAAGATTAACACTATGATTTAGCGAACATTTATTCCAATTTTCTTAATACTTTAGACAATTAGCAATTCTATGAATTTGTATTTCAATGTAAGGATTTCCGACAATATAATGTTAAATAAAATCGTGATTTGTGTGTTTTCCAAGACAATCAAAGGTCTCATTACTACAAGTAAGAAGACTAAATATTCGGTAAGTTCAATAAAATTTTTTGAGATCTAAAACTAAAACAATTTCATCATCTTGAACGTATGAAGTCAGAAAAGAAAAACAAATATCACATAAACACCACCTAACCGACTATCCCTGATAGAAGAACTGGAGTTTACAATCAGTGCAAATTTGATGTGTTTTGATGCATTTTTGGCTTTAACACCAAATACCAAAAAATGCTTACAATGAAAGAAATAACTTAACGGATCATACATGTAATTGTAGCTAAATCATCATATTATAATAACGAGAAAATATCAAATCGTAAAAGCAGTTGTATTTCAACATTTAAACAAACATGAAACAATATACATTTTATACATGGTACATGTCAATTATGTGCGAACCCGTAATTTTATGGAATGGATTCCTCGCTTAGGCACAAATGCGCAAACAATTAACTCTGTAATGTAAATTAATTGTTTGTCATAATCACTGTTATCTATCTACCTTCATCTATGCATGAAATGTGTGCCAGTTCATAATTTTTCTCTGGCACCAGACAGGTTGGTGAAAAACGTCTATATTGTGATAATTGATATTTTATACCCTTTGGCAATTGATTCATCATTATCTTATTCTCAAAGCGCGACGGTACTACTGATATCTAACTCTCAAACTAGGAATCGCGGTCGGAGTCTGACTAGCGTTGTGACTTTATTTTTTTCTACAATTCTACAAGTAGCACCAGACATGGTCACGAGTCGGTTTTGGGGGGCAGTCTGAAGATTGATTTAAATTTTATTATCAAATTGAAATGTAGATATAAGAATGGGACGAATTGTCTTTGTCGCGCAGATAGAAACACCAAAAATAAAGTCACAGATGAAAACAAATCATTACGGGCAACGAAAAACGTTGTTCTCCGTCTAATTAATGTTACAAATATTTATGATTATATTGAAATTACGTACACAATCACTTAATGAAAGAGCATAGCTTCCACAGCGTCAAAAACTGCAACATTTTAAGACCGGTTTAATTTCATTCTAAAGTACACAGTCAGAAAGATAATGATTTGGTTTCCCTAAATCAGCAAATATCTTGTTTTACAATAACTCTAATCACATTTATTATCACTATCTAAACAATTTGGTAAAATTAACTTTTTATCATAGTGGATATTTAATTTATTCCAGAATGATTGTAGAAAGATTAATAAATTACCCCATTACTGCATGATTATTTTGTGAAAAATTGCTGTTTACATTGAAAAGCCTTCTGTAACACGTATACTATAAAAAAAAGGCTTCAATACTGTTCAAACTTGGCACAAATGTTGACTGGACCATAGCCTTTGTAGCGGCATACCCCCTTGATGTATCTATTTGATAGGGATGGCGCCGAAAAAGTGAACACTTTTGAAATACCATTTCTCAAAAGAAAAACAGTGTGTGCGGCCCGAATAGGGCATTGTTTTCACTATTTGAAGCTTTAAAAAGGGGGAGGGATGAAAAGCCGTCGAAACATGTCTATATGAAGTAATGGATTAAATTTGAAACTTTAAATATAAAGCATAAAAACATAATCATATTAAATATCAAGAGCAAACAATATATTAAAAACACACACTTCACAAGAAACACCGGTGTGACGGAATATAAGTACATTTAAAAGAGCTTCCTTCGTATTACATTTTATAGCATTACATACTTTGCAAAAAACAAAATATGAATACATCAAAGAGAAAGGTATGTGAATGCCACAAAATGATATAATTATAAATGATTACTGGGTGAATTATCATTCCACATATTATGCAGGAAATTATTGATGATAATATTAGCAAAATGTTGATGCATCTGTTGAACACGGGGGAGAATCACGCCGTTCGTTACCCAAACAAACAAGATGGCGGATGCAACCAAAAAGTAGGTTTTCCCCTTTTTTCTCTCTGAAATTCGTGATGTTCTGATGTTAAAGTACATATAACAACCTTCTACACAATTTTCCTGGCACACAGGATGTTATTTCATGATGTTTCGTCCCGTACTTCATCTGAAATGCGCGTCACCAGATTCGAAGCGAGAGAATTTTCCACCGGTTTGATCATGGTAACGTACGGCTTTTTCTCTCAAATTCACTGTTTCTTTTACATATATGTATATTAACTGGAACCACTGACTTAAAAAAGTTGTTATATGTTGTCAAGTAAGCAATCATGCCAATTCTGGCTAGATTTACTGCTGTAAATATAAATATCGGGGCATTTTCCGGAAATGATAACGTAAGGCGCACAAAAAATCAATGATAACGTACGGTGCATTTTTTCTGATTAATTGATTTTCTTTATAATAGAAAAGTTATGTTTACAAGACATAAGTGGATGTGTAGAACCGAATTAAGAAACTGAAATAAATAATATTAGTGTCCAGCTTTATTTGTCATCCAATGAAAGCGTTGTATTTCTTAAAAAAACATTTGTGTAAATTTTCATAGAATAGAAGAACAAAAGTCGATGATATATCAAAGTCCGTTTTATTTTTCATAGTACTTCATAGAACCGTGGTTGTGCAAATGGACAGGTATAGTGATGAAATAAAGTTAATACTAATGAAGCCAAATAAAGCTTGACACTAAGTATGTTTGTATTCATCCGTAGCTGTTCTACAGAAATAAGAAATATTCTCCGGTCGCTATCGCCCCCGTCGAAATAGAACAACACGGATGAACACTTACATATACTTCGTAAACAATAGTTTAAGAGTAGCGTAATAATTTTTAAAGTCGTTCTTTCATAAAGATAATGACGTCATTTAAGCACATGAGCGGTCTGGCATTAAAGGTTTCAGACGGGTTTCCGGCATGGATAAAAACATCGTAATCCAAATACGACTTGAAACTTCATAATTAACACTAGAAATTAATAAGCAAATTCCAATGTCACTCTTTTATTGCTGATACCTGCAATACTTTTTTTTAAAAGTAATTATTGTTTTTGTTGGGGCGTTTGTGGAAAAAACGCCAGAATATGATAGGCAAGTTCTTGAATGTAATTGTTTTGATCAACTTATGACGTTTCTTTTATTTACAATTATGAAATCCGCAATTGATGCGAAGGGACCTTCATTTTTTTAGGATATATGTATAAACAACGGTAATTGCGTTTCTGTGTTAAAAATCGATTTATATACAACAATTTTGCATTAATAGTTCCTGTAATGTATGTTTTTGTATGTATCTACATGTATACGTGTGTGTGTATATGTAAATACAAGAGACCTATAAGTTACTGGTTTAAAGATCAATTTTAAAAATGTTAATTATGTACCTCCTTCAGAAAATGTCGGCTGGTATTTACCCCTTTACCTCATATATACGCGAAACAACACGCTTTCGACCCCCCTTTTAGGCCTCAGTGAAAAAATGTCCTTTTTTGGACCCCAAACACATGTTTTCGTTTGAGAAAAGTTGCTTAAGAAAGTGAGCACTTTTTCGGCGCCGCCCCCCCCCCCCCATCCAAAAGATACATCAGGGGTTGCCAGAAGGGGGATGTGTTTGGCGGGTTTGAAGAGGAGCGGTAGTCCCCCTCATCGCCAAGAAAATTTTGGACTTGCGAGAGGCTAAAAATGACCCCAGGTCGATCATAAGGTAACGTGTAACCAACGCTGAAAAGCCTTTGACTCTATCTAAATCCCTTGAGAAGTTGCAGCACTTTGAAATAAATTTTGATGAAAAAACTCAAGGCAAAATAGTGATTTATGGCAATTTTGAGATGTCCCCATGTTGCCATGGTAACAGGAAATTTTAGACTTAGCATGTCGTTACAAAGGCAATGGTCCAGTCAACATTTGTGCCAAGTTTGATTAGTATTGAAACATTTTTCATAGTTTCCAGCAGTTTGAACTTGTAACAGGAGGCTTTTCAATGAAAACGGCCATTTTTCACAATATGCTCATGAGGGAAAGGGTTACATGTTTATATGAACTGTTCGTTATTATGCATGTTTTATGTCCTCATCGGCTTTAAAGCCAAATGGAACAAGATATGTTTGTAAAACATGTATGCACCCTATCAGCAGCCAATTAGTCATGTGATAAGGTTATTATGCATGACTTCTGACCCAGTGATCAAAAAATTAATAAGGGTTATCAAGTATCTACTCGTCATGACCTTAACCTTTGACCCCTTGACCCAAAACTCAATAGGGGTCATCTGCTGGTCATGACCAATCATCATACAAAGTTTGAAGTTCCTAGGCCTAAGCGTTTTTAGTTAATTGATCGGAAACCGTTTTTACCTACAAGGTCAATGTGACCTTGACCTTTGACCTCAAAATCAATATGTCATCTGCTGGTCATGACCAATCACCATACCAAGTTTGAAGTTCCTAGGCCTAAGGCTTCTTTAGTTATTAATCGGAAACCGTTTTAACATACAAGGTCAATGTGACCTTGACCTTTGACCCCAAAATCAATAGGGGTCATCTGCTGGTCATGACCAATCAATATGCCAAGTTTGAAGTTCCTAGGCCGAAGGTTCTTTAGTTATTGATCAGAAACCGTTTTTACTTACAATGTCAATGTGACCTTGACCTTTGACCCCTTGATCCCAAAATCAATAGGGGTAATCTGCTGGTCATGACAAATCACCATACCAAGTTTGAAGTTCCTAGGCCTAAGTGTTCTTAAGTTATTGATCAGAAACCGTTTTTACTTACAAGGTCAATGTGACCTTGACCTTTGACCCCTTGACCCAAAACTCAATAGGGGTCATCTGCTGGTCACGACCAATCATCATACAAAGTTTGAAGTTCCTAGGCCTAAGCATTTTTAGTTAATTGATCGTAAAACCGTTTTTACCTACAATGTCAATGTGACATTGACCTTTGACCCCTTGATCCCAAAATCAATAGGTCATCTGCTGGTCATGACCAATCACCATACCAAGTTTGAAGTTCCTAGGCCTGAGGGTTCTTAAGTTATTGATTGGAAAGCATTTTTACCTACAAGGTCAATGTGACCTTGCCCTTTGACCCCTTAACCCCACTATCAATAGGGGTCATCTGCTGGTCATGACCAATCACCATACCAAGTTTGAAGTTCCTAGGCCTAAGGGTTCTTTAGTTATTGATCGGAAACCGTTTTTACCTAAGAGGTCAATGTGACCTTGACCTTTGACCCCTTGACCCCAAAATCAATAGGGGTCATCTATTGATCATGACCAATCACCATATCAAGTTTGAAGTCCCTAGGCCTAAGGGTTTTTTCGTTATTGATTGGAAACTGTTTCTACCTACACGGTCAATGTGACCTTGACCTTTGACACCTTAACCCAAAAATCAATAGGGGTCATCTGCTGGTCATAACCAATCACCATACCATGTTTGAAGTTCCAAGGCCTAAGGGTTCTTTTGTTATTGATCAGAAACCGTTTTTACCCAAGAGGTCAATGTGACCTTGACCTTTGACCCCTTGACCCCAAAATCAATAGGGGTCATCTACTGATCATGACCAATCACCATACCAAGTTTGAAGTTCCTAGGCCTTAAAGTTCTTTAGTTATTGATTGGAAACCGTTTTTACCTACAAGGTCAATGTGACCTTGACCTTTGACCCCTTGACCCCAAAATCAATAGGGGTCATCTACTGATCATGACCAATCACCATACCAAGTTTGAAGTCCCTAGGCCTAAGGGTTCTTTCGTTATTGATCGGAAACCGTTTTAACATACAAGGTCAATGTGACCTTGACCTTTGACCCCTTAACCCAAAATCAATAGGGTCATATGCTGGTCATAACCAATCACCATACCAAGTTTGAAGTTCCTAGGCCTAAGGGTTCTTTTGTTATTGATCAGAAACCGTTTTTTACCCAAGAGGTCAATGTGACCATACCAAGTTTGAAGTTCCAAGGCCTTAAAGTTCTTTAGTTATTGATCGGAAACCGTTTTTGCTTACAAAGTCAATGTGACCTTGACCTTTGACCCTTTGACCCAAAATCAATAGGTGTCATCTACTGATCATGACCAATCACCATACCAAGTTTTGAAGTTCCTAGGCCTTAAGGTTCTTTAGTTATTGATCGGAAACCGTTTTTGCTTACAAGGTCAATGTGACCTTGACCTTTGACCCCTTGACCCCAAAATCAATAGGGGTCATCTACTGGTCATGACCAATCACCATACCAAGTTTGAAGTTCCTAGGCCTAAGGGTTCTTTAGTTATCACTCGGAAACCATTTGGTCTACGGACCGACGGACCGACGGACCGACAAGTGCAAAGCAATATACCCCCTTTTCTTCGAAATGGGGGCATAATAAAATAAAATGTCTACTGTCTACTATAATAAAAAACCGTGAGGCTATGTCGCGTAATTATATCTGACGCCATAGTGGCACAACGTCACGCTAAATGGTAGCGTTTCAATATTAACCGCCCGTCTAATAATCAAAACAGAAATGTTTTTATTTACTAAATTCAATTAAGTTTTTCGCATAACATTATTTCTAACTCATTCAATAAACTCATTTTAGAACCTACATTCATTCATTTTTCTCTGTTATGTATTTTTCTTTCAATGAGCGACCATATTGAATAAACACAGGCTCATCTGGGTGTAAGCTAGTCGCAATCAATTTTCGTTTTGTAAATGATGACGTGTTCAAATATTAAGATTTCCTTCTCAGAAATTTGTTAGGAATGATTTTAGGTTTTTCTTTGGAAAAGAAAATATATCAAGCCGGCCGTACCTTTTTAACATTTTTGCCCTGCAGAATGCGTTTCTTCTTTCCAATTAGGGGATAAAACCATAATTATCGCACAACACTGGCGAAATGTAATGTAAAGACAACAACACACAAATGTTTCCTTAAAGTGGAGACTTTTCTTCCCATTCTGCATTTTATACAAATATTGTCAAAATATACACGCGTGTTTTAATTGATATATTAACAACGAATATATATTATGCCACCAGCTTGAAAGATATTTATTTCCGATAGTACAGCATTGTTCAATTAATTATTTCTGACCGGACCAGCATTTTTTCAGATATCTATCAACTCCTACATAAAAATAATTCATTATCAGCTGATTGGACAAATGGAAATCCACCAATTAGTAAAATGCGCCGTACGTTATCATTTCCGGGAAATGCCCCCGATATTTATATTTACAGCAGTAAATCTAGCCAGAATTGGCATGATTGCTTACTTGACAACATATTACAACTTTTTTAAGTCAGTGGTTTCAGTTAATATACATATATGTAAAAGAAACAGTGAATTTGAGAGAAAAAGCCGTACGTTACCACGATCAAACCGGTGGAAAATTCTCCGCTTCGAATCTGGTGACGCGCATTTCAGATGAAGTACGGGACGAAACATCATGAAATAAAATCCTGTGTACCAGGAAAATTGTGTAGAAGGTTGTACCTTTACATAATAACATCACGAATTTCACAGAAAAAAGGGAAAAACCTACTTTTTGGCTGCATCCGCCATCTTGTTTGTTTGGGTAACGAACGGCGTGATTCTCCCCCTTGTTGAAAGTAATGTCTTGTCTGGAAAAGACCATGTTCACGCACTCAATCAGCAGACAAACGCATATGATCAGTTATTTTTACGACACAAAACGGAAACACTGATTCGAATGGTGAGTAATTAATGTAAATATAACGATTTGTAGAAAAAAATATACTGCAATGTTGTTGTTGTCCTTGTTGTTTTTCTCTTTTATTTTGGTGTTGTTGTTGTATTTTTGAGGATATGTTTAAGTGACTCACTGAAATAAGTTGTAACCAATAAGCATATATCATAGGAACTTCCAGATCCTAGTTATTGTCGTTGTCATAAAACCAAAATACAAAAATGTTAGCTAATTATCAAAATAAAACAGAAAATCTTAACTTTAAAATGGTAAATTAAACATGAACTATATTTTATCTTCAGCTTGTAGCACGCACGCATTCTGTAAATAAGATGTTCCATTAATCACTTTATGTCCTCAGCCATTTATGCATGGTGAAAATTGAAATGCCATAAGAGGATTTTTGTGCGTATTAGCCCATTTAATTGACCTGAATGAAATAATAAATTCGTTTTGTCATGAATGCAAATCTCTGTGATTAATGTAACACGCAAGACAACATTTTTATACGCCTTCCTAATGCCACAAAAGTTTGATGATAGAAATCAAATGTTAAATTTTAATTTATAAACCCGACAGGGAACGATGTATTTTTGCTGTTAGCCAATAAACAAATTTTTCAATGTGAAACCATACCTACTTGTATAGTTAGATTATTTCAGACTATTTTGAACATTGATACTGAAACAAAGAAACGCTGGTGTTAAAATTTGTAGAACAAATTCTCATTTCTTCTACAGTAACTGCAAAAAAAACTGAAAATTTTTATCTGACATTAACGCCTTTGTGTTTATGCTACAAAGTGACTTTTTTATATGGTGTTCAAAACGTGCGCAAAATATATTGTAAATGAAAATTACAAACAACATCCTCAAAGGACTCAAATAGATTGGTTTTATAAAATTGGAATTTTCTACCCTTGCAAAATGTAAGATGGAGGGTTTGATGACGACACCAATCATATTTATTACGATTTATACTTTGCCTTGTCTTTATTTGCACGATTGGTTTACACAAGAATGGTCATATAGTTTCATCTAGGAAGTGGCCGATTTGAACAAATATTTGTCCTACCAGTCTTTAGAAAACTGTTTTCGATAATTATATCATTCTCTTGTTTTGTTTCACATTTTTAGAAATCAATAAACTACTGTCATGCCACGCCATTTCCTGCCCAGTGAGTGCCTCAAGTCGTATATACTTTTCGATAAACCTCGTATAATTTATCTAGCATGTAGTTATCCTAATTGAACGCTTTGTTTCTTATACTTGATAACAAAACAATCCCGGTCGAATGTTTTTGCAATTATTGTGTTGTAATTTAAGATGATTTATTGTTTCTTCTTATGAAATGACGCTATTGTGATGATTCTAAAACGTGTGAATGTATCAACGCAAATTTTAAATAGAAATTCCTGTTAAGGTCTAAGTACATATGTCCTCTGTGTTTTACTTTTAAGTGTACATCTCACTAATGTGTCCAACATAATTAGATAACACATTATAATGGTGTAGGTAATAGCTGATTTTTAAACGAGTACTAGAACATATGAACATGCTTTCATTTCGACATGTAAATTGTAATTTAAAACAAACCATAAAAGATCTTAAGTTCTACACTTTATTATTATGTCAATTAACAATTGCAAATAAATAAACATTCCAGGATTGTTCATGCGACTGACTTAAACACTGCAGTGAAATAGTTCAAAGTGAATTGGGCAAACATTTAAAAGCACGGAATACAAATATAAAATAACTCATCTTTTTAATGGTGTTTAAGTTGTGCGTGCATAATGGTCTAATTATTTTATTATTGATTTAAAAATAACATAAAAGTTTTGAATTCCTTACCTAGTTTTGTGTGTTCTCTCTCTTCGACATATTTGCAGTCCTAGTCAAGTTTTAGTGACAAAAGCGTTTGGAGAAAGTTTATGATATTTTTGTCTTTACTTTTTCTGCTCAATGCACAATTGGAGTGTTTTTTTACTTTTCTTTTCTTTTATGTTTTTCAAGACGAATTCATCAATAGTTACTGTAGTTATAAAACTGTCAGATGTACAGCCATTTGATTATCGTGCTTTAGTAAAAACACATTTGCGGCATCAAAGGAACATTAATGCAGCCAACCTCACAAAATTTGCGTGTTCATCAGAAAGATAATTTCCTGCTAATTCAATAAATAAAAGGATGCTAGTCATGCTTATCAAAAAGTTTCATCCTCTATATATAGCTTATAATTTACGTCACTGAAAATACAGATATGCATATTGTTCAGTGAAAAAAATCCCACAGTTCTATATGCTTAACAGAATGAAAGGAATTAGATACTGATTAGCGATATGAATAAAATTCACATTAAATGTGTTTTTACAATTCGTATTTACACTGTAGTTGTATTCTGTAGAAAATGTTAGTTATTTTAGGTTACGCTGTAATTTCATCAGTACGATTAAATATAAAAGTGGTCAAGCCGGTAAATAGCAACATTTTTTTATGAACAACACGTCTTTACCTGCGCAGTCCAGCGAAAATTGTCAATTTTTTATTTGCATTGTTTTTTTTTTATTATGTAAGGATTAACTTCCCAAACACTTGCAAATTTCTGTTCCCTTGTAAGTCCAACATTTCTGAACAGTACATGATCATCAGGTATCAGATTACATTCCTTTTTGCACTCCTGATTGCTGCACCATTATGTAAAGCCTTTTCGAGTTTCTCTATAAAACCAGGTGGAGACGTTCCATTGATATGCTGATGTATAATACAATTTATACGCCAATTTACCCTGTCGTGCATATAACATTACACCGTCGTTTATATGATATAACTCAGCGTGCATTTGTACTTTGATCAATTACAACCTGCATAAAACATATATCATATGATTCTTATCATGAGCAGTTTCATGATTTGAAAAGATAGTGTGAAAGGAACATAAATCATATCATTACACAATAAAAATATATAATAATTTCACTGTTTTATTTTATGACAAAAAATTAATCATAATAGACAAGAAAATTGTTTGCCTTCTTAAACTAGAGATTTTTTTCTCTTTTTGTCGGTTATTGACACTAATTGCACGAGATTTCCCTATGTGTATTTGACGCATATGCAAACTGTTCATTAATCAACTAAATAAGCTGTAGTTTGATCTCACAGAAAATGATATCCATTGATATAAAGAGAAAATAAAGATATTTTATGTTTGTTTTATTTAAAATGATGAAATCAAGGACAGGGAATTAACTTCGTCACATACCATGGTCATTAACCGAATTGTGGATCGAAATCACCGACCTTCACCAATAAGGCATAAACGGCCCATAAGAAGATATAATGTATTCACCATGATAAGGAAATCGAAGCCAATATGTATGGATATTTATTGTATTTTAAATTCAAATACCATATTGCTTATTATTTTGTAGTATACATGTATATGTGTTGTCAATATACAAAGTTTCCTCATTTAATATTTTATGTTAATATCCGCATGTGTATGTCTGTAATTCTCTTCGGATTTGTCGCAATAATAATTCAATAAGGATTTATGTTGCCGACAAGTATAAATATTGTCAACTAAATTGCTTTCAATACAAGTGTTATGTGAGATAATTATTTTGAAATGTAAATATTTCCACATTCCTTATATTTCATAGATAATGAAGTTATACAACGATATGCTTATTCAGACAACAAATACATCAATTTTGGTAAGGTTCTTATCACAAACACTTAAAACATCTCAAAACGCAAATACATTTAACTTAGCAAATACATTGCCATATAGTGTTATATTACATAAATGTCTTGATATGTCAATAATCACATTTAACTTATGTTTCCTAGAAGATTTATTAACATAATATTATTAATATAAACGTAAGGATACAAACGAAAGTATTCTTTTAATTAAGACGCTCAATTTCTATTTTCAATATACAATATATATGATGGTAACCACAAAATGAAGTTCGAAAATATGCTTATTCAAACAAATTAAATAATAACATTTCCATAAATTTGAAATGCTACAACAAAGAAACAACCTTTTTATATCAGTTGTTAAATGTACGGTACAAATGAAATACTAGTAGATTAAAGATTTTTTTAAAAAAGAAAACAAAATATCGTTCTTTTATAAGGAATTGAATGACACGTTGTTATGATTATATAGAAATAGGAATGACGAAACAAAGTACCTTTAGGAACTAACAACCAGTCTTCAAGCCAAAAATACTTAACATGTACGATGGATCGATGTTCAAATAAATCACAAATAACAGCGTTAAAAATACAAAATACTAATTCATCGGGCTACTTAAGCATTTTACCTGTATTTATTACGCCATTGCTGAGGGTACATGCAAAGATGATATCATTTAATTAGAATACGCAGAACAAATAACTGTACAACTAATTATCAATATATTTTCAAAAGACATCAGTCATTCGATTATTGCTCTTCATGAAGAACATATTTGCGATCAAAGCAGCATTAATGCATCCGACCTTAGTACACCAGAAGGATTATTTCCTGCTAAATCAAAAAAGTATAGGCCAATAAAGCGTAACAATAGTTTCCTGTTTTACGCTCTTTGTTTACTTTCATAAAAGAATTTACATACAGATTCTGAGCCTTTGCAAAGTAATTGAGACCCCGCATAATAAGCCTTGTTAAATTTATTTGGCATAACAATAATGAATTAACCTGAAAAAAATAAAGGTAATATCTTGAAAATAGCCAATCAGAAGTGCACTGACGACGTTTTTAGAAAAAAAGTAAAAACATATGTTTTGTAAGTTTGAAAGCAGATGGCCAAATGAATAAAACACGATTACAAAAATCAAATAACATCTTGAACAATAAATGATTCAAAAGCAAATTTGCACTTTGAGTAGTAAAAGCAAAATAAAGAGCTCGTCATATTCTGACAATTTTAAAGTAGTCTCTTTAGATAACAACTCAGATTAGGTCAAATCACTCAAGTTGTATTCGAAAAAGCTTAAGCTTCGACATTATATCTGCCCTTAAATATCACAAACAAGTATACGAATCAGGAAGCACGCTGCTTTTATTTTGTATGAACAAATCTAAAAAAAAGCCATAAAGATATAATAGACTACAAAGTATGCGCAGACGTGGAATTCCGCATCACATTTAACTAACACTTATGAATAATCGTGTGTCAAAATTATTTAGGGAAAAAAATAACTTCTTAACTTATTCATGGTTTAGTATTTTTGCAAAGTAGGCAGAATGACAAAATACTGATAATTATTATGAATTCTATGTTGTATGCTTATATTCCGACATTCGGGAATGTTACATAAAAACAAATCAGGTTTACGACTTTATTTTGCCATATAGTTACAGAAATGAATTTAATTTATAACTATAAACAAAGATTGACACTTTCAATTAACGAACATTTACTCTAAATTACCGAATACTTTAGACAATTAGTAATTGTCTTCGTTTGTCTTTCAATGTTAGGATTTCAGACAATATGTTTAATATAACCGTTGTTTTGTGTGCTTTCCCAGACAAGCAAAGATAAAGTCAATTGTCTTGTTGCCGTAGGTAAAAAAGCAAATAAAAACAAGAAGTATCTTTAAAAAAGATACTCGACCGAAGTTAAACTTGCTAACTTGCATAGAATAAGCTACCACTAACCATGCTAACCGCAAACAGAACATTTCATTCGTCCTCAATAGTTTTATTTCAGTTCATTTTACCCGTAATGTTTTTTCCCCATTAATTGTCATCTTAGATTTAAACAATAATACTTACATTCTTTGATTTTAATCAAAATGGAATTTGATTTGAATAGGGATTTATAATAAAACATTTAGTAGATACTGTACACTTATTCCATGGATAATTTTGCAACTGTAAATTAGTCGAAAGTTCGTTTCAATCGTCTTATGTGCGGTTCGAGAAGTGAATACAATGACCAGAACAGCTTAGAAGAGAACACCAAAACACGCTAAAGTATCAAAAAGGCGATCCGTCATATTGAATTCTATATATTAATTGAAAAGCTGTTAGAAACATCTAGCAAATATCAATATTATGTATTTATTCTGACATATATCTTCTCCCAACACTTCTTGCCATCGAGCAATCGAACATTTTGAAAGAACTCTACCTATAACGGAAGCTCTTCTAAAGTTTAAATAGAACAGGCTATAAGTGTTAAAATGACCAATGAAAATTCTGCCTATATTCATTCTTTACCGTTAATTTTAGCGGAAGTCAAGGTGAAATCAGACGGCCTTCGGCCGAAACACTCAGAACTGTACAAAGGTTAGATGACCAGTATTGTTTATATCACATCTGATGGGAATTCATATAATAAAAACCACAGATAAAACCTTTAAAATAATATAGGGCAGCTTATGTCACAATTACATATATTTGTCCAACCCAGTTATAAAATGTTCATACAGAAAAACATAATTCACAAATGAAATGTCATTGTATTTGATATTTTGATCCCGATGATAAATATTCATTCATAATATTCACAACAATAACGGAAAACAGTATCTTATATGCAAATGTGGTAGTGCGTGATATTTCTATGAGCATAACTTCAAAGTGAAATGCTTATAGAAAGAAATTTCATCGAGAGGAAAAGAATGACTTATTCTAGATATAAACCCTAATAGACTCATTTTGCAATATTCAGCAAATTCAATCAATTTATGATAGACCTACAATTAAAATAATATAATCATCTTGAACGTCTGAAGAAAAGGATATACAAACAAATAACATAAACAGCATCTTACCGACCTTTTTCTCTTTCCTAACATAAGAACTGTAGATAAAAATCAGTGCAAATATGATGTGTTTTGATGCATTTTTGGCTTTGGCACGATATACCAAAAATGCTTACAATGAAAGAAACAACCTCAACGTGTCATAATTGTAGCCAATTAATCACCTTACAATTTAGTTAAAGTATTAAATCGTAAAAGCAATTGCATTTCAACATTTAAATAGAACAAAACTATGAATCAATATACATTTCATACATGATGCATGTCAATTACGTGCGAATCTGTAACTTTATGGTATGAATCCGAAGCTTAGGCACACATGCGCAAACAATTAACTTTGTAATGTAAATTAATTGCTTGTCATAATCACTGTTATCTATCTACATTCATCTATGCATGAAATGTGTGCCACTTCATACTTTTTCTCTGGCACCAGACAGTATGATGAAAAGCGTCTCTATTGTGATAATTGATATTTTATATCATTAGGCGATTGATTCACTATCTTATTCTCTTTACTTTTATATTATCTTTATTTTGTGCATGGTAAAAGCAGAAATGCCTTGAGATGTTTATTGTGCCCATTAGCCCATTAAATAGACCTGAATGAAATAACAAATTCATTTCTTTTTGGGGTCATAAAAATGTAAATATCTGCACATTTAAAACGCACGACAATCTTTTATACACTTTCCACGTGCCACAAAAGTTTTATGATAACAAAAAAATCAAATGTTAACTTTTTATTTATAAACTCGATATTGATGCAAGCCAATAAACTTTTTTGTATCCTTGATATGAAATAATACCTTCTCGTATAGTTAGATAATACCTGCCTATTCTATAACATTAATACTGAAACAAGCATACTCTGGTGATAACATTCAGAGTAACAATTTTTTTCTATTATACTGCCAAATTTGAAGGAGAATAATCTGACCTTTACACCTATTTTTGATTGACTCTTGGTGTTGCTCACCCGAGCTTTTCCAGTTTGGGCGCCATATGATCTAAACTGTGTTAATGCACCGTTTAACTAAACAACAAACAAAGTACATACCGTTTGTTATATTGCATTTACCGTAGTTACAATGTCATTATAACAACTGTCCATATCCGGCTACAGAAGTAAATAATCTGAAATATATTTTCATACTTTGGTGGCACATTAAATCAAAGCATATTATTTGCTACGATTGTCAGTGTATGAGAAGATGCATTTCCGATGTGAGCAAAGAAGATAACAATCAATTAGACGTTATGATGTCTCTTGTAGTCAATGATTGATAATGAAATTAATTACACCATCGTAAAAATAGTACCGAATGATTATTTTCCGGCGCAAAACATAAGTTATAATAAAGACGTCATTATCATGTAACCGTCTGGAACAACAGAAAAAACGGTTCTTAAACATGAACACATTGCAAGAAGATTTTAGGATGTGGAGATAATCGCTTTTATGCATGACAAATCATCAAAAGAATAAAGGTTGTAATTAACGTTTAAACGTAAACGCATACACATGCATCACAGGTTCTTGTAAGATCTATAGAAATAAAGAATCATTAACGTACAAACGGCAAAATTGAAAATGTTGCAGGCTCGGTTTGACTTAGAGACAGTTCATGGATGGTACTTGTAAGTGCAAGCCCACGTCCACGCCCCCAGCACCCACCAACTTAAGCAATATTATTCAACATTAAATATAAAAGTTGTGCAAACAAATGTCTCATGTATATATAAGTCAACTTATAACACATATTTGCAGCCGTAAATGCACTTAATAATAAGTGTCAACTAACTTAGTTTTAATCATCTTAAACTTTTGTTACTTTAAGAAACAGACATTACCTCAAATATAAAAGAAAGAAAACGTTAGCCTGTAATTTATGTTATATATTACATTAATACGAATCATTTAAAGTGTATATCTAATTGTAAGAATTAAATGATAACCTGTCACGTTATGCATCAGTTTAATTTTGCCAAGGACGTTTCAAAACGAAAATTAGCAAGCCAAGCTTTATATTGTTTACTGAGTATAACAAGGATTTGACGAACTACAATGATTTCATTTTTAACTTTTTTGGAACAAGGGGAAATTGTTCATAATTTAATCTAAACGAACACTTATTAATAACTTTCTTAATGTATTTTTTAATATATTTACAAATTAGAAATAAAAATCTGAAATGTTCTTTTATTGTAAAAGCGTCAATCAACGATATTACATTATAGTATAATCGCTTTGATCGGATAAACCTTAAATATTCGAATAGTGTTTATAAGATTCATTATACAATATATTGTAATGACTTAACTTAAATACGTTAAAATATCTACAAGGCCCACTTATTTTTGAAATCGTGTATTTCATTTGAATTTTATTTCTTGAAACTCGATGTGACACAAAAAAGAAACAGTCTGTCTGGCAATAGTGTCTTAGTCATTATCTGAAATTAAAACTAGTTTTTGCTTGCTAAATCTTCCTTCATTTAAGATTGGATAAAATGTTTATGTAATATGGAAATCAGGATGAGGTAAAAACACAGCTAAAAGTAATCACGAGCATGCATCGAGCTTTGAATACTGAACATGCAAGAAATCACCAAGTTCCTTCTCTAATTAAATTCAGTTATCAATACATAAGGGAGATTCTTTCTTGAAGTATATAATGTTACTATTGTAGATTATTGCATACATTACAATTAGTTATGATAAACGAGAAAATACATATGACACTTCACCGCATATAAGCGTGCTCTATGAGGAAATTTTAAGACATCAAAATATCTACTTGCATTTACCTTCTCAAAATGATATCCATTGATATATTGAAAGAAACGACCAAAGGTCATGTTTAATTAGCCGAATTTACGCTAGTTCGTTTCTGTTGGGAGCAAAGGAGATATTAAACGTGTAGAATATTTTCTTTGTAAAATAACATGTACCAAGATAAATAACAATCCACACAAAACATTTAATAAAATCCAAACTTTGTTATAAACATATTGTGTATATGTTAAAAACACACAGTGTGAGTGCTGTATGTAATAAATTAAAAATCGTAAAAAACAGATATACGTTTATATACTTTTTTAGTTTAAGAAATAGATTATTTTCCTTTATTTCTTTGATTAACTGATTGTCATTCAGAAGCAAAAATATCCTTCGTTTCATTTATGCGTACAATGTGTTTGTCATTTGATTAATTGGGTGACCTAATCTTGTCATTAGTTTGTCTTTGATGAAATGACAAAAGTCAGAAAAGTACACGAATCAGAAAATAACAAAATCAATGAAAACTTGAACTAGATCATGAGGCCTAGTTTACTAATGGGGATGTATTGTATATGCTAGTCCTGCGAGTGTGTGGTTTTATTATGGGTATTTTCTGAAATATTTATTTCTGTTCTTAATATTGAGCACATATACAGTTTGTCTGTGTATTTTAGGTTTATACATGTAAATGTTTACTTTAGTTGTTCTTGTCATTATTACCGCTAAATGTCAATTATTTTGTTATTTGGAGATTCGTTTTAATTGTATTTTATTACAATGTAATTGAACATCAAAATAAATATATATAACTGTATTAGTTGAAATTGTATTATTATCATGATAAAACATGATTTCAATATGATGATTGTAATTTGAGCAATGTACAATTTGTAAGATTTCAAGGTCGTTTTTTTAATGTATGCTTAACAGGAAGTTTAATTTCTTACAAGACAAGTAACTCAAGATTTATCTTAAAATATTCTATATTGAAATCTCCATATATTTCCATATTTTGTCCGTTTATTTAATGACTGCTGCCTGTTGACTGTTGCTTTAGAAATTTAACATAGAATATCCATTTAATTTTATGAATTGTGCATGTTTACATAACTGTAAGACATTTTCTCAATAAAAGACAATTTCAACAACAATACGAGGTACCATTCACACAAATAGCATACAATATAATCTATAAAACAAATTAGGGATGTGTACTTTAGCATAATAATATATTGTTTAAATTGCCAAACACTAAACAATCTTAACAACATTATATCTTGAGATCTAGGTTTTCTTACATTAAATAAAAAATGCATTTTGCTTGTTTGGTAAAAAACACACGTGACAATTAAAACTCTTTTTTTTTTAAAACCACATGGGTATAGGAACAAAAATTTGAAATCGCTGACACTAATTTGTATGTTTTATTGTATTGTTAATAAGAATCGCAATGATAACAAACAATGCATGTAACATGTTCTGTTGTTTGCAAAATGTTTAGATATATGTTACATATACCGTTTTAATACAAAATATAGGAAAATTGAATTTTGTCATATTTGAAATACGCAATTAGTCATTAAATCTGACCATTATAATTATAAGGAAATTATCCTAAAATTTTGTGAAAAACATAGCAAGTTTTATGATTTCGTAGATAATGCATCAGAGTCTGAAAGACAGTCATGTTTTCTAGTATTTAATTGTGGAACGGGAATTACAACTCCTTCAGGTTGTATGGCTGTAGCTCATATATAACCAAACTTGAACTGATATGTTTCAAATAACAACAGAATGCATACAAAAATCTGAAGAAAAGGCGATCCCTCGGAAGATCAAGCACAACAAAATTACATAAAAATTGCAGACTCGGTTTCACTGACTCTGTACATGAAGGATAGATAAATAGCGCAACATCCAACACGCTTCCCCAAAAACCTTCAGCAACGACTTGAGTGGTGTTCAATTTTGACCAATTACAAGACACTGCTTGAAAAAAAATCCCGAAAGACCAGAATAATATAACAACACTGAAATAAAGTATTGGGCAACATTTTACTGCTGCAACATATATTTATTTCAACGAAGATCAGAATCATGTTTTAAACCGCAACAAATCATATTGAAAGCTGTGGAAAAATATAGATCAGAAAAATATTTTCATATGTTGCCAATATGTTTAAGAAAGGCATATTTATTTAGATTGTCAGTTAATGGACCCAAGCATTTCCGATGAGAACGAAGAAAAAAAAACATCAATTTAACGTTATGATAAGTATTGTAAGTGTTAATTATTGAAATTGATTAGAGCCTCGTAAATATTGTATTTGATCATTTTTTTCCGGCGCAGAACAAAAGTAGTCATGAAAACGTGTTATCATATAACTCTTTGATGGAATAAAAACAGTTAAGGAGAAGCACATTATATGCATAGTAGAAGGAAGGAAGATGATTATTCTTAATCTCAATCATGACGATCAATTAATCAAAAGAATAAAGGAAGCAATTACTTCTTAACCTAAAACGTACGTATATTTTTTACAGATTTTCGACAGCACACTCACTGTGTATATAAATGTCTATAGTCCGTTTACAAAAAATATCTGCATCTATTCGTGATACCTTTGCATTTAACAATAACAGTGTTAGTGGTGCATATATATAGTAAAGTGTATGTGTTTCGCTTAGTTAAAGGCATACGTTGCCACAGCTAAATGAGGAAATTATTGTTTTTGGAAATTGATACATGTGTTTCCTGTAATTTGTAAACGAATCATATTATTTTTAACCAATTTTTATATTTATTTACATAAAATTATATGTTATATGTTTTTTACACATGTTTATTGTTTTACAAAAATATTAAAGTCGATAACGTTATGCATCAGTTTCACAGTTCCTGCACGTTTGCGTCAGAACATAAAATTATTATAGTTACGATCCATATTTATTTGTTAAATAAGGAGTATAAAGCATGGATAAGTTAGAACGAAATGCATTTCTATGGCTAACTCTGAACATGTAAAGGGGATTAGATATGTCAGAGATATATTGGGTGCCAGCGAAATTTTATAACAAAGCATGAATTTGATAGAAAAACTGACTTAAATACAAATTTCTTACAATTTGAAGGGTTCATTATAACATCACATACTTTTTAAAAGACAGAACAAAAATAACCAGTGACAAATCTATTTCCCACCTCCCCTTGATACCATGTTATATTAAACCTATATTACTATGTAAATACTATGTAGGTACTTCTATTATTTACAATATGTTAACAACCAATTGTGAAAAGCCTTCCTCCAAAGCTGCATGGTGAAGTGTTTTTGATATAGCTCCTTTGGAGTGGAACATTTATACAGTTGGATTTTCAAACTAACAAATGATACTTACTTGAAATGGTTCCAAGTTAGGCTTTTGCATCGAATTTTAGCTACAAATACTTTGTTGAACAAAATGAATATTGTGACTGATGAAAAATGTTCATTCTGTAAAAGTGAGAATGAAACACTGCTTCACTTGTTTTGGCAATGTGATAAAATTAAGTCATTTATAGCAGATATTACTGAACATGTCAAATCATTCAATGTAAACTTTGACATAGATTGCAAAGCTTTTATTTTGGGAAATACCAAGAAAAATTTTGAAAGTTATAACATATTTTGCCTAGAAATCAAAAGATATATTTATTTATGTAAAAGAAAATGTATTGTTCCTAACCTGAATGGGCTGAAAGGAAGCTTAAAATTAGCCCTATCAATTGCTAAAAATACAAACATTTTAGGAAATAAACTGTCAAATTGGGCCGTGGTAAATTTACTATGTGAAATATAATTATAATTATCAATGATTTGCTTATGATTAAATTTAAGATTGTTAAAGTGGATTGGTCTACAATTCTGAATTGGCACATATTATTGTTTCTTTTAAAGTAAATATTTAAATACAATAAACAACAACAGTATAACACAAACAAAACACTAGAAAATGTATCATTTGAATATTCTTATGATGTTGCAGTATTTGTATATTTAAATTGTTTTGTTAAATTGTATTATTATTAATTATCTGAATGACATTGATGTTACATGTAAATGACATGCATTTGTAAATTTATAATAAAAAAAAATCATAACGATAACTGCTTTTTGACATTTAAAACATTAAGTTATTATGTCACAATTACAAGATATGATATGAAATAAAACGTTATCTTGATTCATTTCAACATTGACTTAAGATACATCAAGTAAAACTGGAAGGTTAACATAACTGGAATATACATGTAAAGGTTATAAAAATTATATGTTATGAAATATTTTTAAAAAAATATCAACTGTCAACAGTAAAATTATATTGGTTCCATTGTTATATGGTCGATTCCCGAAAAAGTTGTAACACAATTAAATTGTTAGAACACATGAATAATGTACGTTAATAGAATAAAACGTTCCGAAACAAAGTATGTTTTTGCTATTTTAAGTAGGGTTTTATCCGTTTAGCATTAATTGTGTACGTGCACCATTCGCTTTAAGGCAATAAATTACCATATTTATTTCATACATGCATTTTGAAAGTTTTTTTATTTAATTCAAACAATATTTTTTGAATCAGATATATAGCTTTATACAGTTTTAAAATATAACCAAGTCGTTATCGCCTGTCTCTTTTGATCAATCTTAAAAAGATATTATTGCAAGACACGGTAATTTTTCGAAATGCTTTAAATAAAAAAGATTCTTAAAGATGATTTGCTATTATAAAAAAAAGAAACTGTGTTTCTGACAGCGGCGTGTTAGCAAATACATTATTAATGTTACTGCTGTCTCATTAGAGATTAGAGAAAATTATTTTTTACAATGGAAACAGGAATAAAGAAAAAACGTCATGATCAGTCCTCGAGCTACAATTACTAAACAGGCACAATATCACCAAGTTCTCCCAGTAATTAATGTCAATAATTAAAGTCATCATCATTTAATAGAAGGAATTTTATTCCATTTCTAGAGCATGCAAACAATGCGATGATACTGTGTCTCGAATATCTGAAATACAATATTCAGATAACTACGTTATCAATGTACAAATGATAGTGTTATTTTAATTCCTCTGCACCTTAGATCTTTTACAAACATGTAGCATTTCTTTGAACATAAATATTTATATTAACCAAGATTGTCAACGTGCAATGTGATTTAAACTTCATATCGAGACGTCAACGTCTGTTATATTGCAATTCTTTAGTGCTTTTAAAAATATAAAACCGCATTACGAATTACTCTTTATCGTATCATTACGATAGTATGTATACAAACTGTATGTCTTGCAAAATGCTTGAAGTAAACTTATAATAAGAATAGTTTGCATAATCACAAAATTTAATTATATTAGGCATATTATGATGGCAAGTGAATGACCTTCAATGATTCTAGTAATACACAATTTACCGTGTGTATGACAATTAGTGAAAATAACATATCTAGGCAGTAACTAATATGGGTTGTCATTTAAAATACTTTTAAAGTATTTGTTCGTATGTTAAAATGGTATTCGTTATCAATTCTAATATTTTAACGTCCATAATAAGAACTGAGTAACTATCGATATTAATAATATATTGACTAGACAAGGTGAAGAAATATCTAAATAAACGCTATGGAAACTTCTAATGACATATTTGTTGTATTTTTTAGAAAAGAAAGGATTAATACTTTACATTAAGTTACCTTTTCTTTAAGTTACCAATTCTTATGTAATTTTGTTGTGATTAATGCTTCCGAGGGATCACTTTGTTTCCAGGTTTTTTATTTAAAAAATATTATTTTCATCTTTTGCCCTAAAATCTCAATAATAGCAACCTACTACATCAACGTCTTTTGACAAATTTGTATCCTTTATTATAAACAAACAACATGAATGATGCCAGTGTACGCATGTGTACTTACAATTATTTTATCATATAAAATGTATTTAGATCAATTAAAACAATTACAATACTGGGGCATAGGATGCAATGCCAAGAGGCAAAAGAAACATTATCAGAATTATATAAAAGTAAATACATAATTGCACTGTTCTAGATTATGACATTGTATTCCTCTTATAATAAAAATTGTATGGTATTATCACCGATATTGAAAGAAATATATTTAGGGAGTATACACAGTTACAATGTATCACAAGGCGTCTGTGTCCTCAAGATTTATGATTTTTGTTATATCCAAATGCTTGTTGTCAGTAATGTTATAACAGACAAGTCGTAGAAACAAATGTTCAATTAGATCTTAGTTCTTTGATTCACAAAGTGCTTATAATAATAATCAAATAAACGTGTATGTGCCTTTTATGTACAATTTCTCATTTATCATTTTATGACAGCAAACCAGTGAACTGATTATGAAAAGAAATTGAATGCCATTTGTATGTTTTGCACAAATAACTGTTACTCAATAAAATTATCTCAAGGGTAATTGTGTTGAAGTCCTTTCAACTCTAACTCTTTTATTATATGAACGTAGAATCATATAGGAAATTGTTCTTTGAAATTGTACTCGATTATGATATCATCGTATAAATTGTACCCAATCACTACACTATCGTACCTGTTAATGTACTTACTCATAACACCACGCCCTCCTTTGTAACAAGTTATATCCTACCATATTACCCTCATAATAAATGTAGCCGGTCATCGTACTCTTGCGATAATTATAATCTCGTAGGGTCTGTACCTGATCATTATACTTTTGAGAAACCAAAGCGACCATAATACTGTTTTGGGTTAAAACATATTTATTTAAGCTCGGTTGCGAAACAAGTTCTTGCAACTTATATTAATCACTTTCGAGTCCGCTTCTTGGAACCAACAAGTACTGGTGTCATATGAAGAAACATGGTCGTGATTGAGCAGGGCTCGAACCCATTATCTCTGGGTTGAGATGCAGACACCTTAACCACTAAGCCACCACTCCCCTTATTAACTGTATTTGATTATTATATCCTCATTTAAACTGAACAGTTTCCTTAATTTCTTTTATAATTTATTCCGGATAATCCTTTCCTGATGTAGACTGTAGAACGATTATTATACCGTCATATAACTTATACCCTATCACCATTCAATACCCAATTAGTATACCCTCGTTTAATGTGTAACAAATCATTTTACACGTTTTTCGACCAAAACAATTGTAACAACAGAGACGTTTTGTCTAGAACAATAAAAACGATTGAAGGGAAACACATTGCACGCATACATGAAGGTATAGAGATAATTGCCATAATCTTAATAATGATAATCAATTTATCAAAAGAGTATAGTAAGTTATATATACTTCTTAACCTTGGTTATGAAATACTACATTTTTATGACTGATAACCTTGAGTATGTTAAATTACATGACTGATACGTGCACATATCGTACCCATATACAAATGTTCGATGATCCATGTATATACAAAAGAATTCATGCATCTTTAAAATAATATGCAGCACTCAATGTTCTTCAGAATTGCAGTTTAAAATAGCAATGAGGTCTAAATTTTAGTATAAAGTTTATTTAAATATTTTATGTGTTTTGCTCTTTTACACGAAATACTTTGTTGCAGATATAACGCGGAATACTAATTACATAAATACTAGACAAAAAATCTGATGAATGTTACTTTCTGACGGAACATATGGGTAGATATATACCCTGAATGTGATATGTATGCTTCCAGTGCTTAATTTAGAAAATATGAGATTTTTAGTTGGAAACTTGTTAAAAAAATATGAAAATATAAAAAATATATACACAGAACGCGTCAGCCAAATAAACTTTGAAAAAATATTGACCCCATAATGGTGATGTGACATATCAATAGAGAAAATAAGAATCCCCAAAGAAAGCCCAACACGTCAAAATTGAAAATGTTGCAGCCTGTTTGTGGACGGTACTGGAAAGTGCAAACTACCGTCCACGCCCCCTAGCACCGACTTAAGCAGAATTCAACATTTAAACATGAAATGGTAAAATTTTAAATTAAGAAAGATCCACAGATGTGTTCCTACGGCGGTTATTATGGAACCTTGAATGTGACACAGAGGTGCCATTCCATGAAGCGGCGTATGGTCCCCAAGTAATAAAAAGCGTGTGCCCTAAACGAGAAAACAATGGGTGGAACTAAACAAAATGGAAATTTGAAAGGGAATCAGAGGTTTTGAAGCCTGTATATCACTTATGAGACGCCAAAAGACAAAATTAAAAAGCAGGCAACATATCCTAAGGATGATTCAACATTATTCAAGTAGGAATATTGGAACCACCCAACTAGAAAATGCCAAATAGTTAAAACTAAAAATACCACAAATACCACAATAATGTCGTGCTGAAAGATCTTTAAGGATCGAAAATATAACATCTCTGATTGAATGGACGGGGCGAATTTATTACTTTTTATCAAATTATATATTGACTTAACATACATTTAAGAAAAGTTTTTTCCAGTGAGTACATTGTACTAGATAATTATTTATGTCACGAACAGTGCAAGCAATAAAAGGAATCGATTCATTTCGATAAATGCTATTAAAATCCTGTACAGAGTGTAAGTACAGATTGGAATATCTTATTGTTTACAATAATAGTAGTATTACTATTTAATGCTTAAAATACAGTACTGGAAGGCATGTGCTAGCTTAAAGCGTTAGCTAAATGCATTGTACTTACATCTGAGACGCTGCACATTAGTCTTGTCCTTATTTTAACAATAAATATTTATTGCAATTGTGTGATCTTATTTGCTGACAACATTCTAGTTTTTGTTGCAGTTGGAGGTTTCTTCAAAATATATATTTTTTGTAATTATTTGAGTGGTTCTTGCGCATGAATCTCATTTCGAGACTCAATTATTCAAGACACTAGAAATCTATGGTTTTATTGCATACATTATTCATTGTATCCGTGTATTCCTTCTGATTAATGAGTGTTTAATGGGTGTTAATTTATGATACTTGACAAATTTTCAATATTTAATATTTCTTCAATATTACAAACGCATGTATTGTATATTTTTGCACAAGCAAATCTAAATTGTTTGAAATGTTCGACAGTTATGTATTAACTAATTACTTTCTATACTCAGTTACAAACGCATTGCTGGTACCGAGTATTACACCCACGAACAGTTCCTTGTACCTCGGCGTATTAGATTACTGAAATAATCACACAAACTTTTCGTACTTAGTTCTGCCATTACTGTCACAGAAAGGTCGTTACTGTCATGTTTCAGTAATCGACGCAAAGTCAAATACACAAAACTATATTTCCGTACAAGTGTATTAAAACAGTATTCTTTTTCCCAAAATGTAGCATCATATTTTAAAACTACACAGCGGATAGTATGTTTTTACATTCAAGATGTTAATTGTATCAGTAAATAAAAAGCTAAGTTAGTTTGACCAAATTATTCATATTTTAGAATTCTGTTTATTTAGAATTACTAATAGATAAACAATCCGTTAATCAATAACATTACAACTACTAAAAATAGCTAATAATAATATATGTGCTAAAACATAAGATGTATATTATTTATTTATCAGTTACTTTGTGAGCAATTCTAAACAAATCAAAAATAAAATGTGGGTAAAACTTCAATTATTTGTTCGGCAATATTTTTTGCATTGAATATTTTAGTCATTTTATTTTCTTTCTAGTTATACTTATCTTTTTGATAAAGTATATAAATATAAAAACTGTACATATGTAGTGCCATATGCATTTGTTATTTGACAGTTTGTGCTGATGGAGAATATATGGAATAACCGATACTTGATACTTCCAGTATGACAGTACTAGTACCACTCTACTAGACCAAGTCTGGTACTTGTACTGATACTTTTAAAAGGAAAGGGTCCAGAATTGTGTTCATTTTGTTGTATCTAAATATGCATGATTTACATCTAAATTACTGAAATTATTTTGTTTAAAATATGCAAAACAAAATGTTTGCTTTAAAGCAACGTGTGCAAATATTAAAATAGATGATTTTCAAAGTGTTTATATTACTGCAGAATTTAATTATGGAACTCGATCATTTGACGCAGTGTGCGAACTTTCCATTATCTTTTCTATGTTGCTTAATGTTAATGTTATTCAAAAAATGCAAATTGCTGCAGTGTTTATCTTGTAATGGGATTCAATTATACACAAAGAAGATATTAATATTTTAAATGATTCATGTTGATTATACAACATCAATTAACGAACCTGAAAATAGATTGTGTTTAATAGCATTGTAAAGTAGTTTTTACATCTAACTTTGACAAGGAAGTGCGGCATTCCACGAAGAACAATTGTCGAGTGAAAGATTCGAACCTAAATAGCACAAATTATTTAAACCTGTCATATTGTATCAACATCATGTTTCAAGTCACGTTTTGTTTTAGCAATAACACAGTAAAATATCCGTGCGTAATTTATTTGACAAATTTAGAATGAAATACTCTTTAATCACTTTATTTCAAATATCTTTTGCTTTATCAAACATTGGAAATACTTAAAGTATAGTAAAACTTCTCTTTAATTTGTTTGTGGCGTTTTCAACGTAGTCATAATTTGTCTCATCGCTTTGATCCAACACGCCTTTTAAACTTCACAAATTCATGCTGATTTACATTTAATAGATATATACCCGCCCTCGTAATTTGCATTGGCAGCAGATTCTATCGCTTTACAAATGATGCGAAAATCAAAGTAAAAATAGTGACTATTACATAACACTAAAATGTTTTATAAGTCATACATGCCAAGATATTAACAGACATCTAAGGTGAGTTAAAAGGTGTTCAAGACATAAAATATCAAGACATAACAAAAGCAGAAGGAAATATGTTTAATGAATGTGACATCGGGCTGTGTCATAATTGTCATTCGTATATAATTACAAAATGTGGGAAAATATTAAACCACTGAAGTTAAAAAAATCGTCTCAAACTACTTTGATTTAAAAACGAAAGAATACATCAAACAAATTTGAAACACAAACTTTGTACAATGATGATGAAAACGTGTATACTTTACAGCATGTTTCTTTCAAGATGACCCCAAAATATTTTCATGTTATTGATTGCTCCACTGAGGTGATTCAAATAAAAAAATGCATGGGTCAACTTTGGTAATAAAACTAAATAAATCAAATGTTAAGAAGAAATTTAACGTAGAAGATTTAAAATGAAAATACGCATTTTTTTTTTTTTTTGATTTTTTTTTGGGGGTGGGGGGGGGGGGGGTTCTTGAGTTTTAAAATCTGTTCTAGACTATTTTGTACAATAACTAGTTGTTGCGCTTCTTGTATAACGGAGTCCGGAGCCTTACTTAATAGGTTACACCAAATATCTTAAAGTATAATAATATATATTTGTAACCCATCTTGTGTATAAAATAATTTCAGGATTTCCATACAAATAATAGTGATTGCATTGATAGTTAAAAATCGAAAGAAAACTTCAAATAATTAAAACAAATCATAATAATACATGGATATACGTGACTGTTATTATAATATTTTTAATATTAGAAAAATAAATAAACAGATTCAATTAAATTAGCTGTAAGCAGATTTTACAGTGTATATAGCATGTAAAATTATTGTAAAAACCACAGTAACACTCAAATTCATTTATCATGTATTTTGTTTAAAGAAACAGCAAGCAACAACAACAACAAACATACACGCACGTTTTAAAAGTAAAATAAAAGACAAATAAAAAAAATCAAATTTTAAATGTCTATTGAATTATCTCAAACTTACATATAGTGTTTTGGAGTTTAAATTTGTTACTTACGTGTTTATTGAGATAGCAGCTCACATACTATTTTTTTACGCCGGCGTTCGCAGCGGTACGGCACCTGTAGCTTAAGAAAGAGGCTTATGTCTATACCTCGTGCATGACATGCCTGCAATACTCATATATCAGAACATTTCTATCTACATATAAATGTTTCATCTCCGAAACTCGTTTCTGAAAAGCCTACTTGTGCAGGATTTTCTACATTCCAAACACTTTAAAAAAGAGCATTGCGGAATGCATACATTGCTTGTCTAATGAATTTATTACAAACAAAACAACAATGTGGCCATTGTTGACTTGTATTTGACGCTATTTCTTTATCGCCCAACACACTTTAAGAAAATTGCCTATTAAGATACTAAAAAGAAATAACATACTAAACCAGTTTTGCATATTATGACACCAATAAGAAATTAATTAAATTAGTGTATAATTATCAATTCCATATTTGCATTCGTGCTGTTTTTGTGTGTGTTTGTTTTTCGCATTATAAAATCAAATAATCGAGGCAGCTTTTCATCATTTTCATTGACATTCATTTCTAATTTCGATAGCTACCTGAATCACATACACTTTAAATAATTTCGTAATTACGAGAAAAATTAATCACATAACACACATGTACAGCAATTTATATGATCATATTAGCGAAACAGATATATTTTGTTAAATTGTAAACCAAGACTCTGGAAGAATAATATAAAGGGTAAGTTCACTCAGGCTTTAATATTGAAACAAACCCACAATTAAGTCACCTTTTAACAAGATGATCGGCAAATTCAAAGAAGACATCAACTTCCAAGAAAATAATCCTTTGGACGTAAAAAGATGTTCAGTTCAACATGTTTGCAAGAAAATCTTCAATCAAACCAGTCCATCAAGTACTATCAATAAACCGTAAGGACACAGCAGAAAACTCATTATCGCAAAATCATGACTTCACCTACACTTCATCTCATCATGTCATGATCGGCTATCTAGAAAGCTGCTTATGTTCAATCCTGCCTGGATAGGTAGCCACATTTGTGAAAAGTGTCATCGCCAATTAGGCTATAGAATACCACTATGCAAGGCCATTGGCGCAAAAACTCTCTCGCACAAAGTAAGATCGGACAAGGCCGTGACTGCCAAAATCTCACGGTTTTCAGATTTACCTGTATCTCTAGATTGGCAATGGTGTGTTTTATTCACAGCTCTTAACATAACTTAAAGTTCGAGGACTTGAAAATTGCTTAGCCGGCTGCTAGGAGCATTGAGGCGATACATTGCACTTTTTATTACCCCAACCTACAGACGTCTATGAACGCCGGCTGCCCCCACACTGCTTCCAGCCACATTATGCCCGTCGGATTTTGGATGGCCGCCGATCGCCACTCACTTTTTTCTCCAAGTGGTCTCAGTACAATGCTTCAACCTTAATTGACTATCGTAGCACTGCTTACGTATGCTGCTTCACTTAGTTTGTTAACTTAAATGAGCAAATCGTAACAGAAACTTACTCTAATTCGTTATTCCAAATCTATCTCACTAGAATAATACTTTCTATACAACTCTACTCTTCTATCCCCACTCATTCAAAAAGCACACGCTATGGCTGTGGAATTAAAATATTAGCTGTGAGACAAAAGCAACCATCTTAAACCATAATCGATTACACATATAGCCTTGACTCTATTGATACTCATTGTTGCCAGTCGGCCCGACCATTTATTTGTTATTATTTCCATATGCTTCAGTAGATGCCACATCCTTGATATAATCCAGCCTGTCTACACTTTTACTTCGCGTATACATTTACCATCTCGCTCGAGCATAAAATCACGCTAAAAGAATTCTCCCTTTCTCATCGTCGTCGACCAACTCCTATCTCGTCTCTGCCTTCTTTGAAAGACAATCTTCATAAACCGATGCTCCCTTGTTCTCTACAAGCCTCAAACATCCCGTAACCTGTCGAAAACGCCTCCTTCGGAGATTATTCAGATGCTAATACATCCATGCCATCAACTAGTGTTACATTTTACTACAATTGTCGTGGAGACATTATCCTGTTCAATATTAGGCACACCAAACTTTTCCCCCGGCGCGTTAATTCTCAAAATTCGCATCGCAGAAATGTCACACTAAAAAACATTAGCTACTAGACAAAATTACACGTCATGTATGGCCCTTGACATAGACGTGCGCTCGGGAGGTGTGAAAGTTAAATGAAGCAGTTACCTTGATTTTTACAACATTAATTATTCTAAATTTTTCAAATTCTCAAAAGAGCAATTATACCCTCAACCAAGAGTAACTAGGTTAATAACATACTTGTCATCTATTTGACCGGCATCATTTCAGGTGTGGCTTCTGTAACAGCAATTGTGCTCAATAATTGCTTTAGCTTCACAAACACATCAATTATGTTTTTCATACCAATGAAATGCAACACTCGAATTAAAATATTCTGATAACATTAAACAACCGGCCAATGTTAATTAACTCATGCTAACAGTAAAACATCCTTCTCGGGGATTATAGGAAAACCCACATTTGGATAAGTACCGGGGTATCTATATTTTAAACGTTTTCTGCATACTTCAAATTGTATTGGATTTCATAATGATTTGGTATTACACAAAAAGATACACATGAAAAATAATAATTAAACAAAAACAGATAATGACTTGCAGTTCTATAGCCAAATGTTTTACAGTAATTGTATTACTACTATTCGGAAGTACAAATTGACACATCAAAAGATCATTAATGTAAGAAAGTACACAAACTTGGCTTCTTTGCCAGAAGAATAATTTCTCGATGATCTAATAGATGAAAATACGAATCTGCTAATGTATCAGTTCTATTCGTATACTGTTTATTGGACAGTTGTCTTTATAATTTACGCCATCACAAACTTCAGATCTGAATCCCTTCTGCCTGTAAAATTACTGTAATACATGCAATTTGAAAAGTCTGTAAGTTGCCGCTTTATTACAAATTTATTCAGTTTCAGGCAAGGCAGGCAGCAAAAATTTGCCATTCGTAAGCCTTTTGCAATAAATGGTATAGGATTGTCAAACGAAAGATATCAAGAAGCAAAGTTGAAATAGATAGTTTTTTGAATTGTGAAAGCGTTTAGTAAAAGACAAATTCAAAAACAAGGCCAACACTGAGATTTCACTCCTGATCCACCAGACCCTAGAACGGTCACTCGCTTTGAAAGGAGGCCGGCTTAAGCACATGTAATTTGATGTACATGAATATATCTATCTGAGGCGATAAAACTAACTTCGACCACTTTAATTACTGCTGTCATATTCATGATAAACTGTTTTTAAGTGTGGGTTTGCTATCATGCGTTCACAAGCAGTATCCTATAATTGTTTTAAACAACCACAATCTGAAAAAACAGCATGGGAATCATTCACACGATATAGGAATGTACAGTGTTTGACGATTAAGATGGCGATTCTCGAGTTTATAAAACCGGTGTGTCTATTAAACGCTACAAGATTTGACAACTGTCTTGTCTACATCTAAATTCTTTCTCCTCAAGTCGATTATTTCTTTTGAATGAGAATTTTTGATGATATTTCGGTTCAATTTACAAAATTAAAAGAAAACAAATACACTCGTGTTAACATCCATATGCACTCAAGATAAAGGAACATTTATTGAAGTTGTTCATAACGTCTGATGAAACGTGCAATTAAACTATTTTTTTCCATAACCTTTCTAACGAATTTAATAAGAATATTGAAATAATACTGTTTAAATAAATTACTATAATAATGATGATACGGCATTCCTAAGGTGACACTTATTGTACGCACAATTTACACAAATTCAACTAAGACCTCTTCCTTTAAAATTATTGACTTTTTTCAATTTTAAGATAGGAAAAGATTTCTTTATTGCTTTGCATAACTTTTCATACATCGCCTCGAGAAATCTTTACGATTTCATGTTAACCAGTTTTAGGCAAATAAAATTTTATGGAAGGTAGATTAACAGTTGTTTCGTCGCAAGCGCACACAACTGTAATTTCACTTCGTCAGAACATAATGTAAACATGTCTTATGTTGAAAGAAATAAAATTATTTATATATACAAGTACAATTTATATAGAATGACTGGCTTATTGTAATTTAAAAAAAATGAATAAGATTGTACTGTCCATGACAGAAAACAATTCAATTACTTGAATTGTTTTGTTAATGGAGAAAGATGACCATCTTATCTTACAATTGTATATTTCTTTCTAAAATCTTAGGGCTGAAGCTTGTTACATTGCTTGTGTTGGAGAGTTTGACATTGCAAAGGTGGATCGTTACATCTGTCTTTTTGTTTACATTACTTTAGCATGCACGTTATTGTGCACAGTTTATAAGATAAATAACCTTGGTACAATACAAATTGATTATGTACAAATAAATATACATGTATATGTGATATTTGCAATTGACTGTAAAAATACTTTTTATTAATGAAACTTTTACATAAAGATACGTAGGTCTCATTTTAGTGTTATTCCTTACGCATACATGTATAAAGCGATCCGTTAAATATGTTATGTTAGGCATAATGGATCTAAAATGCGATTTTATATTTTATTGATTTAAATGTTGTTTTTTTTTACACAGAACTCTTTTCTTTAGAGAAAGAAATGCAGTTTCCTTTCCCTTTCTTTCTTAAATGCCAAGTTACAAGATTTTCAAATTCCGTCATCCTTCTATTTTGTATAATTATGTGTAAAATTACATAAATCATCTTATCACATGCTTGTTATCCAAATATTAACGCAATCGAATACAGATGAAGGTCATAAAAATAAATACATTGTTATCATTACAAATATTAATACATTTCACTCATCTATAAACTACATCAGTATAATATAATTATGTATTTAAACCAAGCTTTTTCAATTTTCAAGAAGAATGGCATTATGACATGGTATCAATGAATTTGAGGAAACACGTTCTAAAACATATGTCGTTCATTTAAAAACTAAAAAACTAACTTAAAAACAAATGAGGCGTCTTTGAACGGACATTGTCGACTGTCTTTATTTATATGCTCAATATTACTTTTGAGTGATTGGACATGTGATAATGAATGTATCTAAGTATTTTAATACACGTACCTTAACTTTTTGAAGAAATAATTAAATTTATAATATAACATGTAACAAGTGGATACGTGCACAATATTGTTGATTTACATTATGGTACAACCGTTATTTTTGAGTGATTTGGCATGTGATAATGAATGTTTCCATTTTAATAACGTATAAAATGTGTATAGAAATATGTTTGGTAAATTGCTAGCGCCTTAGGTCCATGTTTTTTCTTAATATGCATTTACAAAATGGCGTGAACGTGAAATTGATCAACTGGGATAATTCCGTTGCGGTCCATTATAAAAACAATGTTAACATGTTATAAACACATATTTTTGTCTCTTTAAATCACGCAATTAAGTAATTTTATGTCCTAAAATTTCTGATATGTATCTTTACCATTATGTTATCTTAAATGCCGATAATTCACAATTTATATAAGTATTCTAATTTAGCAGGAGAATAAGGCAGGTTAGGAATGCTGGTAAATGCTGTGAATTATCACAAGAATCCCAGCACGTTTTGTGATAATTCACTTAATGTGTTTTAAATTGAAATGGTTTAAACACGTGAGATTGACATAGAATGATAAAGTCTTGGTTGCGCAGTCGTAATTGAGTTTTTATAATAAATGATGAAATTACACGCTTATTTAGATGTTTGCATTTCCGTTGTTGTTAGATTATCTTATTTCCCTTGCTGATGTTTAAAATTGATCATGATGGTTATATCCAAAACGAAACTGAATAGACTATTATATCTTATGCAATTTGTAAGTACACAGGTAAAGTAGTCTGACCCAGCCTAAGCTTATTTGACGACTGTGCTGATTTAAAACCAATTAACCAGATAAATTGTAACCTTTTATACAGTAGACAGTAGACATTTTATTTCATTCCAATAGGCGTTAAAGCCATGCGGACATAAATCATGCACAATAACGAACAGTGTATGACATAAACATATATACATAATATCAACAATCAAGAAAAAAGTTTGGAGAAGATCAATTTTGATTGATAAAGTAAATACCAGCCGAAAATTTTCTTAAGTAGCTACATAATTAACATTTTCATTTGAACCACTAACTTATAGATCTATTACATAATTATATACATATAAACATACATACACACATATACATGTACATTTATACAAAAATCAAAACATACATTACATGAGCCATTAATGCAAAATTTGTTGTAAATTAATTGAATTTTAATACATAAACACATTGCCATATACATATCCTTAAAATTTAAGGTCCCTTCGCATCAATTTCAGATTTCATAATTGTAACAAATCTTTATCATTCATTTTGGATTGTTTTGAAACTTCGAAAGTCCAATTTCAAAAGTGCTTTGACTATTCATGTTAAGTTGCAAAGAGACCTTCGAGCTGACTTAATTGCCAACCCTTATCATATAAACATGACATTTATACCAATAGAAAACATATTATATATAATTATGTACAACAACGTTTTAATTTTCTCCAAAATTATATCTGTCTTGTCGAAACGAAAGTGCAAGACAAATCATATGGATATTATGTTAACATGAACATTACAACTGGACAAATTTGCATTGTTAATCATATAGCAAAGTATTTCTAATAATAAATGCTTTGTTTATATATATTCCTAAGTTTGTAATTATGTTCTTATTTTCTGAGTTCATAAGATCTACAAATTTATATATGCTAGGCCGTATCCAATATTTTCTGGCAATATATTTTTTTCCTAATACCAATGGACATTACACATTCAATAATAAAAATATATTCATCTTCTACCTTATTACATGTTATACATTTTCTATCACTAATAGGTGCTCTGGTGGATTTGGTCCATCGACCGGCTTCAATGTGTAATCTGTGAGATGATACCCTTAAACAAGAAAATGATTGACAAAATTTATGAATATTAAAGCATTCCAAATATGGTTGAAATCTGTGTTATAAAATAGAGCCCTACTTGATTGGTTAAGTATTGCATTCCAGTTCTGTATAAATTGATCGCTTAATCTTTGTTGAACAACAGAAAGAAACATTTCTTAGTGTGCATTTAAAATATGTCGGTTTATTAACTTTTTGTATTAATTTTATGTTGCAGTTGTTTGATTTTATCTACTTTACAGAGGAACTGTTCTTATGATAAGATTTTTAGATTTTTATGTTTATATTATTTTTGTTTATTATGGTCTTTTAATTAGTCAAGAAATAATTAAAAAATTAATATAACATGTAACAAGTGAATACGTGCACACTATTGTTGGTTAGGATTATCAAATAACCGTTGGAAAAATAGTAGTTTTAATAACGTCAATTGTTTTGGCGATTTTCCTTACAGTTTTTGATAAAGCTGTCTTGGAAAAAAATAGGTCGTTACTTAGGGCTTTAATCCATAATCTCCTTGATTGAGATACAAACACTTTCACCAATGGACTACGACAACATGTTAAGACATAAGATCATACTTACATATCCTTACTATGATGAGGGTATTTAATCAATCAAACGTAGACACGAAACTATCATCATGTTATAACTTATTGTCTTGTTTCAAGAAAGTCCTCAAAATTGTATAATATGAAGTCTGTAACATTAAGTAGCGTTTTTCTTCTAACGAATTTTATTGTTCACATTTTTTATCAATTCATTAGACAGACAAGACAGAGTTAATAATAGACGCATACGACTGCATTTGGCTGAAACAACAATATCTGCATTTCTTACACTTATTTTTTATACGCCATCAGTAAAATACTAGCATTGATTATTAAAACTATTTTTGAGAAATTTCACGTTTTACTTGCAAACTGAAATTGAAAAAATAGACTGGCTATTTTTCATTATTACTCACATCTTCAGATGCAACATTGCAAACAATTATAATTCTTCTCAAAAGTAGACATGGTCGGTAACACAGCTTGAAGAAAATAAAAACATGTCTTAAATGTTCTCCAAAATTAGGATGTGTGAATACATTGATCATAAAAAAAGAATAAAGTACCGCACATTTCTGTAAAGGTTAACATTGAAATACCCTGAAATTGACATGATTGAAATTAAAATTCTTTTTTTTTCCCACTAACTTGCCTAACCTCAGTGTTGTCATATTTTCTGGTCCTTCGGGATCATTGGTGCTAGCACTATTAAGTGTTGAGAATTGAGTACCGCTCAAGCCGGTGCTAGCGGGCGTGAGGGATGTTGCACTTATTCATTATCTCTCATGTACAGACTCAATCAAACCGAGTCTGCAATTCTTATGTAATTTTGTTGTGATTAATGCTTCCGAGGGATCACTTTGTTTCCAGAACTTTGTACTTCACAACAGCAGGTGTCAAGTGCTGTGTGGCAGCTGTAAAAAGTTGCCCCGTACTTCACTTCAGTGTTGTTATATTTTCTGGTCCTTCGGGATCATTGATGCTAGCACTATTAAGTGTTGAGAATTGAGTACCGCTCAAGCCGGTGCTAGGGGGCATGAGGGATGTTGCACTTATTCATTATCTCTCATGTACAGACTCAATTAAACCGAGTCTGCAATTCTTATGTTATTTTGTTGTGAGTAATGCTTCCGAGGGATCACTTTGTTTCCAGAATTTCGCTATTTATTTGTCGTATATATATTGAAATAATACTAGCTTGTATCATAGTTTGGGGACCTTTCTGGATTTAAATCGTATACATATACATGCACAATGCGTATAGCATGCACATTGGCAGGCTCATTTTTTCTGGGGTTTACTTATTGTGACGAAAGCGGAAGAAAAATCATATTCAGATGATTCATTGCCTTCAACTATGATACAAACAAAACACTCGGCAATCTACACCCCCTTGTACAAATCAGATAGCCCTATGTTTCTGTGCTCTTTCTATTACTAAGAACAATAAAAAATAGTTGACAGCGCTGACGTTCAATGATTCAATTATACAGTATATTAATTGAACACATTTTGACAATTGTTATGATTTGTTTTCACAATATCTAAATGTTTAATATGATTATAATGTTTTCCAAATTCATTACTAGTATTCATTGTGATTAAAACATCAAACACGCGAATGAATACCGAGATTTCATGACATTTATTGAACTCTTAACAATGTAGGATACGTGCCATTTTATGTATGATGTTTAACCAAGAATTGTAAAATATATCTAAAATAGTATCATTTAATTTTTATTTTACTTTTTTATTTATAAATGTTCAAAATATTTATTTGCTTAATATCCTGATAACAAAAGATTATTTGTTCAATATATGTACATTTAGAAGACTGTTTTAAAGAAACGTATTACATTGTAGATATTAACCGGTCACCTGCTTTTACAAATTGATATGTGTAGCTTTCTAGATTGTTACTGGACAAACAAAAATATGTACTTTGAAATTCGTATGTCAAACATTAAAGAACAGAGAATGTCAGTTATCAGTCGAATGTGTGTTGTGTAAACATTACAAGACGGCCTTGATTGAATATTTCTGTCTATTTTCAAGGTAACACTACAAATATTTCTCATTGACATATTTATTTATTAAAGTATATAAATAAAATGTAAGGATAGAAGATAGGAGTAAAGATATATGGCACAATGAGGAAATCAAATACGTTTATAGTCGAGTTCTTCACTATTTATAATTTCGTTTGTGCCTTTTGTCTGTGTATTATTGTATATTATAGCAAAAACTTTATTGGAAAGTTTACAAATGTCTTTGATATTTGCATAATTATATACAGATAGCTTGTAAACATTTTGTTTTATTTCCAATTCAGGCAGCATATATATTAAACTGAATGTGTTTACATAACGATGGTAATATCAAGAACTCAAATTCTTATCGCCTTTGCAGTTCTATAAGTAATAGGGCGTAGCCCCCCGAGTATTAATCAGATTGCCGAGTGTTTTGATGTTCTTTCTCTTTTGTATCATAGTCAAACATAAAAACACGTTCCTTGTTGTCCCACTATGAATCCCAAGAAAAACGTAACCAATGAACAAGTATCTGAACATGATATTTCTATCGCTTTCCCTTTATCTGCCGTCACAATAAGTAAAAACATCTGGAAACAAAGTGATCCCTCGGCAAAAATGAGCCAATCAATGGGCATGCTCTGGAGTGCAGGTAACTAATACCTGCACCCCAGTTAACGCACGGGCCATGTATATGTATACCATTTAACTATGACACATTTTCAACAGAAAGGTCCCCAAACTATGATACAACTATATCTTTGTTCATCTTGCAGAACATGTAATAAACAAAAAAGAAAAGAAATCCTACATGGAATACGTGTGGCTTGCATACCACCATGCTATATAGATAGAAGTTGAGCATGAATACAAGCATTTTCCTCTTGTCTACTGTGATGGCTTATCAAAAGAGTAAGAGTCAATAACTGATTTAATAAAATCATCTAGATGTAATATTATAATCAACAATGTGTTCGAATATTGTATATTCTTTGCTTTGTCTGAAATAATATGTACTTGTTTATCATTCAGAGAACATTAGTTTCAAAACATAATAATTGAAATGCTTATTTTAATACTGCCATGCCATGATGAAAACAACAACATGACACCTACGAAAATTAATCTTTGGGAAAGATCATCCGAATATTTACGATTATTTGGTGTTACAGTATTTCATTGAAAAGGGCAGCATCAGACGCGACTCAATCAATTTGTTCCAAAATGTGTTTATGTTGATATGGCTTTCTATATGTACAATAATTTCAGACTACTGGTATTCATTTTTCTGAAAATGAAATTGTTTAACATAATTATCAACATTTCTGGCTTTCTGTATTATATGTTGGCGTCGACTTTTAAAATTTGTTATGAACTATGAATTAGAATGTAAAGTTATATCCTATTTATCGCACTGGTTATCTTCCAATATGTTTAGTAAGACTAATTGTAGAAACGAATTTCACAAAAAAATGTTTTGCATAACATAGAGAAAAATACAGAATCCCTTAAAATATCCCTTTTAACGGACGGTACTTGAAAGAGCAGGCTACCAGCTACGCACCCTTGCACCGCTTTATGCAAAATTCAACATTTAAAAATGAATATGGTGAAATTTCGAATAAAGAAACATCCGAAGATATGTTCATAGCTCGTTACGATAACATAATTATTAGTCAAAATATTAATGTAAAGTTACTATAAAAACCTATGTCCTGTAAAAATGGTCCGGCATGTCAGGTATCACATCTCCTCTTAATATTTTTGCAGCTAAATCTGGATTTCTACATTTTATTGTTTAAAATTTAAAACACAGTTCGTTAAAAAGGAGCATTTTTTATAATGGGTATGATAATTTAATAACACATTATTCTACACATTTCCTACAACAAATAATGACTTGCAGTTTTTACTGCAAAATGTTCTACAGTAATTGTGTAATTGCTATTTGGGAGTACAAATTGAAACATCGAATAATCATTAATGTAAAGAAAAACAAACATTTGGCGTGTTGACCCTAAGTGTTATTTCCTGATGATCTAATACATGAAATAATTCTTATTAAGTTTATTGATATCGATACTGTTCTTCTGTTACATGTACTTTTATAATTAAAGTCATCAAAACTTGTATCTTCTGATGCAAACTGTGTTATATGATGCATTTTGAAACCTTTTATTTCATTTTTATTAGAATCATTCATGTCTGAACTGCAATAACTGTGCATTTGTCTTAATTTGACGTAAAATATATTGGAAGTGCTAAAGCTGATGCAGATGGTAATTGAATTGGAAAATCAAAAGAAAATATTTTAGAAAGAAACAACACCAATTATCAATTAAGTCATTCCTGTAGATAAAAACTTGATTATTTGTTTGATTTATCGATTGATTGATTGATTGATTGATTGATTGATTGACAGTACACAATTTTATATAAAATATAATTTCGTTTGAGAGATAAATGAGATTCGTTTCTGTTTTGTATTTCCCGGTTCCGGCATAATTGAACCGAGTGTATTAACCAGGTGCTCCCGACAGGTACATGCTACTTTATTTTGATTCATACAAGATTATGACGTATGATTTGTGTTACTTTAAAGTGTGAACAAGTAAAAGTGTATAAAGATATGATTATTTCAAAATAAACTATAAGAAAATTTAACATAGAAAAAAAAACATTTTATTACCAATCAATGTTAACTTTCGTAAGGAATTTTAATTGCGACTAAATTTATTAGATTGTTTTATTTATATCTTACGTAATAAAGCTATTTATTCATTTATAGCTGTTAAAAAAATTCATTGAGAACATATTGTAAAGGAATCTATTTTTCTATGTTTTTGCACGTTAAATGTGACATTTCTATCAGCACGACGTAGTACAGTAAACATTTTTTTGAGCAGTTTTTAAAAAGTTTCCCGCAGATATTTTTAAAGGAAATCAAGTTATGGCCACTTTTCTGAACTCAAGCTAGGATGTTATGAGGGCCCCTTTTTTAGAAATCAGGAACCTTTAAATAATCTGCAATAACATTCTAATGAAAAATGTTTTCCCATTAATCTTTGGTAAGAAACAAATAATACCATTCAGCTAACAATCCACATAAGCAAAACTTTGAAAATATCAGGTTCCATATTTATTACTAGATTTTGCATAATGTAGCCAATAAATACCTATGTAAATTTAAACACTTTTTTCTTTCTAAATGGGACATCACAGATTCATAAATAATGTTAAAAGAAAAAAAAGAAAGAAAAAATACTCTTCAAAGCGGAGGTAATGTGAAGAATTTTAGGGGCTATCCCGGTTCTGAAACATAAACCGGGAGTATGTTAAAAGCTGCAATGTTAAAGAACTGTCTGATCTACATTCTTTCTTCACAAGTATGTTACATCTTTAAAATATGAAAATCGATAAGATTCTGAGTATATTTATATAAATCAAAAAGACCGATCGTATTGACAATCAAATGCACTCAAAGTCACAGACTTGGTTTTATTTCGCTTGTTCATAAGGGTTATGAAACGTGGAAATTAACTTTTTCATTCCATAACCTTTATAAGAAATTTGAATTCTGATACGTTACTGATTAAATGAATTACTATAATAATAAAGATGAACAATAATTCCCAAGTTGACGCTTGAAATACGTTTGATTCACACAAGTTCAATTAACATCTCTTCCCTTTATTTTTTTTTTACTATTTTGGGTTTTTATATTTTAAGATAAGAATAATTGTTTTATTCCCTAGCATAACTTTTTCATACAACGCCTCAAGCAATCTCGTATAATTTGATGTGAACCAGTTTTAGAAAAAATAATATTTTATGAAAGGTGGACTAACAGCTGTTTCGTTATAAACACACAAAACCTTAATTGCACCTCACCAGAGCATTATGTAAACATGTTCTTTATGTTTAAAGAAATACAATTAATATATACAAGTATATACAGAATGACCGATTTTTTGTAACTTGAAGACGAATTATATTTATATGTTCATATGACAATATGTTCATATGACAATAATCAATGAATTTGAAAATAAGGTAAATAAATTTCTTGCCACTTGTCAATCGCTTGGTAATACATGGTCGACAAATATTTTTGGTGGTAAGTTGTAACATGTGCGAACTGGCGTTAAATAGTATACCAGGTTTTCATCACCAATCACAATATTAGAAAAAAACAGCGATTGTCATTTTTAGAAAATATTTTTGTAAGTTTCGATCACAATCAACTCGCTCTTTCTTTTTGGTCAGATGTAAGCAAATATGGTATCTATCGCCTAACTTTCAGGTGATTATTCAGAATTGTAAGAGTTGGATCTTTTACATAAATTGTCTGGGTTAGTAAAAGTCTAGCATCTTTTGTCAATGATAAGCTTTACTTTTAATTTAATTCAAATTACAAATATTTTGTCTGTAGCTATAAACCGTTTTCTACCAGACTTACGGACATCTTCAATAGACTTGTGCCCATTTTTGAATTTAGCCACCCACCTCGAAACAGTTGCATAAGACATTTTATTGCTGTCATTAATAATACAGATATCATTTATAATATTTTTTATTGTAGAATTTTCAAGTTTGACTTGAATTTTTATATAAGCCCTCTTTCAGCACTTTTAACTAAGCATTTACCAACAATATTTTATATAAAGTTACTCATGTAACGTATTTTTAAATGTGAATAAAATTCCTAATCGGTTGACTACACACATAATGTTGGTATCATTTTAAAGCATATGCTTTGAACCATAGCATAGTTTACACAATCACAAGAATTATGAATGAAATAAGGAAATATACTTGAAGTTTCATAGTATTACATATTGACCCAAACTTGAATAATGTACGTCAAATGATAAGTTTCGGCATAATTTTGGCGCCTAAGGGCCAATTTTCCTTAATATTCCTGCACTAAACAGCGCGTTTGTGTATAAAAAGCCAGTGAGATAATTTCGCTGTGGGTCATTTGACAAAACAATGTTAACATGTTATAAACAGATTTTTTTCTCTTTTAATCATGTAATTAAGTAATTTAATGGTGCTAAATTTCTGATCTGTATCTTTTACGTAATGTTATCTTGAATGCAGAAAACGTCCACAATTTATATAATTATTCCAATTTAGCTGGAAAATATTGGATAGGAATGCTGGTAAATGATGCGAACAATGGCAAGAATCCCAGCACGTTTTGTGATAATTTACTTAATGCGTTTTAAATTGAAATGGTTAAAGCACGTGAGATTGACATAAAATGATAACATTGTCGTTATTGACTGTTTATAAAAAATGATGAAATGCCCTGCTTTTTATTTAATTCCCTCTACCTTTATTTCTTTATAATTGTTGTTGTTTCAAAATTATCGTGATGGGGTTTGTGCTGAGGCTTAAGAGAAATACTATTTTTTCAATTTTGTTTGACACAGAGTCTTCAATTTTCAATTTTTCTTTCTTTTTTCACATAACTCTAAGCATCTGCCCTATTCACAAATCGTGCCTGCTGAAGTGGTTTGAACGGTATGTCTTTTGTTTAATTACAGACACCATGTTCACGTCACTTTTCTTGAACTACACGCTATAAAGTGTGGCACAGTTTGACAATTAGTTTTTCAAAAGTAACATCATTTTTGAGATATCAATAATCTTTAAGATTTTGTTTAATAGTTATAAAATTGATATAACATTTGTAGACATATTTAAATGTAACAAGAAAGTGAAATTTCGAATACTAAAATGCATTATTATAAGTTTAAATGCAACGGATGATATGTAAACAGTCTCTCATTTGAACTGTTTTTACATATCATTTTTTACAGGTAAAATTGTTCTTCACGAAAAAAAATCCCAGCAAGGAAAGTTGTCCACTATTTAAAATATCTCGGGCTATAACCCTTTTTGAGTAAATTGCGATATGAGCATCTCAAATGCCCGCTCCCAATGAGTTGTGCCAACACCCTTTTCACTCCACATCACTGCTACGTTTTCATGTTAGCCTTAATTGTTCTGAAATAGTATTTATTACTCTCTAAATCAGGTGATAATATGGACATATGTCCCTGGTATGTACATAGTCAATAGAACATGTCGTATCATTTAAATCTATTATATCAAACTTTTAATTGGTATTATACTTTTAAATGTAGCCTTTACAAATATACTTAAGGTCATTTGTTTTGGACTCATTACAGAACAATTTTTGATAAAACTGACGTTAAACTATGAGAAACTGTAGTGACCTAGGGCTATAACACATTATCTCGTTGATTAGAGGAAAACAATTTCCCTGGATTTTTATTTTGAAATTCGTTCTTGTAATAATACGAGGGTTAAACTATGACACAAGCCTTTCTTATCAATGAATTGCTAAGATGACAATTAAACGGAAAACAATACGTGAGTAGAGAGGCTCATTTTCTTATTTGTTACAAATGCATTCAGATGCACAATCAAAAAGTAATTATAATTAATTTTAAAAGTAGACACGGTTGAAAACAGCTGTGAAGAATATAAAAATCATATCAAAAATGTACTTTAAAATCAAAATGCATGAGTACATTGGTAATAAAAAGGCAAACATTATAGCGCATTCTTACATGTATCAGTTATTTTGATGTTGAAAGAAAAAATATTTTCTTGTTTACTTAATGAATAGACTGGTCGTTATGCATTTTAACATTATAATAACTTTATATATATATAACAGCATGTATGCCCAAAGAAAACTATTTAATATTTATATCAATAAAATTAGCTGGAACAATAAAACTAGTTGATAGCACTGACATCCAATCGTTCAATTATATAGTATTCAAAAGTTGCTCACATTTTGAAAATTGGTACGTTTTCGTTTTCTCAATTTATTAATGTTAAATATGATCATAATGTTTTCCAAATTTATTACTAGCATAAATTGTGATTAAAACATCAAACATGCGAATAAATGCCAAGTTTTTCTTTTTTAAATTCTAAACAATTTGAGATATGTTCTATTTTATATATTGTTTTTGTTTAGCCTATTTATCTAAAATGATATCATTTTATTTTCAATTTATTTTTTATTTGTTTATGTTCAAATAGTTTAAAATATAGATAGCACACAATTTATTTGTTCGTTCCATGTGTACTTATAAGAATTTTGTTTTAGGAATCGTACACGAAACTAAAAGTCCAGGAAACACCAGATTTGTTTATTTGTTTGTCCGTTCCCCAACACATTATAGGTCATGTGGTGCCGAAACAGGACATATGATTTTGGCTTACCTCATGCGTTTGGCAAACCACCTCGTCGGGCTAAGTGAAGCAAAGACCCATTTAGTCGCCTCATTTGATCACACAGGGACTAAACGGTGGCTACAAGTTTGCCTCAATTGTTGACAGCAACACCTCAGCTACCTTATCCACAATAGGCGAAACACCAGGTACAAACACGAATATTTGCTTTCCTCTGACAAACATAAAAGAACAGAAAATGTCAATTTTCGTCTAATGGTTATGGCACATTATGCATGATGACCTTGTTAAAACTATACCAGCTATATTTGTTTCGGGGAATTCCACTGAGATCTAAAAAGGCTTAAAAACATAAAATTTGATAATCTTATAAATATCGAGTGAATTACTGAAAATGGAAAACTGTGCAATTGATAACAAAACAGTATACTCATAATTAAATTGAAAATCGATGTTTGTGTAATTCTTACCCGGATTTGAGTGAAAACTATAGCAACGCTCTTCATTTTGGGTCATTTTGATTATTCCGGAAAAACGGGGACAGAGAATGATCTGAAAAGCTGCACGCAAGTTATTAGTCCAGACCATCTTCAATTCTTACACAAACCTCGGGAAAATATTTCCAGTCCCGTCATGTCAAAAAACCCTCAGTGGAGTCCCTTTAAAGTATATAATGAAGTATTAAGCCACGAAATGGAAGTTTAAGTTATAAATATATGACACAATGCTGGCATGCAGAGTACTTTTATCATTTGTGAAGTGTTTGTGCCTTTTTTCTGTATATAATTATATAATATAGCAAAAACATTATTGGACAGCATACAAGTATTTTTGATATTTGCATAAGTATATGAAAATAGTTGGCAAGCTTTAACATATCAGGTTGACTATAGATTAAATTAAATTTGTTAAATACATAACGATGTTAATAACAAATCTATGATAGATTGTTTAAATTATTACGTTTTATCTATCATATGTTCTATTACTATGTGTTTGTTAATGCGGATGATGTGATGTTCAAAGCAGGAAATCCTCTATATTGAATATATTTGACCTGCAAGCTACCATGCAGCACATTCGTTGCTGATCATGACAAGCATGTTCGTTTTATCTGGTTGGTAGACCAAACACCAGAGTAAGAGTCAATAGCAATAGAAACAGCAGTCCAAAAGAAAAAAAATGCAATATCACAAACATGCAGTTGAATGTTTATTCTCTGCTCGCTTGAAATGTAAATTAATGCATTGTTTCGAGAATATTTGAATTTCTTGAAACCAACTTTATTGCTAGTATCATTTCTTTACTTGCTCTGATAAGACAACAACAAAATGGTACCGTACCGACGAAATTAATTTTAGGAAACAACATTCGTATAAAGAAATGGGGTTTTCTATGAACATACGTTTACGGTTAGTTTTATAGTGATTAAGAATTGTATTGAAAATCTAACTTCAGGGTCCGAATGTTCCGTTGTTAGAAATTGTATTCTATGGATACGCAATAGTCTGAAAAGCAGACCATTTCCTAAATATGAAGTTATTTAACATACTTTTTTCGACAGGTTATCTATTTTAGCTTCGTTTCTGTAAGTTATAAATTATAAATTAGACTGCCAAGTAATACCAGTGTTAATCGCTCGGAACATCTTTCCATTTTTTTTATCAAGACAAAATGTCGAGACCAAGGCCGTCTGTTTATGATTAGACATACTTGCAGGTGGTAGTATACAAATATATACACAAAATAATGCAGCTCGTTATTTCAAAATTATGCTAAACATTTTTCATTTAAAGAGAACGTGAAGCTTCCGAAAGCTAATGTGTGAAGATATGTGCAATATATATCCATAGTTTCAATGTGCTTTGGCATGTGACGATCAGAGATTAAGATTTAAAATGCTTTCATTTTAGCATTGTTGTTGTTTTTGTTTTTGGGAGCGGTGTCCATGATACAAATGATAAAGCTGTGTTTGATGTGGTTTATTACATAAATTCTAATAGATACTGTATAAAAATAACAAAAACTACTTTGATCGTATTTTGGGCACACTTTACTTTAATAGTACTTTGTAGCATAAATTATATGCGATTGTTAAGTCTTTAACGTGGCGGACATTTAAACAAGTACACAGATATGAATATCTAAACTTAAACCAAACAACATTTAATTTAGCTACTTTATTGTAAAGAAAACTGAAAATGTAATAAGGCATAACATGAACTTTCGTCGTAAAATTGTATCAATGAATATGTCATTCGTAATGAGGCAATTTGATTATTTATATATAGTTATGATAAAATAGATTTAAAAAACAATTTAAATTAAGTAGATTTTAAGTGATGCTTGAATAATCATGATCATGACTTAGTAAAATAATTGATTCTGGAGTATATTTTTCAATAATTTCCCTGCGGGCATTTGAGATATCTATTTCTGGAACATATTAATTGAATATATTGAGTAGCAAATTGTTCATTATTATCAAATTTGATTCAATAGATTTTTATTACATTCCGGTGATATTCATTCATTTAGTTCTTATGAATAAACATTAACTTACTAAACTGGTTGCATCAATCCAAACACAATAAATGAATTACGTTTTTATTATTTACATATTCGTGTTCTATTTTGGATGGCGTTTTAAAACATGGTTTTAATTTCAACACAAATTCTATTGAAAAGGATTTTCGAAAAAGAAAGGTAAATGAACATAATCTGAGCGGAATTTGTCTTATTATTGCTTATGCAAACAAAACAATGAAATTTGGAATTCACTTTTAATCTTTTCAGAATAAAATAGATAATCAAATTTTAAATTCACTTGTTAAACTTTTCAGAAGAAAAAAATATGTCAAACACTATACGATAGCGATAAGAGTGACAAACATGACATTGCAAAAACTTCAAAGACTATAGTTCGATTTTTTATATTTATTACATTCTTTCTTCTATATTCGTCTTAAAGTTGTTTGAATATTTAAACAAGATTTTATTATTTTAATAATATCTTTCATATGCACTCAAGAATTTGCAATTTCATTTTTTCTCATTAAAGAAAAGAAGCAAGTTTAAACATTCAATACTTGGCACTTCAGTTACGTACGATACTTAAAGCAATTACCTCCCTTGAAAATATTTTGAAAAATTGCTAAATCAGAGCGCATAATTTAAGTGTTTAGTAAGTCATACACATAAGTAACATCGGGAACATTCTTTAGATTTTTATGTTAATTTGTTGGCAAGACACATAAAAGTTTATAGCCTATAGACTAACAGCTGGTTCATTAATATAATTTATATAAACACAAAAAACATACCATCAGAACTTTTATAATGTACAATATTTGTGATTTGTAATGTCTGTAGAGGCAAGGAAATTCAGTCATCGATTGCACTGTAAAATGAAGTGATTATATAATGAAAATGAAGTGATAATATATTTTCCGTAGCATTTCGGGATTCTAGTTGAATAAATATATATGTACCACGTTTTACTTGTTATTTTCCAGATTTGGTTGTCAAATCAGGTCATCGGGTCAATTAACGCTGCGTTTTTCTTTGGCTTGTTTGCTATTTGTGCCTATCACTTACTAAAAATGATTTCTGGTAACCCTAAGGGTAAAATAACAATAATCAAATGTGCCGATTATTAAGTTTGCTTCTTTTCGTTCTGGTGTAACACATTTTACATTTTATTTCAATAACCATTATGATGTCACTCGAAATACGGACGAAATATTGGACTCTAGCGTTTATTCAGGCCTTATTTTTTAATTTGAACAGTTTATCCAAACACCTGATCTAAAATATGAATAAAAATGGATTTAACCAGATGGCACGAGTTTTCTTTCGTTAACAAATGATGATACCAATGTTTGCTGGATATTTTGTCTTTTCAATAAATAGTACATTAATGGTATTTTCTCTGGAACTATATACAGCAACTTATGATCGAATAGTTCTATAAAATAACAATAACAATTGACATTGACAATAGCATTATTAAAAAAGAAGAGAATTACACTTTTCATAGTGAAATTAAGAAAACACACAATAGCTTAAAAGCCTAACAAAATATGAAAGCTGCCACAATTTACACTGTACACTATATTTGTCATGAAATGAATGTTTGCTTTGTATGATGGTTTTAACATATTTTGTTTTTATTTAAGCTCAATTGTGATAAAAATAATATTTCAACAGGCTTTCTCTTTGTCTCAGTAGGTCTCGAACTATCTTTGACCAAATCCAGTGCGCTACATTTTCCTTTAAAAGTTCTTATGTGAAATGAAATGAATATTATAACAGGACTTTGCTCTCAGACACCAGACTTTCGTATCAATGAATTTTCTGCGCGAAAAGTCAAACACATATAACAACATCCGAAATTTCATGATCAGACTTATTTTATTGCTTTTGTATTTAGAACCTTTAATCAATCACGTTGAGATACGTTAACATAATAATCTGGTACCTTATCGTATTGTTACAAAAATTCTAAGAAATGAAAGAAGTCTATAACTTTGAGTATTATTTTCATTTTATGCCAATATTTTATCGTTGGCGTATGCAGCCTTTATCATTCCTATAGACAAAGTTTATAAAAGAAAAAAAAACACACTGCAAGTGTCTGAGACAGGAATATCTGCGTATCTTAAACTTATCACTTAGACGCCATCGAATAACATGGCAATTGAATATAAACATTTTCTCAAGAAATGACATATTTTCAACATGAAATTTCTGACATTCAATCTGTGAATATAACAATAGAACCTACTGGCTGTATGAGTAAGTTACAATGACCATTTAAACTTTTAGCAGAAAAGTGTTGCCTTCATTACTGCACTGCTGTCTGTTTTAAGTAATAAGATTATAAAAGTGCATGCGGCATCTAGTGAAAAATGACGATCATTCTGGTCGATGTTTTCGAGTATGGTTTATTTCTTCAAAACGGCAGTAAGAAAGGCGTTAAATAGCGGACGAACACTGCTAAAACCGATATCATTTCGGTTATATTAAACATGGCTTAACGCTACTTTTTAGAGGAGGTTGCTGATTCTCATATTTGACACTCTAAGTTTGCTTATAAGATATAAAAGTATAAAGTGTTTAAAAAAAACTTATAAAAAAACTACATATAATAATGTGTTTGTATATATTTTAATCAAAAGAGTACAATGCGGTATAATGATAAACTTAAATAACAAGAAAATTAAATACTCATTCATCAGTCACTCATTAAACATAATGATTAAATTTAAAACATAACCTAGTATGTTTATGTTTATTCGCAAGAAAAAAAGTGTACAGCTATTCTGTCCTGCTTAAAACAAAACTTCGAAATCAGCTTGCTTTAATTAGATCACATTTTTCGTTTGTTGTGTGGCGTTGAACACCAACATTGACGAGCCAAATGTCTAAGTCAATACAAAATCACTTAGTTTGTAACATTTGATTATTTCCTGGATGGTAATTAGCTCTCTAGTATTCGTAGAAATAGATGTATGAAACAGTTGTGAATAAATAACTAGTCGTGCAGTTGATCTAAATCTGATACAGAAAATAGCTAATAAATATGACAAGTAGCCGAACCTGTTTCTACAAAATCATAAAGTAGCTCCACATTCCAAGCATAAAAGAATATGAACTGATAATTGCTCTGCTATGAGTGGTGACAAACAAACGAGGAAATGCCTTGGTGGAATGTGTTCGACCTATTTTTCACCGGCTGTAAACAGCTTTCTAGTAACTATGTGAAATTATGTATGAATTGGACCCAATGTTGAAAACCGTCACTCGGTCTTTATTTCTGTATGTTTCTGTATCTATCAATTTTCAATTTTGCCTTGTTGGGTTTTCTTTAGGGATTCTTATTTCTCTCTATTGAATAATATGCATTTGACTTTATAAAATGTTGTATAACCTTTAATGTTAAAGTTTACTAGGGAGACTGCGTGGTCAATTTATTGCAATTACTTTTCCTGTACGTAAACAGACTCAATCTTTCAAATAACAGTGTATTTCTTCTTTTTTTCCAAGCCAGGCAATCATCAGTTCTTCACCTTTAAGCATTTGACAATGTGTTGACACTTAATTATGAAATAATAATATTAAAAGCATTTAATGTAACAGAACAAGATGTTTATTGTTAGATTATACATTAAAATCGCTTTCTATAATTGATATCCCTTCAACTCGCTTAAATCCTTAATAAAATTAGGAGGTAATTCAAATAATCAATTAAAGCCCATCCAAACTTATAAATTTTGTACAAAAATATAATAGAGAAAATAAGAATCCCAGAAGAAAGCCCAACACGGCAAAATAGAAAATGTTGCAGGCTCGGTTTAATTGAGCCTGTTCATGGACGGTACTGTCAAGTGCAAACTATCGTCAACGCCCCCTAGCATCGGCTTAAGCAGAATTCAACATTTTAACATGAAAATGGTGAAAGTTTGAATTTAAAAGCATCCGCAGATGTGTTCATATGGCGGTTATCACGGAACCTTCAATGTGACACGTTAGTGTCATTCCATGTGGTCCCTAATTAATAAAATACATGTTCCAAAATCATGCTGCAATTATGTAACATAATAATTGTCCTTTCACTTTTGTTTGTAATCTCCGGGTTTTAGTTTTTAATACCTTTCACAAAATGATTGATAAGCTAAATTTGTTTGCATCGCTTGCCAAAATTTCGAGTACTATTCAAAAGTCCCGCAAATGCCGTAACGTTTGCAAACGTGTAACAAGCATAATAGAATGGTTACATCTAATCACGTAACATGGAAAACGACTGTTACACTTAATTATGTGTGTTAGTATGTGTGTCTTATATATGTCAATATAGAATAATCAAATATACACAATGCCATCTAAAAAAAGGCGTTATTTCATGGTTTCTGTTCATTTTCTTATAGATTCTTACCTTGATTGATTGGTTATCAATCTTGATTTTTAAACATGTCTTGTAAACTAAAGAAGGTCACTTTACAGAAATTTGTTATTATATTATTTTTTGTGTTCTGATATTTTCGTGATTCTAAGAAACAAAGAATATTAATTTAAGTAGAATTAAGCTTTATTTAGGCTACCTTTTTCATAAATGTGATTATACTCATTTTATTTTACGGTCCTTATAATAAATGAATCCGTGCTTTTTATGATTACGTTATCACAATTTTTAGTATGTCACCTCTTTTTTGCTACCGAAGCGTTTGGTATCACACCATGGGTACATTAAACGGATTTAAATTATTCAATAATGCTTTCCAAATGTGAGTCAAATGCAGGACTCTTCTAAATACAATTTTAATAAATTAAATTACTTTTCACACATCAATTACATTTGTATCGCTACAATAGTGAGGGACTTATCAAATTGCTAAATAATAGTGGACATTTAACAAACTAGAACATAAATTCCTTCAGTTAGTATCATATATGATTATCATCTATTATAGATTTTCAATATAATATATCGGAGAAGGGGGAGAAATAAATGAAACTATTTATAGAAAAGGCTAACGGAAATGTACAATATTCTAGAATTGTATGTCAGTTGGCACAATTGTATGTTTTTGTATAATTATGGGAATTAAAACAATATTCCTTTATTTGTCCCAGTTCTATATCGTATGATTATAATCATTGGATGATAAACTTTTATTATAGTCTTTAAAACAAGAGTATAATCAAAGTATATTCTATGAATATATTTTCTCTTTTAGTCTTGCAATTAAGTTATTTCCCGGACTAATTATTTCAATGTATATGTTCAATATTATGTAATCTTGAATAAAAGAATCCCGAATTTAAATATATATTCTAATAGTCTTATTTAGCTGGGTAATATAAGTTAAGAATGCTGCTAAATGCTGTGAATTATCTCTAGAATCCCAGCACGGTATGTGATAATTCACTTAATATGTTTTAAATTGTAATGGCTTAAGCACGTTAGATTGGCATAGGATGATAACGTTCTATTTCATTGTCGATATTGACGGATCATATAAAATGGTAAAATAAAAATGAAGAAATGTCGTCCATCTTATTAATTTGTTTATTTTTTATATTGTAACACAATTTACGCTTAAATTGGAATGCCATTGTTTCAACAACCATCAAGTTGTTTATTGTATTGGTGTAGGAGAAGTTGCACTTTTAAATGTTTCTGGAACACAGAGTGTTTATTTAATCTCTATTTTATTGTTTTCAAAACCATTCAATTTTAGCAAAGGTGCCCGTTAAAGTAATGGTATCATATCTACAGTTACAGATTTTGTGCTATCTTATTTTATAATTACAGATTTTATGCTCATGGGATCCTGCTGTTAAATAACAGATTTATAAAAGCATTATCAAACGAACACTATAAAATTACGCTATCACGAAGCACAATGTTATATATTCACTCATATGTGCACACTCAAAGAAGTTAACAATGATGTTCAAGCCTGTGAAACACCTACCTCTTTAAACAGTTCATGTACATATTCCATTATTTGAACAAAGAATAAACAAAAATAATTATCATCAGCCAATATATCTCTTCTAGAATCGAAACATACCCTTATAAGTTTTAAGAATGATTTTGATAATTAATTATCAATCTTACGTTATACATGTTTTACAGAAGAAAGTAAGATTGTTTTTTGATAACTTTATACTGAAAGTGACATAATATAAGGCCGAACTAAATTTGAATATGGATGAAAAGTTTTTCTTTCATTAAAATGAATTGAAATATCGAACTCAGAAATTCACTCTATCGTAAGTAATATTTGCACCAGTAATAGAGGCACACGAACAAATGAAAAAATGTAACACAATGTGCAACATAAACAATGGCATGCCGTATTTTAATGGCTTCACGATAAAGAACGACCAACGTAACGCAAAAAAATATTAGTTGAATTGACTTATAACTACTAAAACATTATTATATAATAATTAAATACTAAAACGTTTGATTGTTTGCATGAAAGAATAACATTTATAACTTACAACTTATAACTTTTATAACAACCGCTCGTGGCTACAATAGACATGTTAGAAACGGCATCTGATTTTCACTCTGTGAACTATTTTATATCCGTACAGCATTGTAAAGGTACGAAACTTAATATGAAGATATTAAAAAGAAACCACATTTTCAAAAACTTAAGATGAAAATGAAATTTACAAATCATCTCATACACAAATTGTAAGATTATTTCACAGGTTACGGTGATCGGTATTTCTGTCCCGATGTTAATTGGGGTGAGTTCGGCAAATCATGTAAATACTATTAAATATTAATCTTTTACACTAATTGTCATTTGCTTAATCCGTCTAAGGTTAATCTGAACCTTAAAAGCCTGTCTAATTCACTGTTTGTATTAATTTCGGTAATTTCTCAGTTTAAATATCGTATGTACTGTGTACATTTTGAACGTCTTCATATATTTGTTAATAGAAATTAAAATTGCATTTTCATGCTTTGTTAATGACATTATATCTTTTAGCACATTATCAAAGCTTGATTTGGATAAATATTACATTTTGCGATGATAATTGTGAATGACATAACACCACAATCACGTAACGTTAATCTACTTATATTGACAAACACATTGTACGAGACAAATATACTGTTTGTTTTCTCGCTGAAATATTGAGCTTATCCAATTGCTTGATTTTCGTTTTTAATCATAGCAAACGAATCTTATATATAAATACGATTAATTAATTTGAGTGTTGCAAAATTGTACATGCAATATGTAACTCCTTTATAGTATTTTGTAGCATAAATTTTATACGAATGTTGAGTCTTTAACGTGGCGGACCTGTGGACGAGTAAACAGACCTGACCATCTTAACTTAATAAAAATAACATTTAATTTAGCTATTTTACTGTAAAGAAAACTGAAAATGTAATAAGGCAAAACATCAACTTTCGTCGTTAATTTGTATCATTTAATATATCATTCGTAATGAGGCAATTTGTTTATTTATATACTAGTATAGTTATAATAAAATTTTAATTGAGAAAATGATATGATAGCAACAATTGAAAATAAGTATGTTTTAAGTGATGCTTTTATGATCATGACGTAGTAAAAGATTTAATTCTGAAGTATAGTTTTGAATAATTTCCCTGCGGGCATTTGAAATATCTATTTCTGGAACACATTAATTGAATATATTGAGTAGCAAATTGTTCATTATAATCAAATTTGCTTCAATAGATTTTTATTCCATTCCGTAGATATTCCTTCATTTATAATTAAATGAATAAACCTTAACGAACGAAACTGGTTGCAAAATTAGTTTAATTGTTTGTATAGGTTATGTAGGAAAGATTTTGCAATTGCCCTTACTATCGAATATAACTCAATTTTCTAAGATGAAGAGTTTGTCAAAAATTGGTCCTTAAATGGAAAAGTGAGAATCTTCGGCTTTATGCACTTTTGTGCAAGTTGTGTATAAGGTGTCGGAACATAATTTGAGCCGAATTTGTCTTATTTTGCCGTAGGAAAACAATAAAATGACAAAATTTTGAATTTACTTTTAATCTGTTCAGAATAAAAAAATCAATAAGCAATCTTTAAATTCACTTGTTAAACTTTTCAGAAGAAAAAAAAACTTTTCAGAAGAAAGAAAATCGGCCAAATAGTAAAACCCATAATATTGCAACAACTTCAGAGAATATATTTCATTTTTTAATTTTCATTCCTTCTATATTTGACTTAAAGTTTCTTGAATGTTTAAAATGTTTTTTGTTTTATGATTTTAATAATATTTTTCATATTTACTCAAGAATTTGAAATTTTATTTTTTATCATGAAAGAAAATACTTGACACTTCAGTAACGTACGATACTTAAATCATTTATCTTCCTTCAAAATATTTTGACAAATTTCTAAATCAGAGCGCATAATTAAATTGCTTAGCATGTCATATACATAAACAACATCGGGAACATTCTTTAGATTTCATGTGAATTTGTTGGCAAGACAAATATAATTTTATAGCCTATAGACTTACAGCTGGTTCATTAATATAATTTATATTAACAGAAAAAAGCATACTTCATCAGAACTTTTATAATGTACAATCATTGTGATTTGCAATGCCTGTAGAGGCAAGGAAATTCAGTTAATAATTGCAACACTGTAAAATGAAGTAAAAAATATACTGTAAAAAGAAGTGATCATATATTTTCCATAGCATTTCGGGAGTCTAGTTAAATTTAAAATGTATGTATGACTGTACATGAACGACGATCCAGATATGGTTGTTCTTGAACTGAATCAGTCAACGCTGCGTTTCCCATTGGTTCGTTTGCATTTTTGCCTATCACTACTACAAATGATTTCTGGTAACCCTATGTGGTAAAATAACAATAATCAAATATGCCGATTATTAAGTTTGCTTCTTTTATTTTTGGTGAAGTACATTTTTACCTTTTATTTCGATTGTCATTGTTTCAATGATGTAAGTCTTTAGCGTCTTTTCAGGCCTGATTGATCATTGTAAACAGTTTTCTCAAACACCTGACCTTAAACTTGAATAAAAATGGATTTAAACAGAAACATTGGCACTACAGTGCACTACATTTTCCTTAAGAAATTCTTATGTGAAATAAAATGAATATTATTACAGGGTTTTGCTCTCAGACACCAGTCTTTCTTATCAATGAATTTTCTGCGCGAAAAGTCAAACACATATAACAACATCCGAAATTTCATGATCAGACTTATTTTATTGCTTTTGTATTTAGAACCTTTAATCAATCACGATGAGATACGTTATCATAATAATCTTCTACCGTATTGTATTGTTATAAAAATCTAAGAAATGAAAGAAGTCTATAACTTTGAGTATTATTTTCATTTTATCCCAATATTATATCGTTGGCATGTGCAGCCTTTATCATTCCTATAGACAAAGTTTATAATAGAAAAAAACACACTGCAAGTGTCTGAGAAGGAATATCTGCGTATCTTAAACTTGTTATTAAGACGCCATTGGATAGCATAGCAATTGAATATAAACTTTATCTGAAGAAATAACATATTTACAACAAGAAAATTCTAACATTCAATCTGTAAATATAACAATAGGACTTGCTGGTTGTTCGAGTAAGTAACATTTTATATTGAATCCTTTAGCACAAACATGTTGCATTCAATAATGCATTGCTGTCTTTTTTAAGTAATAAAATTAAAAGTACATGCGACAGCTTGAGAAAAATGACGATCTGTCTGGCCGATGTTTTTGAGTTTTGTTTATTTCTTCAAAACGGCAATAAGTAAGGCGTTAAATAGCGGACGAACTCTGCTCAAACCGATATCATTTCGATTCTTTTAAACATGGCTAAGGGGGTTGCCGATTCTCATATCTAATACCCTTATTTTGCTTATCAAATAAAGATGTATAAAGTGTTCTAAATTACAAACTAGTTATAATATTTTGTTTCTTCATATTTTAATCAAAATAGTGAAATGCGGTATAATGTTACAAAACTTAATAAAAAAGGAAATTAATCTATCATTGATAAAATCAGTCACTCTTAAAACATTTAATTTAAAACATAACTTAGTATGTTTCTAAGGTGTACATTGTAGTAGCTATTCTGTTCTGCTTTAAAAAAACTTCGAAATAAATTTGCTTTAAATAGATCTGTTTTTGGATTGTCTTATGGCGTTGAACACCGACATTGACGAGCCAAATGTCTAAGTCAATACAAAATCACTTAGTTTGTAACATTTGATTATTTCCTGGTTGGTAATTAGCTCTCTATGATTCGTAGATATAGAGGTATGGAACAGTTGTGAATAAATCACTAGTCGTGCAGTTGACCTGTATCTGATAACAGAAAATAGCTAATAAATATGACAAGTAGTCGAATCTGTTTCTGCAAAAACATAAAGAAGTTCCACATTCCAAGCATAAGAGAATATGAACTGATAATTGCTCTGCTATGAGTGGTGACAAACAAACGAGGAAAGGCCTTGATGGAATGTGTTCGACCTTTTTTTCATCGGCTGTAAACAGCTTTCTGGAAACTATGTGAAATTATGTATCACCCAATGTTGAAAACCGTCACGCGGCCATCATTTTTGTATGTTTCAGTATCTAATCTCGACTTGAATAATATGCATTTGACCTTATAACATGTAGCATAACCTTTAAGGTTAAAGTTTACTAGGGAGACTGCATGGTCAATTTATTGCAATAACTTCTCCTGTACGTAAACAGACTCAATCTTACGAACACTTCAGTATTTTTCTTTTTTTCTCCAAGCCATCACCTTTAAGCATTTGACAATGTGTTGACACTTAATCATGAAATAATAATAAAAGCATTTGATGTAACAGATCAAGATGTTTATTGTTAGATTAAACATTAAAATCGCTTTTTTATAATTGATATCCCTCCAAATCGCTTAAATCCATAACAAAATAAGGAGGTATTTCGAGCAATCAATTAAAGCCACTCCAAACGTATAACTATTGTACAAATATGTAATAGAGAAAATAAGAATCCCTGAAGGAAGCCCAACACGGCAAAATAGAAAATGTTGCAGGCTCGGTTTGATTGAGCCTGTTCATGGACGGTTCTGTCAAGCGCAAACTACCGTCAACGCCCCCTAGCATCGGCTTAAGTTGAATTCAACATTTTAACATGAAAATGGTGAAAGTTTGGATTTAAAAGCATCCACAGATGTGTTCATACGGGGTTATCATGGAACCTTCAATGTGACACGTTAGTGTCATTCCATGTGGTCCCCAATTAATAAAATACATGTGCCAAAATCATGCTGCAATTATGTAACATAATAATTGTCCTTTCACTTTTGTTTGTAATCTCCGGGTTTTAGTTTTTAATACCTTTCACAAAATGATTGATAAGCTAAATTTGCTTGCATCGTTTGCCAAAATTCATTTTGAGTACTATTCAAAAGTCCAGCAAATGCCGTAACGTTTGCAAACGTGGCACATGCATAATAGAATAGTAACATCTAATCACGTAACATTAAAAAAAAACGACTGTTACACTTAATTATGTGTGTTAGTATGTGTGTCTTATATATGTCAATATAGAATAATCAAATATATACAATGCCATGTAAACAAAGCGTTATTTCACTGTTTCTATTCATTTTCTTACAGATTCTAACCTTGATTGATTGATTGATTAACACTCTTGATTTTTTAACAAGTCTTGTAAACTAAAGAAGGTTACTTTACAGAAATTTATTATTAGATTATTTTTTGTGTTCTGCTATTTTCGTGATTCATAGAAACAAAGAATATTAATTTAAGTAGAATTAAGCTTTATTTCATAAATTTTGATAATACTTATTTTTTTACGGTGGTAATATCCTTAGAATAAATGGCCCCGTGCTTTTTATGATTACGCTGTCACAATATTTAGTATGTCACCTCTTTTTTCGCTACCGAAGCGTTTCGTATAACAGCATGGGTAAATCAAACGGATTAAAATCATTCAGTAATGCTTTCTAAATGCGAGCTATATGTAGGTCTCTTCTGAAATACAATTTAGATAAATTTAAGTAGTTCTACTTTTCAAACATCAATTACATTACGTTATTGCAACAAGTGAGGGACTTATCCAGTTGCTCAACAATAGTGTATTGTTAACGAACTTGAACACAAATTCCTTCAGTTAGTATCATATATGATTATTATCTATTATAGAGTTTAGATATGATATATCTGAAAAGGGGGCGATATTAATGAAAATATATAAAGTGTGCTTAAGTTTTAGTAATATTTGTTCTGCAAAGGCTAACGGAAATGTACAATATTCTAGAATTGCATGTCAATTGGCACAATTGTATGTTTTTGTATAATTATGGGAATTAAAACAATATTCCTTTATTTGTCCCAGTCTTATATCGCATGATTATAATCATTGGATGATAAACTTTTATTATAGTCTATAAAACAAGAGTAAAATCAAAGTATATTCTATGAATATATTTTCTCTTTTCCTCTTGCAATTAAGTTATTTCCTGGACTAATTATTTCAATGTATATGTTCAATATTATGTAATCTTGAATAAAAGAATCCCGAATTTAAATATATATTCTAAAATAGTCTAATTTAACTGGGGAATATAAGATAAGAATGCTGCTAAATGCTGTGAATTATCGCTAGAATCCCAGCACGGTATGTGAAAATTCACTTAATATGTTTTAAATTGTAATGGCTTAAGCACGTAAGATTGGCATAGGGTGATAACGTTCTATTTCATTGTCGTTATTGACGCATCATATTAAATGGTAAAATAAAAATGAACAAATGTCGTCAATCACTGAAAGTGACACAATATAATGAATATGGATGAAAAGTTTTTCGTTTATAAAAATGAATTAAAATATCGAACTCAGAAATTCACTCTACCGTAAGTAATATTTGCACTAGTAATAGAGGCAAATTTTCAAATGGAAAATGTTACACAATGTGCAACATAAACAATGACATGCCGTATGATATAGAACGACCGACGTAACGCAAAAATTATTAGTTGAAATGACTTATAACTACTAAAACATTAATTAAACACTAAAACATTTGATTGAATAACATTTCATTTTTCAACACCCGCTCGTGGCTATAAAAGACATGTTAGAAATGGCATCAGATTTTCACACTGTGAAATACATTTCAGCCGTATACGAAACTTAATATGTAGATATCAAAAAGAAACCACAATTTCAAAACTTAAGATGAAAAATAAAAATAATCTCGTACGCAAATTGTAAGATTATTTCACAGGTTACGGTGATCGGTATTTCAGTCCCGATGTATCTTACTTGTGGTGAGTTCGGCAAATCATGTAAAAACTATTAAATATTAATCTTTTACACTAATTGCCATTTGGTTAAAATAGATAAATACAGAATCCCCAAAGAAAGCCCAACACGACAACATTGAAAATGTTGCAGGCTCGGTTTGATTGATCGGATTAACGCTTGATTGATCGGATTGATCGGATTATCCGTCAATCCGTCTAAGATTATTCTGAACCTGAAAAGCCTGTCTTATTCACTATTTGTATTAATTTTGGTAATCTCTAAGTTTAAATATCGTATGTACTGTGTACATTTAGAAAGTCTTCATATATTTGTAAATAGAAATTAAAATTGCATTTTCATGCTTCGTTAATGACATGATATCTTTTAGCACATTATCAAAGCTTGATATAGAAAATTATGACATTTTGCTACTATACTGATGAATGACATAACGCCACAGTCATGTAACGTTTATCTTCTTATATTGACAAACACATTGTATGAGACAGATATACTGTTTGTTTTCTTGCTGAAATATTGAACTTATCCCATTGCTTGATTTTCCTTTTTAATAATAGCAAACGTATCTTATATATAAATACGATTAATTATGTTGAGTGTTGCAGAGCTGTACATTTAATGCGGGCAACTCCTTTATAGTATTTTGTAGCATACATTTTATACGAATGTTGACTCTTTAAAGTGCCGGACCTGTGAACGAGTAAACAGACCAGACTATCTAAATTAAATATACCTTATATTGATGATAAATTATTAAGATCATTTTTAAAACTTATGAGGGTAAGTTTCGATTCCAAAAGATAAACAATGAGTGAATGAATGATGATAAATATTTATTTATTCTTTATTAAAATAATACAAGGTTGGTGTTTTAAAGGGGTGAAGGTTATTGTAAACTTATTTGACTGTGCACATATGAGTGAACGTATAACATGTATTTTGTGGTAGCGTAATTTTGTAGTGTTCTTTTGATAATGAATTAGTCAAATTGTTATTTAATAGCAGGATCATGAGCACAAAATCTGTAACCATGACGTATGATATCACAAAAGCTGTAATCATGACGTATGATGTCACAAAATCTGTAACCTCGACGTATGATATCACAAAATCTGTAACCATGACGTATGATATCACATAATCTGTAACCATGACCAGACTAACAATAAGATGACATACTATATGTATGAAAGAATAAAGAACAGTGTCAGATCATACGTTTGATAATAATGGCACTACCGCCCCACCCCCGTTCCAGTCCCACCAACATTTAGATTCTCATGTCGCCGCATACTAATCACGCGCATGGAAACATTACCACGTTAGCACACGTGTAGTGATAATCATGAACTGTGTTGCAGTTATGTTATGTGAAACAGCTAAGAGATATAAAACAATCTAAACAAAAAATGAAACAATTTTCGTGAAGAATTTTCCACTATTAAAATTACGGTATAATAAATTGGTTTGTTGAAAATGAATGCCAGAAATTATTACTACAATGTGCCAGTTTTATATATTTATTTATTTACAAAAACCGCAACTGCAGCTTTGTTATCTGATTAACAGACACTACATTATGATTAATAAATATTTAATATACATCATAAATGATATCTGTTCTGATCTGCCTGATAAACATCTTAATGCCTGTCTATTATTATAATAACAATACTGTATTTTGAGATTCACTAAGAGAGAGGTATTGAAAAAGATTTTTGTACATGATGGTCTCCTGGTCTAAAAGTTTCAAAGGCACATTATTCCTGAGAAACGAATATCATCTGCCATCTTTAAAAAGGGCCAACATGTGCTTTATTGGAAAATTATTGATTGTAGGTTACTTATCATATGAAGAAAGTAGCACTGAATGTGGAATAATTTGTCATGAATGAAGGAAAGCATAAACAAAGAAGTATTAAATTTTACAGTAAATACGGTACCAAGGAGTAACTTTATGGAAACTATGCCAAAACATCAAAAATATAAATCAAAATTGAGAAATAAAAACAAAAACTTTTCTGAGATATAATGACCCTTTAAGAAGCTGAAAATCATTTGTTAAGCTTTGCCGACCCATTAAATGCAAGACAATTTCACCAAAGATAATTTAGATATTGATAATAATATCTGACATTGTCAAACTTCGTAATAATTGCAAAATGACAATAACAAATGATCCGCTCGATGCCGTTTATCAACAGAGCCAGTATTTTGTCTGTTTCCAATGTCCTAATGCATTGTGCAACCTTAATGTTCATCAATGTTAATATATAATGCTTTGAAAACACCATTTTTGTAGATATTTAAAGTTGTATTTTATCATGTGCTTGGAAAGATACAGTTTAAACCGTGTACACTTTAAAGGAATTAGTTCTGTTATGTATTATGTTATTTTTTATTATGTCAGCGATCATCTCTGTCTTAAATATGAATAAACGCCGTAAAAATATTTTGTTTCATATTACTGTTTATCAGACTAGGCTGTGTTTGCCCTCAAGGGATTTTTAGCCTGGGCAATTGAATAATTTAAATTTAAAACGTTGGGATAATACAGTACTGTAACATTAAATCATATAATTATGACTTAAAACTTATGAAACGTCAGCTTTGTCCCTGAACTTTACTTATTCCGACACTAAGTAAGCATTGTAGCTGATTTCTGTGGCTTATTTTCTCTCCGCGGGACACCAGACGAAAACAAGAAAATAGACAAAGTCTTCACTTTGTCGTACTGTCGCGTCGCAGGGCGCCAGGCGAAGACACGAGAATACAACAAAGAGGTGACATAGTCGCATTTTTTGTGTTTTAACCTGGCTCCCTGCGAGGAAAAACTACGACAGAGTGGTGACTTTGTTATATAAGCGTGCTCGCGGAGCGAAAGTACGACAATTTGGTTGCATATTGCAACGATTTTAACCATAAAATGTAAGATTAGATAATTGTTATAATAATTAAAGATTGATGCAGTTATATGTGATGATCAATTTAAGCATTTACCATATATTATTGAAAAAGCGCAAGAGTTTCAGGATCAATTTCTGATTACTACTGCAGGAAATTAAAGCCGCGTTTGTCTGTCACTTTACTATTGTTTGGCCCTAAGCATGATATAAGAGAAATGGCATTCACCGTAATAGTCATACATTTATTTGTATCAAAGTAATATAAATTTCCGTAACATTAATATAAATTTCCGTAACATTAAAAATCGCGCCAGAATTGAATGAACATCTCAAAGTACATTACATAGGACTGAACAGAAGAAGGATGACAGTAGTAGGAAAAGAAGAAGAAGAAAAAGAAGAATAAACAGAAGAAGAAGAAAAAGAAGAACAACAACTGAATATTTGTAAACAAACGGGAACCGTGTATGCAATAATAAGGAAGTCTAAATTTTAATTGCCATCAAATATGCCGTAAATTTACATGTCCGACAGTTCCATTATGACTGTACATTGAATCATTGAATCATTTTTTCAACGTGTTTAAAGAGCTATTTATACTTGGCGCATATATATGTAGCTCTACAAAAGAAATATAAAATAACTTAAATAGCCTGAATGAATATACTATCAATGTAATATTATTAATAGCAGACATTATATACACTGAAAGAGTTGAAGTCACAACGAAATTTCTAAAGATATTGTGATGACATTTCAATTCTACTGACTAAGAAAGTCCCATGATGTATATTCGTGAACTATATCAGACACGAGCAAACTTGTTTATAGTATGTAAGCACCAGAAAAATGAAGAAAAAAATTGATCAAGGCTTAAGGTGAAATGACATATATGCACAGAAAAAAAATGTCGACACATTTTATTAAGCCGTTGGGCTTAAAGTGAAATGACTTGAACTGCATCCACTTATACTTGCTTTATAACGAAACATCCGGAAATTTAACATTAATGACCTGCAAAAGATAAACTCATTACTTTTTCAACATAAGACAATATCAAAAAATAAAAATTTCAAATGATTAGGTGAGGGAGTTAATGAGGTCCATTCTTATTTTTTCTTAAGTCTAATCTTTTCAGACTTAGAGTATAACTATGTGTGTAACGATAGCCCCTGGTGGTGGTTTGGCATCTCCTTGGCAGATTCAGTGCAATAATAACGGTGAAGATGAAAAACGAAACCCCGCAGGTTATTACACTTCAAGTGTTTAGCTTAAGATGCTTGTGCTTTGAAATGACTTACTAAGTATTGAAATATGTTATTAAGATCACGTCATTATAGCAGTATTGGGATTAAACGACATATTACAGTGGACCACTAAATGATATAATCCTTTTATTGTTCAATAGGAAAAACATTAATACAACTTGTTAAAAATATTGCGTGCAGGAAGTATTGCATTCTACAATCGAATACTTATCTTCTTCACAGAAACCTGCTATATTTCAATTAAGTTTACAACAAATATCTTTATAATTACTCATACTGGAATAGCAAATAGAAAGATGTTTATGTAAAAATACATCTGAATGAAAGCATGAAACATTAACAAGATGATGCTTTCCAGAACATGGAAAATTTGGGGTTTTCACATCATTCTTATCTCGGGTACCAAAACACTTTAATGTTTTTAGGTTCACAGTGTTTTTTCCGTTCACAATTATAGTGTGATCGACATATTGATCCAAATATCGATATATTTACCAAGTTGTAACTGTAAAAAAAATCTGTACCTTGGGATAAACTAGGAAAGACTCACAGCTGCAGATTTCCGGAGTATATCTATTGTATCGCGTGTATTTAATTGTAAAGCATTTTTAGAAATAATGCAATATGTTGTACATTTCACAATTTTAAAACCGCAGTATGAAATACTGTAGTGCAAGGTGAAAATTAAAAAAAAAGAGAGAACATCATTCCTATAACACATTATTACTAAATTGTAACACCAAAACAAAGTTATATTGGTACATGTACTAAAAATTTCACGATGCCCTTGGTGTTAGGATACTTACAAAATCAATCATTACAAAAATTAAAAAGCATTTAATGACAATGTTTTATGTTTATCGAATGTGCCCGGGTTTCAGGACATAAAGTTAATTATCGTACACCGTGTTTGCAGTATTGTCATATCATTTAACCACATTCGTATCATATACTTTCCGAGTTGATTCAGAGTCATTAAGAAATTGCTGCATTTTCTTTTGTTTTGCATTTATGATTATGAAATTTATCAGAGGAAGACATGAACATTACAAACTGGCATGAAATCGGTTATAAATATATATGAGACTATATATCAGGCTGACATTAACACACGAGGATATGCATGCAAACGGATGCGATGCATTCCGGTAATTTGCTTTGATGTTGATTGTGCACTTTTACATTCAAAACAATGTTGTTGCTGATGTCTTTATAATTGAAACTATTCAGTTATGTTTTACGCATAAAGTCCTAATGTTAATGGAACATTATCTTTGCCGGAATCCTAATTATAATAACAGCATGTTGAGAAAATGAGCTGTTATTAAACGGTTTGTTTATGTTTTAGAAATAATCATATCGGTTACACAGTTTTGCATCAACATATTGAATGATACAAACAAAGTATCATTTTAATTTTGTCGCCATTTTATGTCAAACTGCTGCTATTTAATGACGTCACATGATAACCTTCCAGTATTTCACTTCAGTGTTGTTATATTTGGCCCTTCCCAGCAGTTTTAAGGATTGAAAAATGAGTACCGCTCAAGCCGGGAATGTTGCATTTTTCATTATACCTCATGACCAGACTTAACCAAACCGAGACATTTTCAGGAAATTTTGTACTGATTTATGCTTGTGAGGGATCACCTTTTTACGACATTTTAGAGGAAAATCTCAGATGCCCCCTTCTTCATTAATTCATTCAAATCGGGTACTTTATGTGTACGTTAGCAGGTAAGCATAAAGTCCCTGTTTGTACACACATCCTAAGCGGTAAGGGGAACGTTATTTGAAGCATGCTGCTTTAACCAGTCGGCAACGGAATGTCCGTGCATTATCATATGAATATGTAAATGATCATTTCGTGCATGCATTTATCAAGCTTGAATAAGTCACGATTACTTTTATATATAATTATGCAATAAGTTAATGTGATGCACTTACGTATCATCACAGATGATTTACATGTATCTAAGTTTTATTTTCTTGAATTGTTCTCCAGTTACTATATATAAGTAAATTAACCAGCAATGTAATTAATGTATCTTCATTATTACAATATATTGGCATATGAATGAATTATGATCAAAAGGTAATACAAATGGGAAAGATATTCAAACCTATATAAAGCTTAACATTTCTTTCTACTTTGATTAAAAAAATCATGAACAGATCAGAAAATATAATATAATCTATTAATTAATACATACATGTCGGTTAAGGTACATTCCTTACTAACTGTAGAAATTATTAACTAATCTTGGTAAAAAATCGTGATAATTACCTCGTATCATTGAAAAGAAACAACGAGATAGCGCCTTCTTGTAAATATTTTTCTTCTTTTATACTGAAATAAAACAAACAAACAGACAATCATACTTCAATTTTATTTCAATCAAATTGGGCTTAACACTCACCTAGGGAACGTGATTAAAAACAATCCGCAGATTACAAATCACATTTTAAAGGACACTTATAAAGTTACAATTTTGCACGAATTTGTGCAGTGGTTGCACGTTTGAAATGATTTTAAATAGAGTTTTCTTTTTTTACTATATTTTATTTCAAATTAAACGTTAAGAGGTCTAGTACATGTAAGTAAATTTTATCCTTTTTTTTCAATAAAAGTTGGGTTCAATTCATAAATAAATAATCTAAAGCATAAAAGACATGTGTTCCGCCGGAGGAAAATAGGTCAAATACATTCCATCAAGGCCTTTCTTGTTTTGTTTGTCACCACTCAGCAGAGCAATTATCATTCCGCATTCTGTAATGCTTGGAATGTGGAACTACTTTATTGTTTTTGCAGACACAGGTTCGACTACTTATTATATTCATTTGCTTGTGTTTTTCGGTATCAGATTCAAGTACGCTATTTTGGACAAGTGACTATAGACGGCTCGTACTTTATTATTATTCATACCTATGTATATATTTATAAATAATAGACAGCTTATGGCCATTTCGTTATACTTTAAAACAGCAGGAGTCAAATGATATATGGTAAAAAGTTGCCCCAAACTTCATTTCAGTAGTGTTACATTTTTCAAAGCTTTAGGGCTATTTCATTGTCAAGAACTGAGTACTGCTCAATCCGGTGTTAGGGGCATGAACAATATTGCACTTTTGTATAGACCCAATCCAATCGTGTCTGCACTTTCCATGTAATGTTATTGTTTTGATGCTTCCGAAGGATTACAGTTTTCCAGATGTTTACAACTAAACATATTTAGATGTTATAAACTAAACGCTTTTGTATTGACCCTCAAAGTTATCCAGCCAATGAAACTGAGTGTTATAAGCCACTGTTAAATGACACACAACAAAGCAAAGATAAGATCTAACTAAAGGATATTGGTGTCCAAATTTTGTTTTAAGTAAACAGAGTAGCTAGTACAATGTGGATTATTGCCAAGTAAAGTATTAACTTATATTGTAAATTTCATGTTTTCAGAATGACTGATTTAATTTATGACTCTTTAAGGACATTTTTGTTTTATGACGCCGGACATATAGTAATTGAACCATTCGTCCGTCTGTCCGTACGAGGTTAACCTAAAACGGCAATTTCTAATTTTCTAAGCACTTACCCGTACTTGAAAAGCATCAACTATTAAAATATAAATGTACTTCTTTCTCTTTTCGTTTTCTGGTGATTTTTTATATTGGTTATCATACTCAAATTTTATATTCGAACGTAACTCGTCATTGTCAGTACAGAAATTTGACAAATAATACTTGTGTTGAATGCCGCTCAAGAACTGTGGGTATACAAGTAAATTCTGCATTTGTATACTTGTTTTACTCCGATGAAATGTATAAACAGAGGCAACATAATTGCAGCATTTTAATTAATATGTCCCCTTCCTTTATGTTCCTTTCATATAATACACCATAACATCTCACATACACTTATGTAAAGAGTTCTGATGTTTGTCTGTTATACGTTTCAATCAAAGAAGTGTTTTACATTTATTGACGGAATGACGCCATCCTAAGCACACAACTTGTTCATAGCAAAGAGGCTGGATGACGTCAAATATAAGATATATTCTGCTCAAATTTGATCTTTGAAAATACAGATAATTGCTATGCATTTTTTTCAAATGTACAATAATTATCCTGTTAGTAAACAAAGACTATATGCAACGTTTTAAACTCTACATACTATAAGGAAACACAGTATGAATAGATGGTGCCAGTTTTTTGCTTCTTTTTGTTTTGAAAGAAAGAACCAAATGAACTTTACCATTAATAGGGAATGCAGCTTTCCAAACACGGTGTGGGTATTCTCTCATTCAAATCAGACATATCAGTAAGAATGTCCTAGATAAAAATGGATTTCTATGCTTGATGAGTGGATAAAACAATACTATGGGAATAACGTAATACACTACGCTTTTACTTGAAAAGCTATTTTACTTATATCCAGTGTTTACCTAGTAAACAAACATGGGATGTTATTTATGAACGTCGGGAGTCTCCACTATAATATTAGCATCATCAGACATATATAAATTATTTGTAATATGTCACATGTGCTTTTAATTTTTCATTACTTAAAACAGACAGCGTTGCATTAATGAATGCAACTCTGTAAACATGTTTTGCAAAAGATATAAATGTTCAATGAAACTTACATGACTGTACGTCAGCATATTAGATTTTCGGGGTCTATAATGCAATTTTCACAAACTGATTCTTTTTATTGCTTGTTGAAAATGTGCAGGTTCTCAAGAAAAGGTTCATATTCAATTACAGTGGTATCCGATGGCGTCTCTGTAATAAATTAAAGATATGCAGATATTCTTGTCTCAGAAACTTGCAGTGTTTTTTTTTCTATTTTAAAAATTGTCTGTAGATATGATAAAGGCTGCACACGCCAACAACACATAATTGAAAACAAAAATGAAAATAATACAATGTACTGAAATTTTTAGACTTCTTTCATTTCTTAGGATTTCTGTAACCAGACGATTAGATACCCTAAGATACACAATAATAATGCTAACGTATCTTCCCTTGATTTATTGAAAGTTCTAAATGCAAAAGCATTAAAATAGATTTGATCATGATATACCGGATGTAGTTATATATTTTTGACTTTTCATGCTCGCAATTCATTGATAAGAAAGGCTGATGTCTGTCTGCATATCAAACCCTTTTATAATATTCATAATGTTTTACTAAAGCGTTTCAAAACACAAAATCTTGTTTAGTGGCTAAGCTGCGTAGTATCATGTTCATTTTTCAGATTATCACCAGACGGACATAGACGTTAATTATCCCAACTACCAGGGAGGGCGGCTACTTGAAAAGAAAAATCTGTGACGAACATTGTCGCAGAATGCAAATTATTTATTAAGTGAAAAATCGTTTTCCATGTTATGTGATGAGATGTAAGTAATCTATTATGCATGTAACACGTTTGCAAACGTTCCGGCTTTTGCAGGAATCATATATATTACTAAAGAAGAATCTTTTGCAAAACGATTTAAGCAAATTTAGCTGAACAATCATTTCATGACCAGTATTAAAAACTAAAACCCGGAGATTATTAACAAAAGTGAAAGGACAATTATAATGTTACAAAATTGCAGCATGATTTTGGCACATGCAATTTATTAATTTGGGACCCACATGGAATGAAACTAACAGGTCACATTGAAGGTTCCATGATAACCGCCGTATGAACACATCTGCGGATGCTTTTAAATTCAAAATTTCACCATTTTCATGTTTAAATGTAAAATTCTGCTTAAGCGGTTGCTAGGGGGGCTTGGACGGTAGTTTGCACTTGACAGTACCGTACATAAACAAGCTCAAATAAAACCGAACCTGCATCATTTTCTATCTTGCCGTGTTGGGCTTCCTTCGGGGATTCTTATTTTCTCTATTATATTTTTGTACAATAGTTATAAGTTTGGAGTGGCTTTCATTGATTGTTCTAATTACCTCCTTATTTTATTATGAATTTAAGCGATTTAGAGGGATATCAATTATAGAAAAGCGATTTTAATATTTAATTTTACAATAAACATCTTGTTATGATACATTAAATGCTTTCAAAATTATTATTATATGACGAAGTGTCAACGACATTGTCAAATGCTTAAAGGTGAAGAACTAAAGGTTGCCTGGCTCAAAAAAGAAAACGAAAAACAAAATTAACGAAAAAAACAAACTCTAGTGTTCGTAAGATTGCAGGAGAAGAAGGTGCAATAACTTGACCACGCAGTCTCCCTAGTAAACTTTAACATTAAAGGTTATACAACATTTTATAGGGACAAATGCATATTATTCAAGTCGAGATAAATACTGAAACATACAGAAATGAAAATGAAAGACGGTTTTTAACATTGGGTCCAATTCATAGATAATGTCACATAGTTACTAGCAATCTGTTTACAGCCTTTGAAAAATAGGTCAAAGACATATCATCAAGGCCTTTCCTCGTTTGTTTGTCACCATTTATAGCAGAGCAATTATCGGTTCATATTCTCTTATGCTTGGAATGTGGAACTACTTTATGTTTTTGCAGAAACAGGTTCAGCTACTTGTCATATTTATTAGCTATTTTCTGTATCAGATTCAGGTCAACTGCACGACTAGTGATTTAATCACAACTGTTTCATACCTCTATACCTCTATATCTACGAATAATAGAGAGCTTATTACCATCCAGGAAATAATCAAATGTTACAAACTAAGCGATTTTGTATTGACTTAGACATTTGGCTCGTCAATGTTGGTGTTCAACGCCACACAACAAACGAAAAATTTGATCTAATTAAAGCAAACTGAATTCGAAGTTTTGTTTTAAGCAGGACAGAATAGCTGTACACTTTTTTCTTGCGAATAAACATACTATGTTATGTTTTAAATTTAATGTTTTTAGAGTGACTGATGAATGAGTATTTAATTTTCTTTTTAATTAAGTTTATCATTATACCGCATTGTACTCTTTGGATTGAAATATATACAAACACATTATTATATGTAGTTGTTTTAGGTTTTGGTTCTTTTAAAACACTTTATACTTGTAAGCAAACTTAGAGTGTCAAATATGAGAATCAGCGACCTCCACTAAAAAGTAGCGTTAAGCCATGTTTAAAATAATCGAAATGATATCGGTTTGAGCAGTGTTCGCCGGCTATTTAACGCCTTTCTTACTGCCGTTTTGATGAAAAAACCAAACTCGAAAACATCGACCAGAATGATCGTCATTTTTCACAAGATGTCGCATGTACTTTTATAATAAGCAGTGCAGTAATAAAGGCAACACTTTTGTGCTAAAAGTTTTAATGCTCATTATAACTTACTCATACAGCCAGTAGGTTCTATTGTTATATTCACAGATTGAATGTCAGAAATTTCTTGTTGAAAATATGTAATTTGTTGAGAAAAAGTTTATATTCTATTGCTATGCTATCCGATGGCGTCTAATTGATAAGTTTAGGATACGCAGATATTCTTGTCTCAGACACTTGCAGTGTGTTTTTTTTCTATTATAAATTTTGTCTATAGGAATGATAAAGGGTGCACACGCCAACGATATAATATTGGCATAAAATGAAAATAATACTAAAAGTTATAGACTTCTTTCATTTCTTAGAATTTTTATAACAATACGATGAAGTATAAGATTATTATGTTAACGTATCTCATCGTGATTGATTAAAGGTTCTAAATACAAAAGCAATAAAATAAGTCTGATCATGAAATTTCGGATGTTGTTATATGTGTTTGACCTTTCGCGCAGAAAATTCATTGATAAGAAAGACTGATGTCTGAGAGCAAAACCGTGTAAAATATTTATATTGTTTCACATAAGAATTCCAAAAGAAAATGTTGTTTATTGGCTTTTGTCAAAGATAGTTCGAGTTGGAGACCTTATGAGATCAAGACAAATATTTTCAAATAGCCTGTTAAAACATTTTCTTTATCACAATTGAGCTTACATAAAAACAAAATATGTTAAGATCATTCTGTTAAGCAAACCAAACCAAAGAAAAACGCAGCGTTGACTGATTCAGTTCAAGATCAACCAAATCTGGATCGTCGTTCATGTACATACATACATACGCACGCACGCACGCACTCACACAGACACACACACGCACACACACATATATAAATTAAATTAATGAACCAGATGTTAGTCTATATGCTATAAAATTGTATTTGTCTTGTCAACAAATTCACATGAATTCTAAAGAATGTTCCCGATGTTATTTATGTATATGACATGCTAAGCAATTTAATTATGCGCTCTGATTTAGAAATTTGTCAAAATATTTTGAAGGAAGATACAATTGCTTTAAGTATCGTACGTTACTGAAGTGTCAAGTATTGAATGTTGGGAATGTTTAAACTTGCTTCTTTTCTTTCATGATAAAAAATGAAATTTCAAATTCTTGAGTGAATATGAAAGATGTTATTAAAATCATAAAAAAAAAAAAACATTTTAAACATTCAAGAAACTTAAAGTCAAATATAGAAGGAATGTAAAATAAAAAAAATAAAATTTATTCTCTGAAGTTGTTGCAATATTATGTGTTTTACTATTTGGCCGATTTTTTTTTCTTCTGAAAAGTTTAACAAGTGAATTTAAAATTTGCTTAATGATTTTTTATTCTGAACAGATTAAAAGTGAATTCAAAATGTGGTCATTTTATTGTTTTCTTACGGCAAAATAAGACAAATTTCGCTCGAATTATGTTCCGACACCTTTTTGTTTAAGCAAATCTCATTCCAAAGAATTTCTGTTAAAAACAAATACTGCTTCATCGGTTACTGTAGAAAACACAGGCCATCCAAAAAATGGAATACGAACATATCAATAATAAAAACTTAATCCATTAATGGTTTGGATTTATCGTTTTTCTTTTTCTTTTGCAACTTCATATCTGATTTTAGTGCCTTCAAACATGTATATACAACTTGAACAAGTGTGCTTAACGCCGAAGATTCTCCCTTTGAAGACCAAATTTTGACAAACCCTTCATCTTAGAAATTGAGTTTTATTAGAAAGTAAGGGCAATTGCAAAATCTTTCATACATAACGTACACAAACAATTAAACTAATTTTGCAACCTATGGTGGCTAATTTATGCCATTCGTGTTTTCGCCCCGCGACCCCGCCAAGCGAAAAGTCGAGAACTAACAAGTTAAAACGGTGGGGTCGCGGGACGTTTAATAAATAAAACTTCGCCCCGCGCGAGATTTAAGAAATAAAACGGCTCAAATCAGCCACCAAAGCAACCAGTTTAGTTCATTAAGGTTTATTCATTTATTTATAAATGAAGGAATATCACCGGAATGTAATAAAAATCTGTTGAATCAAATTTGATAATAATGAATAATGTTCCAGAAATAGATATTTCAAATGCCCGCAGGGAAATTATTCAAAACTATACTACATAATTAAATCTTTTACTACTAGCATCACTTAAAATATACTTAATTTCAATTGTTACTATCATATCGTTTTCTCAATTAAAATTTTATTATAACTTTACTTGTATATAAATAAACAAATTGCCTCATTACGAATGATATATTAAATGATACAATTTTACGACGAAAGTTGATGTTATGCCTTATTTCATTTTCAATTTTCTTTACAATTAAATAGCTAAATTAAATGTTATTTGCATTACATCCGTTTTGTTGTTTTTGTGTTTTTCTTCATATGAATAAATGAAAATATCGTCGGAAATTCGCGCTACCGAAAGTGATTTTTGAACGATTAATAGAAGCACACGAACAATGTCATAATTCGTGTTGACAATGTTACAAAACGTGAATCATAAACACTGTCATGCCATGTTTTAATGACGTCATGAAATGGCACGCCCGAACTAACGCAACAAAAATTAGTCAAAACTACTAAAAACTACTAACATTATCAATTAATTACTAAAACATTAAATTGTTTGCATTTCACTTGTGAACACCAGCTCGAGGCTAGATAAGTAAAAAATTGCATCTGATTTTCACTTTGTAAAATATTTTTAAATCCTACATGTATTGTAAAAGTAAGAAACTAAATAAGCAAATTTCAAAGAAAGGTCACAATTTCGGAAACTGAAAATAAAAATTAAAACTAATTTCGTAAGCAAATTATCAGATTATTTCACATATTACGGTTATCGGTATTTCTGTCCTGGTGTACGTTAACTTGTAGAGAGATCGACAAATCATGTAAAGACTATTAAATATTAATCTTTCACACTAATTGTTACTTGACGTTTAATCAGGTAATCCATCTTAGGTTAATCTGAACCTTAAAAGCCTGTCTAATTCACTGTTTGCATTAATTTTGGTAATTCTCTGGTCTGAATAACTTTATGCATGCAAATTGACATTTTAAAGTTTCGCTATTGTTAAGTATATATTGTTAGATGTTTTTGTTTTTGTTGTGATGAGCCGCTTCTTTGCAATATGGTCTTGGCCACAACAGGACACGTATACATTTCCCTTGCAACGTTGCTCTGTATAATATTGATAATACATGTGTTATCAAATAATCTTTCGCTTAATAGAATGATCATAAAGTATTTGTTTTACAGCAGCTTAACCACTGGACAACATTTTGTCTTTTGAAACGCTATTGTAAAATAAAATGAATATTGTAAAAGGGTTTGATATGCAGACATACATCAGTCTTTCTTATCAATGTATTGCGAGCATGAAAAGTCAAACAAATATAACTACATTCGAAATCTCATGATCAAATCTATTTTAATGCGTTTGTATTTAGAACATTCAATAAATCAAGGGAAGATACGTAAGCATTATTATTGTGTATCTTAGTGTATTCAATCGTCTTGTTACGGAAATCCTATGAATTGCAACACGTCAATAACTTTAAGTATTTTTTCACTTCTTGTTAATATTGTGTTGTTGGCGTGTGCAGCCTTTATCATATCTTTAGACATATAATAGAAAAAAGCACTGCATATGTCTGAGACATGAATATATGCATATCTTATATTTATCACGTAGACGCCATCGGATACCACTGTAATTGAATATGAACCTTTTCTTGAGAACCTGCACATTTTCAACAAGCAATAGAAAATATCAATTTGTGAAAATTGCAATATAGACCCCGAAAATCTAATATGCTGACGTTAAGTCATGTAAGTTTCATTGAACATTTATTTCTTTTGCAAAACATGTTTACAGAGTTGCATTCATTTATGCAACGCTTTCTTTTTTAAGTAATAAAAAGTTTAAAGCACATGTGACATATTACAAATAATTAATATCTGTCTGATGATGCTAATGTTATAGTGGAGACTCCCGACGTTCTTAAATAGCATCCCATGTTTACTTTCTAGGTAAACACTGGATATAAGTAAAACAGCTTTTCAAGTAAAAGCGTAGTGTATTACGTTATTCCCATAGTATTGTTTTATCCACTTATCAAGCGTAGAAATCCATTGTTATCTAGGACATTCTTACTGAATATGTCTGATTTGAATGAGAGAATACTCACACCGTATTTGGAAAGCTGCATTCCCAATTAATGGTAAAGTTTATTTGGTCCTTTCTTTCAAAAGAACAACAAACAAAAAAATGGTACCATCGGAGTTAGACAAGTATACAAATGCATAAGTATGATAACCCATTTAAAAATCACCAGAAAACAAATGAGAAAGAAGTACATTTATATTTTAATAGTTGCGGCTTTTCAAGTACGGGTAAATGCTTAGAAAATTAGAACTTGCCGTTTTAGGTTAACCTCGTACGGACAGACGTACGAATGGTTTAAGTACTATATGTCCGGCGTCATAAAAGAAAAAAGTCCTTAAAGATTCATGAATTAAATCAGTCATTCTGAAAACATGACATTTACAATATTAGATAATACTTTACTTTGCAATAATGCACATTGTACTAGCTATTCTGTTTGCTTAAAACAAAATTTTGACACCAATATCCGTTAGTTAGATCTTATCATTGCTTTGTTGTGTGTCATTTAACAGTGGCTTATAACACTCAGTTTCATTGGCGGGATAACTTTGAGGGTCAATACAAAAACACTTAGTTTATAACATCTAAATATGTTTCGTTGTAAACATCTGGAAAACTGTAATCCTTCGGAAGCATCAAAGCAATAACATTACATAGAAAATGCAGACACGATTGGATTGAGTATATACAAAAGTGCAATATCATACATGCCCCTAACACCGGATTGAGCAGTACTAAATTTTTGACAATGAAATAGCCCTAAAGACTACAAAAATGTAACAGCACTGAAATAAAGTTTTGGGCATTTTTTTACCATACGGCAATTGACTCCTGCTGTTGTAAAGTATAGAAATGACCATAAGCTGTCTATTATTTATAAATATATATAGGTATGAATAATAGTATAGTATGAACCGTTAATCGTCACTTGTCCAACATAACGTTCTTGAATCTAATACCGAAAAACACAAGCAAATAAATATAATAAGTAGTCAAACCTGTGGCTGCAAAAACAATAAAGTAGTTCCACATTCCAAGCATTACAGAAAGCGGAATGATAATTGCTCTGTTGAGTGGTGACAAACAAAACAAGAAAGACCTTGATGGAATGTATTCGACCTCTTTTTTTATTCGGATGAATACATGTCTATTATGCTAAAGATTATTTATGAATTGGACCACAATTAAGTTGAAAATCATAATAAAAAGATAAAATCTACTTTTAAAAGGCGAAACTAAGAGGGTGGTGGGGCCAATATATTTGATTTAACCATCCTGTAAATAAACAGACTCAATCAATACAAAACTACACTGTTTTCCATTTTGCACTGCTTGGCAACCTTCGCCTTTTCACTTTTGAGCATATGACAATGATGATGACACTACATCATATAAAACAAAATAAGCATAAAAACTAAATAAAATGTTGATTGTCAAACAAATTTTCAGCTTTGTAATTACAAGACTTCTTTATCTTTTAAAGTTTAATTTGAAATAACTAATAAAAGTAAAAAAGAAAACTCTATTATAATCATTCCAAAAGTGCAACCACTGCACAAATTCATGCAAAATTGAAACTATATTTTTTCTTTAAAATGTGGTTTGTAATATGCGGATCTTTTAATCACGTTCCCTAGGTGAGTGTTAAGCCCAATTTGATTGAAATAAAATTGATGTATGATTGTCTGTTAGTTTGTTTTATTTTCAGTATAAACTGAAGGAAAATATTTACAAGAAGGCGCTATCTCGCTGCTACGATCTAATTATCACGATTTTTACCAAGATTAGTAAATTAATGATTCCTACGGTTAGTAAAGAAAGTACTTTAACCGACATCTATGTATTAATTAATAAATTATATTATATTTTCTGATCTGTTGATGATTTTAGAATCAAAGTAGAAAGAAGTAAATGTTAAGTTTTATATAGGTTTGAATATCTTTCCTATTTTTATTACCTTTGATCATAATTCATGCCAATATATTGTAACAATGAAGATACCTCAATTTAATGCCTGTTTAATTTACTTATGTATAATAACGGGACTGTGCAATCAACATTAAGAGAAAAATTCAATAAAATAAAACTTAGATACATGTAAATCATCTGTGATGATACGTAAGTGCATCACATTAACTTAATGCATAATCATATATAAAAGTAATCGTGACTTATTCAAGCTTGCGAAATGCATGCACGAAACGATCATTTACATACTCATAATTTTATGATAATGCACGGGTATTCCGTTGCCGTCTGGTTAAAGTAACATGCTTCAAATAACTATCCCCTTACCGCTTAGGGTATGTGTACAAACAGGGACTTTATCCTAACCTGTTAACGTACACATTAAGTACCAGATTTGAATGAATTAATAAAGAAGGGGGCATCTGAGATTTTCCTCTACAATGTCGTTGGGAAAACAAATCTGTAAAATGGTGATCCCTCACGAGCATAAATCACAACAAAATTTTCTGAAAATTGCAGACTCGGTTTGGTTGAGTGTGTACATGAGGTATGATAAAAAATGCAACATTCCCGGCTTGAGCGGAACTCATGTTTTCTTTCCCTAAAACGGCTTGAATCAATGTTCCCGACGGGCCAAATATAATAACACTGAAGTGAAATACTGAAAGGTTGTCATGTGACATCATTAAATAGCAGCAGTTTGACATAAAATGGCGACAAAATCAAAATGATACTTTTGTTTGTATCATGCAAAACTGTGTAACCGATATAATCATTTTTAAAACATAAAACAAACCGTTTAATAACCTCTCATTTTCTCAGCATGTTGTTATTATATGTCCCCGGCAAGATAATGTTCCATTAACATAAGGACTATATGCGTAAAACATAACTGAATAGTTTCAATTATAAAGACATCAGCAACAACATTGTTTTGAATGTAAAAGTGCACAATCAACATCAAAGCAAAATACCGGAATGCATCGCATCCGTTTGCATGCATATCATCGTGTGTCAATGTCAGCCTACTATTATATTACATAATGTTCATATATTTTATGATTTTTTTTTATTATCAGATTTCATGCCAGGTTTTAATGTTCATATCTTTATCTGAAACAATTTCATAATCATAAATGCAAAACAAGATAAAATGCAACAATTTCTTCAATGACTCGTAATCAGTTCATAAATAATGTGATACGAATAGGGTTAAATGATATGACAAAAGTACAAACACGGTGTACGATAACTAACTTTATGCCCCGAAATTCATGGTGGTACATGTATAACGCACATTCGATTGATATTAATTTTTTGTCATTTGATTTATTTTAACATTTGTAATGATTGATAAATAGTTTTTGATAGTATCCTAACACCAAGGGCATCGTGAAACTGTTGGTGCATGTACCAATATAACTTTGTTTTGGTGTTAAAATTTAGTAATAATGTGTTACAGGAATGATGTTCTCTGTTTCTTTTTAATTTTCACCTTGCATTACAAACAGTATTACATATTGCGGTTTTAAAATTATGAAATGTACAACATATTGCATTATTTCTACAAATGCTTTACAAATAAATACACGCGGTAGAATAAATATACTCCGGAAATCTGCGGATATGAGTCATTCCTAGCTTATCCGGGGTACAGAACAACTTTAACAGTTACAACTTGGTTAATATATCGATATTCGGAGCAATATGTTGATCACAATATAATTATGAACGGAAAAACACCGTGAGGCTGTAAAAGGTAAAGTGTTTTTGGTATCCGAGATCAGATGGGAAAACTCCACATTTTCCATCTTTCGGAAAGCATCATCTTTTATTGATGTATTGTACATTAATATCTTTCTATTTGCTATTCCAGTTTGAGGAATAATTAAATCTGTTGAAAACTTTATTGAAATACAGAAGGTTTCTGTGAAGAAAAGATATTTTAGAGAGTAAGGTTATTTCTGGATCACCCCTCGTAAGTATTCGATTGTAGAATGCATTAATCCCTGTGGGCAATATTTTTAACAAATTGTATTAATGTGTTTTCCTATTGAACAATGGAAGGGTTATGTCATTTAATAGTCCACTGTAATTTGTCGTTTATTTCCAATACTGCTACAATGACGTGATCTAAATAACACATTTCAATAAGTCAATTAAAAGCAAAAGCATCTTAAGCTAAACACTTGTGTAATAACCTGCGGGGTTTCGTTTTTCATCTTCACCGTTATTATTGTACTTAATTTGCAAAGGTGTAGCCAAACCACCACCAGGGGCTATCGTTACACACATACTTATACTCTAGACCATCTTATATTAATGTTAACAGGTCTATTATTCGTATACTTTAATGCTTAAATGTAAGTAAGTGTGAGTACAATATAAAAGTCTGAAAAGATCAGACTTAAAAAAATTAGAAAGGAACTCATTTACTCCTTCGCTTATTTATTTGAATTGTTATTTTGTTATATAGCCTTATATATGTTCAAAAAGTAACAACTTTATCTAGTTCAGGTCATTGATGTTTAATTTCCTGATGTTTCGTTATAACGCAAAAATAAGTGGATACAGTTCAAGTCATTTCACTTTAATCCCAACGCCCTAATAGATTTGTGTGCGTTTTTTTTTTACATTTTTTATGTGCATACATACTATAAACATGTCTGCTCGTGTCTGACATAGTTCATTGACTTTCTTGGTCAGTAGAACTGAAATGTCATCACAGCATATTTAGAAATTAAGTTGTGACTACAACTCTTTCAGTGTAATTAATGTCTGCTATTAATACGACTACAGTAACAAAATTTCGTATTATTTAAATGACAATTTGTTTAACACTAAGGTCAAATGAGTTATCTACATGTAGCAATTTCAAAATTTGGTTGCGTAATTGTACAAAGTGTAATTATTCAAGATATTTAAGTTATTTTATATTTCGTTTGTAGAGTTACGTCCATAATAGATATACATTCATAAAGGAACTGTTGGACATGTAAATTGACGGCCATATAATCTTAATGTTATATTGATGGCAATTAAAATAAAGAATTTGTTAGTATTGCATACAGGGTTCCCGTTTGTTTGAAATTACTCAATTAACTATTGTTCCTTTTCTTTTTATTCTCCTTCCACTTCTACTACTACTATTACTACTACTACTACTACTACTACTACTACTACTACTTCTTCTTTTCCTAAACTACTTCTTCTTCGGCCCTGTCCTTTGTTATGTACTTTGAGATATTCAATCAATTTTAGCGCGATTTCATATGTTACGGAAATTTATTTAGGTTAATTTGATATGAATAAATGTATGACTATTACGGTGAATGCCATTTCTCTTATATCATGCTTAGGGCTAAACAATAGTAAAGTGACAGACAAACATGGCTTTAATTTCCTGCAGTAGTAATCAGAAATTGATCTTGAAACTCTTGCGTTATAACGGAAGCGCCTTTTCTGTACTATATCGTTGATACTTAAATCGATCGTAACATATGGCCGTATCATTTGTTTGACACGAATCTAATCAAACTGATTTTCTAAAATAATCATTTTTATCTAAAATTATTATAACAATGTTACTTTCTTGGTAAAAGTCATTTGCATTATGCAACCACTTTGTCGTACTTTTGCTCCGCGGGGCTCAATCCGAAAACGAGAGACAAAGTCACCACTTGGCCGCATGGCGCCCCGGAGAGCGAAAGTACGACAATGTGAAGACTTTGTCTTATTTTTGTGTTTTAGCCTGGTGTCCCGCGGAGAGAAAACACGACAAGACAGAAATCAGCCGCTATGCCTAACAGTGCAGGAATTAGTAAACTAAAGGGTAGAGCTGACGTTTGGTAAGTTCTAAACCATAATTATATAAATGAATGTAACTTTATTATCATAAATTTTCAAAGTTTAATTGTTCATTTACTCAGCTCAGGCTTATAAGCTCTAGACGGCAAACATCGCCTAGTCTGACAAAGAGTGAAATGAAACAGACTTATTTTTATACATGTACGACGTGTATTCGTATTAAGACAGATATGGTAGCATGAACTAATTGTTTTATAAAACACAATACTGAACAGCAATTATTCTTTTAGAATGTACTCCGTGTAAACTGTGTCTTGGTAAGCACTTGATTAAAAATACAACCTTAAATATCTACCAAAATGGTGTTTTCATAGCATTATATATTAACATTGTTGCATTTTGCATAAGGACATTGAAAACAGACAAAATACTGGCTCTGTTGATAAACAAATCAAATAACTCGGCATCCAGCGGATCATTTGTTATTGTCATTTTGCAATTATTACGAAGTTTGACAATGTCAAATATTATTTTCAATATTAAGATTATCTTGGGTGAAATTGCCTTACATCTAATGGGTCGGCAAACAAATGTTTTGCAGATTCTTAAATGTCATATACCTAGGCTGCGTTTCATAGGCAGTTCTAAGTGTATCCTTAGTCTTAGGACATAAAAACTTAAAACTATATTACTAACTTAAGACAGCTTCAACAAACATTTTTGTCTTCAGTCAAATACTGTCGACTATAAATAAATTCTTTCCCCTGAGATGCGTTAAGAGATACAATGACAGACCCTTTTATCCTGCAATGTGTAAATGCCAATCAGCATTGTCATTCAGAAATAAAAACAGCATGCAGATCATGAGTTTTCTTCGAAACTCAAAATCGTCTGAGTGTTGGTTCAGACTTAAGATTTTTCTATGAAATCCAGCTCAGGTGAATGATCATGTACAGAATCATTGAAATGCCTCTCTTTCTTAGTGAACCTCAAAATGTAGTATTGTTATTATAATAATAGATAGGCATTAGGATGTTTATAAGGCAGAACGGAACAGATATCATTTATGATGTATATTAAATATTTATTAATCATATGTAGTGTCTGTTAATCAGATAAGCAAGCTGCAGTAACGGTTATGTAAATAAACTAATATATAAAACTGGCACATTGTAGTCTGAATTTCTGGCATTCATTTTTCAACCAAATTATTATACAGTAATATAATGGAGGAAAATTGTTCGCGAAAGTTGTTTCATTTTTTGTTCAGACTAGCTTATTTCTTGTAGCTGTTTCGCGTAAATGTCGGTGGAACGGGACTTTGGGTGGGGTCGGTAGTGTTGTTATTATCAAACGTATGTTCTGACAATTTCCTTTATTCTACGTAATACGCCATCTTATTGTTAGCCTGTATAGTAAATAGGTATCTTAGCGTTTAACAAATTACCATCATGTCTTAATGGGATGACAAACAAGGTACATTGTATATAAGAATTTTCCATGTGTATATATTAAACAGGACCTTGGTTTATCACGCGACACTGTTACCATTACAATTACAATTGAATTCCGTGTTACCTATGTCTTTATTAAATATCACTTTAGGGTCGCTTACGGTATAATTTTGTACCTCCCGCGTGTGATTTCCAATTGTATATAAATATTTTAGTTTTCTCATCTCCGTTACGTTACTAGAGCATTCAATGTTATATTATTGATACATCAAACGGACTATGTCCGGTCTGTTGAAAGCTTTGAGAACTGTGCAGTCGTTTATAAATAAATGTTAAAATACAATTTTAATGAATTTGTTTACATTTGCAACATTATAAGATACGACGAAAACGCAAGCGGTTAATGCTCGCTTAGCAACAATAACCACCACCGCCAACACTGTTACTGAACCATTTCTTCGCCAAATATTTGTACCTTTCAATTTGGACACAATAATTTATCATATTAGGAAAATTTTCAACGACACAACAATGTACTGTCTGAATCGTGAATAGTGCAGACCTTGATCAGGCGGCAGGGGTGTGCCGGCTGACCTTGATCTGCACTAGAAGCACGAACAGAATCAGTCGCCAACAGCAGGTTTATTGTTAAAAATATATGAATCAGTATTATCTAATCATTATAATTTATATACATTATATGATCTATTAATAATAACACTTATTTTGTAAGTAGATAAATTCTCCGGCTTATATGCTGTGCGTTGGCAACGAAGCATCAAAATATATTCGTAAACCTTTGAGTTTATTCCAAAATCTTTAACGCAGTTTCATTCTGTTTTAAATTTTATTTTATTTTACTTCCATATGATATTTCTGTTTTCCTTTCTATTGCAAGTATATGTATTGTTGCTATAATGCGTATGATAATAATTATATATATATGCTATTATAGATGATTGGTAGGAGGGGATGACCCCGTCCGCCTTATACCAGTTAGAGGTGGGTAAATGGGGCTACCCAGTTACTTTAAGTCATTTTTCTTTGGTTTATAGTACAATTTAAACACAAAGATTCTAAGTGTTCAAATTACAGAAAAAATACACATTATTTTGCTATACAACGTGCTATATAAAAAGTGTGTATAACGAGCATCATGTTTGTGGTTACATTGTATTATTGTAATTTTATGTTCTGATTTTGTGGTTGCATTAAAAACTTTGTTAAATAAATGTGATTTGTGGTTACATTCATTTGGCTTATTGTAATTTTGATAGTTACATTGGCTTTTTGTGATTTTGCAGTTATAGAGGATATTGAAAGAGTGTAAATTCAATACTGAATTTATTGAACTAGTTGAATAAAGTTATATTATGCGAGCCTCTGGTAAGCATAATATTATTTTATTCAACGAGTTCTGAAATTACACGAATATAATATTCTATTTATCACATATCCAAAATAAAGAATGTTTAAAGTAATCATGGATCATGTTTTTTAATGACGCACCTATAATGTAACGCTTACATTAGGCGTGTCTTTACACTATGTTTGTATATTCTAACACTATCGGATTTTTTTCTATATAAACAAAGAAGGCCCGAAGCGTGCATTATTCTACATTCTAACACTCACGTGATTTTGTCACTATAGACAAAGAAGGAAAAAAAACTGGTGTTAAACTGACAATAAACACCGGTTAGGGACTACTTGTATATGCGCTGTTATGTTTTCACCCTCGATTGTATAGTTTACAAAGCATTTTAAAGCAACAATAAAAAGCCGGCCTTCATGGTCAATTCCTACGCATCAAAACTCCAAACCGGTGTTAAATAGCCGATATACACCTCTCAGGCCGATGTTATTTCTTAAACAATGCACTCGCCGTTCTAATTATTTTCACATTGAGGGCGCCATTTTGTTTAAAAAAATCTGATAAATAAAAACATTTTTTGTCGAATTTTGTTGTGAAAGCTATCTAGAATGAAAGAAAATGGTCTAACTAAGAAAATGAATCCGAACACCAATACCTTTAATTCAGTCGTTAACGCTGTACAGACGTTTAAAGTGTTGTTTACGTGACGTCACAATGTAGCGCCAAACAACACGTGCAAAACAATCAAATCAAGTACGCTATTTAAATGCCGCAAACGAGTTAAGTTTTACATTTATTTCACTTAAAATAATTTGTATATCACTTGAAAAAATATAGAGTGAAATAAAATAAACAAACAAAGTTTTACCAACGTTTTCAAAATTCGTTATTCTCAAAATGTTTCTACACACGGTAGATTTAACGACAGTTTTTTTCAACCCACTGGAACAGCCTCTAAAGAACGTTTCTATTGGAAACTCTGAGGCGAAAACAAATTTAACCTTCAAACATAAAGTCCAACTTTATTATAATAATTATATTTTTTCTTGACGTGTTAGAATGGAAATAGATATTAATTTTTCGTGCATTATTGTATAATAATGCACGTTTTTCGTTCAAATGCTGTGTAATTAATCACTCAGGCCTATCGGCCTTCGTGATTATAATTATTACTACGCATTAGAACTCTAGATTAGAATTCTACAACAATGCACTCAGAATTGATATCTATTTCCTAAATACAAATGACGTCACGTCAAAATATATGCACGGCCGTGCAATACCGTTTTTACGGAGTCGCAAAATCGGCACGCGTATTTGATAAAAATTGGTTAATTACGATTGTGTGGATACATTTGGAAAGTTTGTGATTACATTTAAATTAGTTTATTGTGAGTTTGATTGTTACACTGATTTACTGTGGTGACATTGGTATTTTTAAAATTTTGTGGTTACATGTACATTGGTTAAATAATATTATGATAAAGTGGTTACATTGGTGTTTTTTTCTTCTTTTTTACTTGTAGCTACATTGATATCTTGTGTGTGTAATGGTTTAAAATTAAGACTTCGTGGTTACTTTTTTTCTATTGTGGTTTTGTTGTTACATTTGTTTATAGCATGTAAATTATTTGATAATGGTGGATGTTAAAAAAACTTAACCCATGGATCTCAATATACTGAAAATGTATCATATTTCTCGATCGTGGTCCGATTCACAAAATGGTTCGAGACATTGACAATACGATGAATTTGGTTCATATTTTCAAGGATAGTTCCAGATTTCAGAAATAGTTTTCATTTAATGTGTTTTATATTAGCTTTACTTAACAGTTATATATATGATCAGAACATTACTTTAAAGAATGCGGCATACCATTTGTTTTCTTAATATAAAGCCATTTAATGTTTAGCCAATTTCCTAAACCACGTTTAATGTATGCAATTTCCTTTATGCATTTACTACTTGCGCCGAAAGCTTCATCACAAGTTTCAATTATAAAGACATTATAAATTTGTATTGTTTTTCAGCAAATAATGTACTTACAACATCAAAGAGAATTATTATATTGCACCGCATGCATTTGCATCAATATTGTTGGTGTTTATTGCGTCATAGCCCATAAAATAAAAGAATGCTAATAAATTGTTTCCCCTGTGTCGTGCCATGTGATATTTATCCGAATCAGATTCTTGATATGTGTCCACAATATGCTCTCATAGTGTATGCGGGAAACTTCAAAAATGTGTATTATCATTCCAAATTAGCTCAGAAACCGTGGAATTGGAATGTTGGTAAACAATGCAAATCATCTTTAGAATCCCAGCGTGGTGTGTGAAAATTAACTTAATAGCGGTTTAATTGTTGAGGCTTAAGCTCATGAAATTGACATACGTTTTTTCGTCTTCAATGATGGTTATGATGAATAAGTTTCCTAATATCGGTCCTGCTAATAAATGATAATGCGTATTAATATTTTTTTCTTTATTCTTTTCACTTCACTGCAAACGTTTCTTTCTATTGCAGTATTGTCTCGATAGTTATATAAAATGCTATGTAATGTGCGTGGACGCTACTTTGAAAGTACAAGGAAAAGTGAATCTGAAATAGCTTTTTGAGGAGGAGGGATTCTTCAATGAGAGTCTCTGTCTAGTGTTGTGGTAAATATCATTTTCAAATTGTAGGTCAAATATATTTTGATAAAAGTATAAAATATAGTATAAATATTTTATTCAAACATAGGTATACATAAATGTATTATATTGTTTGAAAGGGAGAAATTATAGAGATTGTTTGAAATGTTTATTCTGGCAAATACCTGAACGCATAGATACTTATACTTTAATGATATATCATTAAGAAATATATATGTTTACAAATTCGCAAAAGTGTATTTTGCATAAAGCATAATACAATATTTGAAGCAAAAGAAAATATGATATATACAATGTTTGGAGATCAAATCATATATACATTTAGACCTCCAGTCATTGATTTTCAATTAAATATTAACGTTTGTCACCTCCGTTACGTTCCCGAGTCATTAAATTAAAAAATCACGAAGACATCAAACGATTTTAAATCCGAGTGGAATCCTTTTAATATATATACGAATATATATTGTATATATCAGAGTACTATGTAGGATGTGTTTACATTTCGCAAGTTATATGATAATCCTATGAAAACAACGCAAACATCACTCGCTAAACAATATAATCCATTATCACGTGCAGGTGACAATACCATTTGCATTAAGATTTTTCACTTAAATATTAATTTCATGATATATGTCGGTCATTGAACGAATAATAAAATAGTTCACTATTAACGCATTATTTGCATTTAGACTGGAAATATACTTGTGACTTAGATGGATAACAAGATGTAGATAATTCTAAAAGTAAGTGCATTCATGATTTCTGTTGGTAGTGTACTTGAGTACGGTCATTTGCCAATTAGGACCACAGCCTACTAGGACCAGGACAATGCACATTTGGCAATATCCCACCGGACACTATCCTGTGTCTAAGTGAACTATCTGTCCTCGTTGCCTATTGTCCTTGTTGTCTATTGTCCTTGTTGTCTATTGTGCTTGTTGTCTATTTTCCTAGTGGACTAATGTCCTTCTATTAGTATATTTTGTATATTTTTTTATATTATTTGCTCTGTTTCATTGATTCTTTGTTTGAAGTGTTTACGCCAGAATGTGACACTTATATCCGAGAGATTTCTGTTGTATTTATGCTAAAACAGTAGCAAATAATGATGACTAATTTCTGCTACATGCTTTATTGTAACATTATTAACAAACTACGTTTCGAAAATTATCTTTAAGGTTATGCGCCCAATTTTCCATAAGGTTAAGCACCAAAAGCATCATCAACCGTTTCAATTATAAACACATTAGCGCTACATAAATCAGTAATTAATGCACTTAAAACATCAAAGAACATAACCGCAATGTACCGTATCCAGTTGTATTGTGCAATTGTGTTGAAATACATATTTAGCTAAAGAATGCTTATATAAATTATTAATAATTCCCCTTTTGTTTCATGCCATATTATTATTTGAAGGCTGAGATTGTTTGATATTTATTTACCACATGAATGAAGTAATATCCCATAATTAGTATAATCATCCAAAATAAGCCCATTTCATATGAAATATGAATGGTATTTTATTCATTGTTTCTGCCTCCACAAGATATCTCAGCATATCGTATGAGAATTACCTAATGGGTCTAAATTGTTGTGGTTGAAGCGTTTAAGATCCACGTGATAAACAAAAATACGTTTAGATGACAAATTCTTTATAACAAAACTCAAAACTCAAACTCAAATATTTTATTTTAGTCTCATCTTTGTGCATCTTTACATATTTACATATATTTAAGAAATAAAACACAAAAATTTTACACAACACAAAGCCACTCCTACATAAGGAGTTATAAGAGACTGTAAAAGTATTAAAAATAATCTCTAACATTACAGAACATTGTTGATTTTCCATTTCGTTCACTGAAATTTGTATTTCCTTTTATTTAATCATATGAGATGAACATACTTTATTACGACAAAATTAAAGGTCAAAAGATGAAATGTTTTGATATATATAAGTGTAAGGGTTTATTTTGTCTGAATTTTTGGGTTTTAAGATTTAAATGTCCATTTTTATGGCGAAAACTGATGACGTTCAAGGAATTCCGCATACCGGAAGTTTACTTTATTTATTTATTTTATTTTATATTATTTTATTTCATTTTATTTTATTTTATTTTATTTTAATTAATTAATTTATTTATTTATTTATTTACTTATTTATTTATTTATTTATTTATTTATTTATTTATTTATTTATTTATCTATTTATTTATTTATTTATTTATTTATTTATTTATTTTTTTATTTATTTATTTATTTATTTATTTATTTATTTATTTATTTATTTATTTATTTATTTATTTATTTATTTATTTATTTATTTATTTACTTATTTATTTATTTATTTATTTATTTATTTATTTATTTATTTATTTATTTATTTATTTATTTATTTATTTGCTTAATTCTAGACGCTTATTATAATAAAGTTATCGCAAAGTAAATAATATGTATAAACAGATTTTATTTCAAACTCAAATTAAGAGTGAAATCAATTATGAATTTAATATATCGGAGTTTTACGGCTATATCCGAATTCGAACACGCAAATAACCGTCATCGAACGAGCTTTGCCGAATTCATTAGAGGTCGTCTATCTTAACATTATTGTATCTCTTATGATACTGCACGAATGTTACGTCGTTTTTCGTTGGATCAACGTGACGTTTATACGTACAATCTACATACACAGCCGCTGTGGATTTATGACGTATTTTTTTTATAAATATGTCTGATAGGTTATATCGCCATGCATTTACATTTATTTGCCATATAATCCTCGCTTAGCGGCTAGGGTTATATTAACTAACAATCGTTTATATTGAGCCATATAACCTGTAAGACATCTTTGTAACTAATAATATAAATCGCCTTCGTGTCCACTTCCTGGCCAGTTCAGGTTTTATCAATTATCAAAAATAAGCACAACAAATGTCATCTTTTAAACCGAATATGATGTCAGGTCTAAAGTGTTTTTCGATGTTATTTTATAAATAAAACTGAGCGAACACAAATTGGTTTAATAATGTTTAAGTCGAAGCAACCAGACCTCCCGTGATGGACTTCTAATGAAATAAATATTAAATTTTGTCACCTCCGTTTCGTTACTGAACCATTTCATAACAACAAAACGGATTATAATCCGGAAGGAATGCTTTTACAAAAAAAAAACATAGACGTTTATAGAGCATTGCTTAATCGCAATTTTAATGAATTTGTTTACATTTCACACGTAATAAGATTATCTTATGAAAACAACGGAAGAGATTATCACTCGCTAAACAATATAATCCATTATCGGGCCTGTATTAAAATCACGTTGACATAAAAATATTTCCTTATAAGAATTGATCTGATTATGTAATTCGCCAGACTAGTGAATGAACGATTACATTGAAATATCTCTTATTTGTGCATTATTTTCATTGCGAATGCAAATATAAACACACGACTTGAAAAGATAAAGGATAACCAGACCAGGAGTTGATAATCTTTGAGACGTAAGTAGATTTTCTGTTTAAAGATCATAGTTTATTGTACTGTTTCAATATAACCTTCATATAACAGTTTTATGTCAGTTTGACTTGTTTTCATACAAGATAAAGTAACTAACATAACGTCTCTTCTACGAAAAGAAGAGAATCATGTCTCTCTGCAAATGTCATATTAAAATTTTTATCTGAAACACTTTAAAAGATTCAATTTGAATTCCGCATACTTTACTTTTCGAACATTATTGATTCAACATTAGTGTATTACAATCACATACCAACACGCGCGTAAGGATACACGCGTATGGATACACGTATTGATTCCGATTAGAGACTAAATGAAATGGATTTTCATTTTTCTAGCATATTTCTAGCATAACAACTTATGTTCAACTCGCATGTTTCTTTAGAGATAACATAAAACGGTTGTCACATGTCTCACCACAATGCACTTAACACTCGCCACACAGAACTGAAACGGATGTATCACTCAACAAACCGCACTAAACTAAATATAACACTGACCACACTGCAGTGAACTAAATATATCACTGACCACAACGTACTGAAGATAACTTATCACTCATCAAACCGCACTAAACCGAACGTATCACTGATCACACCGCACTGAACTAAACATATCAAAGACCACACCGCACTGATCTAAACATATCACTGACCGCACTGAAAAACGTTAAATGCCGCACATCTCAATCAATCGAACGTATGGCTCATCACAACGCACTGAAATCTCCACACCGCACTGAACCGACCATATCGCACACAACATCACACTGGACTGAAGAAAACGAGTGTTTATTAATGTTACAAACTTGTAAATGTTATATTTTCTACAAACATTGCATACAAAACGCATAATTATGAAAACAAAGAAATTGCATTGAATCAATTTGTTCCATTCAAGCGTTTGTAACTTATATTTTCTAGGCGTTATAAAGTTTTGCTTGGGTGGATAAGAGCATTTTGATTACATCAACCGTAGGAAGTCAGTTCTATGCAATGTGTCTGATGACTGATCTATTTCACCACAGCTTGTATCATTTGATAAGTACAGAACTTTGATTGTTTTGGCGGCTCGTTTGATTATAACAAAAATAAACCGTTTAATGGTGGCTCATTTCCTGAATATAAACTATTGTAAATTTCTTACAAACGCAATGCGCCAAACGAATCGTTAACAGTCTTCATCATTTTGACATAAGTTCTGAAAAAAAATAGCAATAATTACGAATAAAACATCAAAGAAAATTGCCTCAATGTACCGCATTCAATTATGTGGTGCAATTTTATTGTGGTTTTATAAAACCGAAGCATGCTAATAGATTTTGTGAATAGCTTTCCTTTTGTTTCATGTCATAAAATGTATCTACCACGTAACTCAGTAATCTGCATAGAATCTCTACAATATGTAAAATACCCATTCATATTTTCTCGGAAAATATGAGCTATTAATTGTGTTTAAAATGTTATAAAATATCCCAGAAATATCCCTGGAATCTCCGCTAGGTGAATGACTTAAAATGTTACGGTTTAAGCACGTGATTTTCACTTCTTTGTCGTTAATGTTGATTTATACAGATACCTTTTAAACAGCTGTACCGTTTAGTAACCAATCGAATTAGTTTTATTTTATTTTAGCATAGAACAGCCACCGAAATCTTTGCACCACCAGGATTGTGGCAAATTTCGCTAATATTTAAAAATGTCCTAAACATTTATAAATCATTTTATATAATAGATGTAGGATTATTACCAATAATTGACTTCAATTTAAGCTATATTTATTTGTTTTAAATTTTTATTTTCATTTTTTTTTTCGGGCGAATTTTAGCTGAATCGGCCCGGATAAATGCCGTCCGCCCGGAAATATTAAAATTCCAATGAGGTTATATTCTTTTTTTCCTACATCCTCTATGTTTAGTTTTGTACAGTATAAAACACTGGTTGATTTTTCTGGGAAAGGATTAGTAATCCTTCAGGCTTGTATTATTAGATAAACTAAACATCGATGTGTCTAGTACATTATTGTAAAGAAACGATATCAATATTAATCTAATACATTTGTACTTTATCAGTAAATTATTATTTATTTTGTATTGATACCAGTGTTATATACATGTATATATGTTTCTTATAAACAATTCATAAGAACCACTAAAGCAATCTCAACTTTTTAGGCCCTTTCTGTCAGTCTTCGTATAAGGACCTCAAACACAATCGCATGGGTACAGTATTTCGGTCCAACCTACGCTAAGAAACTAAACATGTAAACAAACTACTTTAAGACAAAATTTATACCAATATATCGAATGGTAGTTCACCTAAATTAATTTGAAGATAACACAGTAAACAATACATTATGCATATACTAATAAGAAATTGTCTACATGTCGACATTTATTCGGATTTAGTTATAATTGTACATCAGTGAGCAATTTTAAATTGTAAATGATTGTCGGACATATGTTCAATCATAATTTTACCGAAAAAGACTTTGTTTTCTTTTGGATGTCAAATACATACATTTGTTATACAGTATCAAAGATTACACCCTCTGTAAATGTTTACTTCTGAACTACTTTCAATCCGTATTACGTCCGAGGTTATTATGGATAATGATCGAGCTGTTCCGATTGCCGCCAAAGACGGGAATGGACATTCAAACAATATAAGCCAAACACACATTTTGATTCTAAAATAAATTTAAACATTGTGCAAGGCGTTTATAAAGGCGTAACTAAACCTGCTTTCCTGTCATCGTTATACCACGGTGAAATTCTTATTACCCATTGGACCACCTATAAGTTACGTTGTTGCTAACAGTGTGTTATCACATTAATTGAATTGCTTAAAGCTAAATTTTAGCTAAATATCTACCGAAAGTAATAATTTGTCGACTTTTAAAGAGTATTTTAAGCACAAATTGACTTCAATTACTATACGTCTGACTTCAGTTACTATACGTCTGAAGCAATTTTTGACAATGGTTTGGGGATTCAGGTTTATGTAGTTTATTTGCAATGACTAACAGTATTTTGCTTTGATAAAGAGTTTAAAAGGGGGATAAATGGCTTATTCTTCTAATGCGAACGGATCCCATTCACTCACTCTCTCACTCGCCTACCCACTCAGTTAGTCACTCACTCGCTGGCCCATTGCAATTTCCGGTCAGATTTTCATGACACTAATCTGGTATCCTATTAAGTTTCATATTTTCCATAAATCTATCAAATCTTTGCATGAGACTATTGTTGGCAGTAATCAGAAATGCAAACTTCCAGACAATATACGTAATTTTGGGGATTGAAATGCTTATAGAACGTCAATGTGATACATAATTGAATAATTTCTTCTTAATAATTAAATCATGTTGTTTGTTAAAAGGGAATATGTTTGTACTTCAACAATTAATTTTCAAGTGATACATCCATGCATATCTGATGTGATTTAAATCATATTTTATTTACAATATATGTCAGAAGAAGGGAGTATATGTTAGAAGAAGGGAGTAGCCGCAATAGAAATTAATGTCCACACTCATTTGCAGAATAGAAAAATGCGTCGATTCCCTTTTCATAATTGAAACTTAAATATAGGCACAGCCAACGTGTTGTAGTTCTACACATTTTGAAAGCATGCTTCCAAGTTTAACTAATGTTCCAATTGTAATCTAAATCTTACGATATTTACTCTGTCCCATATTTTATGTACTGAAACAAACTTTAATCTTTATATTCTTTTTTGCGGACACGTTTGATTATTTATCTGACCGCGATCTGAAACGCCCTTTACCCCGCCTTTTATCACTAATATCTTAAACACTCCTTAAATATCTGAATCAGTTTACTTCAAAGGAACACTTATTATAACTTCACATTAAATACTTTTTAACCGCGATGAAAATGATGTACACTTGTGTTTTCGAAAGCAATTCAAACTCATGTGAAGTATAATGATTTAAAGATTGGTGACGAATAAGCGTTAAACAATGTGTGTGTTTTTACATCAATCTTTAATCAGAATAGGACATGGACCATAGCTTAATTTACTGAATATTTGGGGAAAAGTGATCCTTCGGTAGCATTTAAAACAGCAAATGCTACTGAAGTTACATATGGAAACATTTTGTTTTGTAATAATATATTTATTTATTATTTGATTATATATTTATCTATTATTCATATTTTTAAAAGAAACACGTTCACATATATCCTAAACTTTCATGATAATTAATTTTGTTATCTATTTTGTTTACTTTGATATAATATTAATGTCCGTTTTTTTCTTCTTTTTTTTTGACTTTTAATTTTAAAACTATCTATTAGTGAAAGCCAACGAATTTAAAAAGGGAAGACAAATATTTTCATTAGATTTTTGCGTAGGATGAACATAATTGTTTTAAGCGTTAAATAGTGTAGTTTTTAATAAAAGTTTTAATTACAAGATAAAATCAAGTTAGAAGTTGCTATTTATGGAGAATCTGCAGTATTTGCATGTTGTTTTTTAATTGTATTGGTCATGTTTGCGAGAATAATCGAATAAAATCAACATTATCTTCATGTTGCTAATGGAAATGTAATGACTTTTATATGACGTAAGGGTATATGTTCCGAATAAATAACAAAATGTTATGAATCACGTTCCGAGCCACGTGACCAAAATACTGTTTTATTGTTCGGATGAAAATAATAAAATGCGGATACATGTTTGATATTATATTACCATATTCAGAGCTGCATTTTAAAGGATCAATATAACTTATTCGTGTAAATCACTTGGTTCTTAAAATTTTATTAAGAATATTTTTTATTGATATTTTTGTTTGTTTGGTTGTTTGTTTGTTGGTTGGTCGGTCGGTCAGTCCCTTGTCCGGCTGCTCGGATGGACGGCAGGTCTGTGGATTAGTGGTTTGGTTTGTTGGTATTGTTTGTATAATGTGCTGTTGTTTTTGTTGTTCTAGTTATAGAAGTAGAAGTAATACCAGCAAAACAACATCTGTTCCATAGAAAAAAATGAACATGAAAATAACAAATACTCATCTTGAGGCTACCGTTATACCATGGTGGAACTCTATTTTCTATTTGAACTAAAACCTAAAGATATACCGAGGTGAAACTCAATTTCCCATCTAAACTTCAGTTTACCGTTATACCTTTGCTGAACCTCGCTTTCCTATTTGAACTAAAGTCATACGTTATACTGTGGTAATTCATTACCCATTTGAACTTGAGGCTACCTTATATCATGATGGAACTTAATTACCCATTTGAACTTGAAGCTACCGTTATATCATGGTGGAACTTAATTACCCATTTGAACTTGAAGCTACCGTTATATCATGGTGGAACTTAATTACCCATTTGAACTTGAAGCTACCGTTACATCATGGTGGAACTTTATTACTTATTTGAACTAGAGGCTACCGATATACCGTGGTGGAACTCTATTACCTGTTTGAACTTGAGGCTACAGTTATGTCAAATTTGAACTTTATTACCCCTTTGAACTTCAGGTCACCGTTATATCATGGTGGAACTCTGATACCCATTCACCCACTTTGAACTTGAAGCTACCGTTAAACGTTGGTAGAAATGTATTACCCATTTGAAAGTGAGGCTACGGTTATTTCATGGTGGAACTTTATTACCCATTTGAACTTAAGGTTACCGATATATCATGGTGTAACTTTGTATCCACTTGAACTAGAAACTACCATTATATACCTACTTTACCACTGATACATTTAACGTTACTGCATTCATTGCATCGCTTTACCTTTACTACGCAAGTGTCTTAAATGGACTCGTCCAACTTTCAATCCGGACAAAACATTGATCAACTTAGGGAACATTTCAAAATACATATTGACTAAATAGCGAAAAGTGCAGACAATGATACGTCTGTATATATGATGCCGCCAGTTGGTGATGTTTATATCACCATATTAAAGTTTGTTTACATCCAGGTTAATCGTGTATTTTCCTGTCTGTGTTATCAAGCTTTTGTATCTAATCTTCTTCTTGCCAATCTTTTATTGTTTTCTCAAGTATTTTTTCTACGTTTCTCCCGACAGAGTTAATAACAGGAATATACCACTGCAAGTGTCTTGTACAAGAAAATCTGCATCTCTAACACTTATCAGTTAGACGCCATCAGATAAGTTCTGAAATTGAATATACACTTAATCTTGAGAAATTCAACATTGTCTACTTGCCGCTATCGCAAAATTAGTTAAGTGCTACAAGGTCGAAATCGAATAAAATATTCTCTGTGCAGTTATTGTTAATAAGAAAATGCTTTCCTGATTCAATCGAATTTTTCCTTGGGAGTTTAACGAAGCTTCTATCTTTAATCGACTTTATTTTCTTAATTATTCTGCCAAATAAATTCTAATACAGTTCAAAATCTATGTGTAAGATAACCGTTACTTATTTAGTCATTTAATTTAACACCACCTAAGCTACTAACTATTTATCTGTTTTTATGTTCGTCGTTAAAACAGTTTAAATTTTAATCATCATTTACAGTCACGTTCAACTCATTATTTTTCGGTTTTGTTTTGTAAACTACCCGCGTTTTTAAATAAATACACCGAGTATATTAATTAAATGCCGCAAGTATTTATTCATAAAGTAGATTGACCTGTATATTCAGCTTAGTCAATAACTGTGCGATACGAAAATGCTACTAATCAATTATATCGAGTGGACACAAAAATATTTCACTTCTTTCTCGTTTGTTAAATGACGTACTGCATCTTTTTCGCCATTGCAGGATTTAAACCTTATTCCCTACACTATGTTGTTGTTCAAAACAAGGCACCAATAAAACCTAAATAATCCGGAAATAAATATTACTCAATGGAAAATTGATAGAGAATAAGTAAAATAATTAAGGGCATTGAAAGAGTTCAATACTTGTGACGACAAATTATCCGCTAAAGTCCGTCCCCGACCACTTGTACGGTATAATCCGGAGATATATGCGGTATTGAGGTATTGATTATAAACTAGTCTCAAAGTATTTTCTTTAATGACACTTGAGTACCATTGAAAGCCGAGCTTTATTATATTAAATGACTACAAATATTTGTTTTCAGCAAGTAATCATAATGTTGTTACGTTATAAGACGTCAGTAGTCGATGATATTATTTTATAAGCTTTTAAAGTAATTGTACAGATAAAAGCGAAGTGTTTTGAGTATAGTTTTATTATAAAGATAAAATTAGCTTCATTTTTTAATGATTTATGGGTAAAAAAAGTAGAATAATTTCTTATTTCTCATTTATTTTATAAATTACCACCTGTTGAGGATATAAAATGAATGACTTGACGAATGAATTCTGCCTCCGTGCATATTATAAAGTAGGCCTGAAAATACCAAAATATCTTAGAAAGCTTATACTAATTACAGAAAATATCTAATATGTTTTGTTATTTTTTTCTTTACGAACTTGTTTTCAAATAACAGACATTGATACTTTTACAGAAATGTGTGTGTGTTTTAAGGGGGGTGGGGTGGGAGTGGTTATTTTAAGCAATATATGAATTTGCGTTATCATATTTATTGTTGTTGTTGTTTCATTTTTTATTATTATTCAATACGAAATAACTTTTATCACCAATCTTGTCAGATATTACTTATATCACAATGTATAAGCAATACACAGTCAATGCCTCCTTGCCCTTTTATCGTTTAGTGTAACGAAGCACTGTTAGTTTTTAAGAGCGAATTCGTAATCACCATCATCACCATCTCTACAGCCGCCATCCTCAACAGCTGTTATGTCATTAAGTTAAAGATATCATGATTTATGTCAAGGCTTCACCCTACAATTTTATTCTATAAAATGTACCAAATTTAAGTTAAATGCCAATGTGGGAACGATATATCACGCCTACATTTTTGTGAAGACTTAAATTGATCTTGAATTAAACTTACTTTCACGGTCATACTATTGGAGAAGAATAGGCAAATTAGCAGTAAGAGTTAAAGTGAAACAAAACTCCAAGGCTAAAATTGTAATTTATATTTTTGATAACTTAAAATGTTTTGTACCTGCGCCAACAAGTCGTTCAATGACAGTAGTCAGTACTGATAAGTTTCGAAAACATGGATGAAATAATAGGAACATGTTTCGCCATCGTTCCGTATGACATAGTGTGATAATTATTATATGTTCTTTGATGTGACTTTAGGTTAAACGTTTTGCAGTACTATTCTTACGCATGTATAATCTGTTTTTCAGTAAATAAAGAACGCATTTTACAGGCTCGTATTACAATTGAATAAATAATGTATAAATTAATATTTAGATTCATTTAATACAAAATGTAGTTAATGGTATTTTGCATTTTAAGATAGATTTTGAAACACTTTCTTGAAATACATGTTCTGCATAAACATAACAAAATTAATTTAAATAAATTGACAATCTTTTTACTGCAAAGCAGACCTCTCGTGCGTAATTTATAATGACGTAAAAATACTGTAATTTGTAACGTAAGTGAAGGAAATAACACATTAAATATAATACCAAATTAATATAACATCAAGCGGAATTTTGTCTGCCTTAATACGAAATGATTTTAAGACACATAGACATACATAAAACAATGTGTTTTTACTCAATATAATTTCAATTCAATCGAAATATTTAGTACATGTTTATTTAATTCAATGTAAACATTTTACATCTAATATTGCCATGTTATTTTATGTATTGTGTATTGAATAGACTTGTAATCTAAATAGTTGTTCGAATGTACATTTGACACGTTTTAAATATTTATCCTATCAAAACATCGGAAAGGATTATCGTTTGTTACACAATATAATGCATTCCCATATGCGTATTTCAATCACAATGACATGAAAATATTTTCTTTAAAATCTCTAAAAATGTGTCATAATTTGTTAATTCTCTTAAAGGCCAACATTGAATTATTGCTTAAATGAAACCTTAAGTAATTGACATATCTAGTTAAATAGAATAGAGAAAACAGAATTAAAATGTTAAAGGCTCGGTTTTATTGAGCCTGTTCATGGACGGTACATAAAAAGTGCAAGTTACCGTCCACGCCCCCTTGCGCCGCATTTCCGTAAAAGTCAAATAACCAATATATGTGCTAAGACTTTGATTTTCGGCGACGCATTTATGACATAATTTAAGGATGTCTCGTCACAATATGTTTGAATAAAAAGCTGGCTTCCCTAGATTAACTCTTATCCGTAAGTGTTACATTGAACGGCGTTAACTATTTCATCTTTACTGATGTTATTGTACCTATGTCTGCAAAGGTGTGATCAAAACTGCACTTGAGGCTACAGTTATATCATGTCACCATCGGGATACTTATATATTTGTTAAGAGGGTGCTATCTCATTGAAAGGACCACTTAAAGCTAATTGAAAACCCACTATTATCTACTAGTAGCCAACGAACACAATGACAATAAAATTAACTTCTTCAGTTATTTTATTTCTGTAAGCGTATCTAAATATTCAAGAAATCTGACTGTAAATCAAACAATGCAGTATTGTATAATTCCATACATTTATATAAAATCTGCATACGCTGCTGTAACTTGATTTATTGATTTTGCTTTTTTTTTCAAAAACAAAAACAAAACAAACAAAAAACGTCTAAAATAAAACATATATTTTTATCTTCAACATTGATTTACGCGTATTCAGACAATAATGAAAAAGTTCTGTATAGCTGCAAGAAAATACAACAGTAACAGAATTATAATAATTATAATAACTTTTATTATAGGAATTTGATATACTTTTTTGCCAATCTTTTATCGTTTGCTCATTTCGTTCTTTTTTCATATCTGCCGACAGAGTTAATAATAGGAAAATACCATTGCAAGTGTCTGAGACAAGAATATCTGAATCTCTAACACTTATCATTACGACGCCATCAAATACCTACTGGAATTGAATATATACCTTAACTCGTGAATTTCCACATTTTCAACAAACATCTTTTAACATTTAAATCCGCGAAATAACAGTTTATAATAGAAAGTACCACTGCTAGTGTCTGATTTAGGAATATCGTATTGTCTTACACTCCTCTTTTATACGCTGTCGGACATATACTTAAATTGAATATAAATCATTTTTTGAGAGATTTTGCATATTTCCCTTGTTGCAAGTTTTAGACAGAGATTAAACGTACTAATGTCAAAATTTTCATAAATTGATAAGTAAGTAAGTATACGGGCAGTTATTATAAGAATTGTCATTTCCGAGTTTCCAACGTATGGGTCTCAACGAATGAAAGAATTATGAAACAAGAATTGTCTTCAAATTACTTTATTCTTTCTTATAATTTCTGGCGTTTGATGTTGATTACCCATTCTTTTTTTCTTTCTTTTTTCTTTTGGTTTTGTTTTACGTTGCATCAATTTAGTAACGGTGAAATAGCGACTTTCCAGCTTGACGAAAACTTTAAAAATCAAAAGTCCCTGTTTCGATTCCACAGAGGTGAAGGGCAAAGGCGGTGAAGGGCCAACGACCTTATCAACTTAGTCATTCTGCCACATCCATTCTTATCAATAATTTAAAATGTTGTTTAATTAAGAGTTAGTACGAGTTTATTTTAACCGAGAATAATTTTACAAACTTATTGTCGATACTTAAGGATACTAAAAGGGGGTGGGAGATTAACTATTTAATTTGCCGCCTACAAAACACCATGCTGATTTTCATCAATATTTTCTTTTCATTAAATATAATTAAACATTCGATCTTAACAGTCCGTCTTTATAATTTACAACTCTTATCGACGTGTCGCTTATTTGAGACGGTCGGTCCTTATTTCCAATTTGTAAAAATGCAATATTCGTAAATAAAGTATATTGACCTTAGCGGCTTAAGTCAATAACTGTACCAAATGATAATAATGTTAATCAATTATATGAAGTGGACACGAAGATATTTCACTTGTATTTATCTTTCTCACCGGTTATCAAATAAATGACGTTTCTACTTGATTTTTTTCCGCGTCATTAATGAAATTCATCAAAGTTTCTCGGCGTGATTAAAACTTTGAATAAAGACAAAAATCCGTGCAGTATGTTGTTTTGAAAACAGCCTTTAATCCCTCATAATCCTATTACAACTATTACTCAATGTCAAATTGATAATGAATAAGTAAATGATATTAGGGCATTTAAATTATCCGCTAAATTCCGTCTCCGGCCACTTGTACGGTATAACCCGGTGATGTATTGATTACAGTATATAAAATTACTTCGTTTTATTTATCCAACAAATCACCACCTGTTGTGGATATAAAATGAATGACTTGACGAATGAATTATGCCTCCGTGCACATTATAAAGTAGGCCCCAAAATAACAAAATATCTTAGAAGGCTTATTCTAATTACAGAAATATTTAATATTTTTTGTTATTATTTTCTTTACGAACTAGTTTTGCAAATATCAGTCATTAATGTTTTACAGAAATGCGCGCTTTTTAAGAAGAATTTAAGCAATTAGGTAATGCATGAGTTTCAATAATTATCATCTTTTATTGTTGTTGTTGTTTCATTTTTGAAACTGTTTTAATATGAAATAACTTTTATGACCAATCTTGTCATATAGTCTTTATATCACAATATATAAGCAATGCATAGTCAAAGCCCCCCCGCCCCCTACCCTCCGGCTTTTTATCGTTTAGTTCAACGAAGCACGGTTTGTTTTTAAGAGCGAAGTTTATCCTAATTACAGACAATATTAAATCTCAATTATTCTTTTCTTTCCGGACTACTTTTCAAGTATCAATCCTCGATGTATAATTAGAAATGCACGAATTTACAGAATATTGGGGAAGATGCACTGTAATTTAGAGCAACAATGATTGTCACTCTGCGAAGAAACTTATTTTAGTATATTACATTTTTTCTAAATGATTTCATTTCAAAGTTAATAACTATGTTGATGCCCGTCAATAGTTCTTTCTGATATTACTATAATCTTTTAACTAAAGAATTACATAGAAGTTCTCCTTTGTCGTCTTATCTTTATTTCACAAAGCTATGTTCGTTATTAAGCATTTGATTTCGTACGCACAAATAATAAAATTGTGATGATGATTGATTGATTGATTGATTGATTGATTGACTGACTGACTGACTGACTGACTGATTGATTGGTTGATTAATTAATTGATGATGATGATGGTGATCTTTTAGACATAAAAAGTTTGTGAAACGTGTTCACATATGTCCTATACTTTCGGGATAATTTTGTTATCTTTTTTGCTTACTTTAATATATGTCCGTGTATAGAGTTCATTCTTTTGGAACTATCCATTGGTAGGATTGATTGATTGATTGATTGAATGACTGACTGACTGACTGATTGTTTGGTTGATTGATTAATTGATGATGATGATGGTGATCTTTTAGACATAAAAAGTTTGTGAAACATGTTCACATATGTCCTATACTTTCGGGATAATTTTGTTATCTTTTTTGCTTACTTTAATATATGTCCGTGTATAGAGTTCATTCTTTTGGAACTATCCATTGGTAAATGCCACCGAATGAACAATGCAAGAAAAAGATTTTCATAAGATTTTACTTAGGATAAACGTAGTTTTGCTTTAAGCGTTAAATGGTTTTGTTTTATATTAAATTTTAATAAGAATATAAAATCAACATGAAAGTGATTGCTGTTTATGGAGAAATCTGCAATATTTGCATGGTTTTTTAAAATTGTATTGGCCATGTTTGCGAGAATAATCGAATAAATCAACATTATCTTTATGTTGCTAATGGAAATGTAATGACTTTTATATGACGTAAGGGTATAGGTTCCGAATAAATAACAGCATGTTATGAATCACGTTCCGAGCCACGTGACCGAAATACTGTTTTATTGTTCGGATGAAAATAGCAAATGCGGACACTTGTTTGATATGATATTATATGACTGAATTTAAAGAGTCACTGTTACATATAATTTGTGTAAATCAGATGTTTCTGATATTCGAGAAAATCAGTTGTTCTTAAGATTATTAGAAAGAATATTTTTGTCGATCTTTTTGTCACTGTTTGGCTGGATGTTCGGTCGGTCGGACGGACGGACGGTCGGTCGAAGAGATGGACTGTGTAAGAATTTGTTTGAATCTGTTTTGTTTGTAAGTAAATATGTGTTGTTGTTGTTGTTGTTGTTGTTGTTGAAGTAGTAATGAATACAAAGCAACATCTGTTCTATAGAAGGAATCGACATGAAAATTAATAATACTGATCTTGGGGCTACCGTTGTACCATGGTAAAATTCTGTTACCCATCTGAACATCAGTCTACCGTCATACTACGGAGAAACTCGCCTTCCTATTTGAATTTAAGTCTAACGTTATACCGTGGTGAAATTCTATAACTCATCTGAACTTAAGTCTACCGTTATACTATGGTGAAACTCGCTTTCCTATTTGAACTTACGTTTAACGTTATACCGTAGAGAAACTCATTCGAAAGTGGGGCTACCGTTATATCATGGTGGAACTTTGGTACCCATTTGAACTTAAGGTTACCGTTTTATCATGGTTGAACTTTGATACCCATTTACCCTCTTTAAACTTGAGGCTACCGATAAACGTTGATAGAACTGTATTACCCATTCGATCTTGAGGCTATCATTATTGTATGGTGGAACTTTAGTATCCATTTGCACTTAAAACTACGGTTATATCATGGTGGAACTTTGGTACCCATTTGAACTAGAGACTACCATTGTATGCCTATTTTACCATTGATACATTTGTAAAGAAAATATCACTATATTCATTGCATCGCTTTAACTTTGCCAACGCCAGTATCTAAATGGACTTGTCCATCTTTCATTCTGGACAAAAGCATTTATCCACATTAGGGAACATTTCAAGATACATATTCATTTGACTAATTTTAAAAGAGCGAAAAGCTCAGACAATGATGCGTCTGTATATATAATACCGCTAGTTTGAGATGTTTATATCAGCATATTAAAGTTTGTTTACATTCAGGTTAATTGTGTATTTCCCTGTCTGTGTTATCAAGCTTTTGTATCTAATCTACTTCTTGCCAATCTTTTATTGTTTTCTCAAGTATTTTTTTACATATCTCCCGACAGAGTTAATAACAGGAATATACCACTGCAAGTGTATTATACAAGAAAATCTGCATCTCTAGCACTTACCAGTTAGACGCCATCAAGATATGTTCTGAAATTGAATATACACTTAATCTCGAAAAAGTTTACATTTTCTTCTTGTCGCTATCGCTAAAATTAAGTAAGTACTACAAGGTCGAAATGGAAAATATTAATATCTGTGCAGTTATTGTTATTAACAGAAAACAGTTTCCAGATTCAATCGGTTGATTCCATGGATAATTTAACAATTTTTTTTTATCTTTAATCAACTATATTTTCATATTGATTCTTATAAATTAAATCATACCTATTGTTGATTTACCGATGTTGTTTATTTAAATGATTTTTTTTTCAAATTTTAACTCCATTGACAATCTATGGTTTAGATTTCTGTTTACTTATTTTGCCATTTTATTTGACAGTACCAAAGCTTCTAACTATTTTTTTTTTCAATTTTCAATCTTTACTTTTATTTATTTTTATTTATTCATTTTTTTTGCTACAGCCAGTTTAAAATTCAATCATAACCGCCACGTATTTTCAACTATATTTTGGGGGTGGGTGGGGGAGAGGGGGGTAAAGTACTTCGCGTTGTTCTTTTGATAATGCTATAAATCAATTATATCAAGTGGACATAAAGATATTTCACTTCTATTTATCTTTCTTGTTTATTAAATTACGTTCTGCATCTCCTTCGTCACCTTGTACATAAAGACAGATCCGTGCACTACGTTGTTTATCTTGTTGTTGGTGGTGGCGGTGGTGGCGGTATATTTGTTGGTGGTGGTGTTGGTGTTTGAGGTGTTGTTGATATTGCTGTTGTTGGTGTTGTTTGCAAAACATCAAATAAACCCTAAATAATCCGGAAATAAATATTACTCAGTGGAAAATTGATAGAGAATAAGTACAATAATTAAGGACATTGATACATCAATACTTTTGTCTACAAATTACCCGCTAAAGTCCGTCTCCGACCACTTGTACGGTATAATCCGGTGATATATGCGGTATTGAGGTATTGATTATAAACTAGTCTCAAAGTATTTTCTTTAATGACACTTGAGTACTATTGAAAACCGAGCTTTATATATTAAATGACAACAAATATTTGTTTCAGCAAGTAAATATAATTTTGTTACGTTACAAGACGTCAGTAGTCGATGATATTATGTTATAAGCTTTTAAGTAATTGTACAGATAAAAGCAAAGTGTTTTGAGTATAGCTGTATAATAAAGATAAAATTAGCTTCCCAAAATTAGATAAAATTAAATCATAAATTTAATGATTTAGCGTGTAAAAAAAGTAAAAAAAGTTTCTTTATTCTCAGTTATCTTACAAATTACTACCAGTCCTGTTGAGGTTATAAAGTGAATGACTTGACGAATGAATTCTGCCTCCGTGCATATTATAAAGTAGACCTGAAAATACCAAAATATCTTAGAAGGTTTATTCTAATTACAGAAAATATTTAATATTTTTTGTTATTATTTTCTTTACGAACTAGTTTTGCAAATATCAGTCATTAATTTTTTACAGAAATGCGCGCTTTTTTAAAAGTATTTTAGGCAATTAGGTAATGCATGAGTTTCAATAATTATCATCTTTTATTGTTGTTGTTGTTTCATTTTTGTAACTTTTTTAATATGAAATAACTTTTATGACCAATCTTGTCATATAGTCTTATATCACAATATATAAGCACTGCACAGTCAATGCCCCCCGCCCCCTACCCTCCGGCTTTTTATCGTTTAGTTCAACGAAGCACGGTTAGCTTTTAAGAGCGAATTCGTAATCACCATCATCACCATCTCTACAGTCGCCATCCTCAACAGCTGTTATGTCATTAAGTTAAAGATATCATGATTTACGTCAAGACTTCATCTTAATAGCACAACCCTACAATTTTATTCTTAACAATGTACCAAATTTAAGTTACATGCCGATGTGGGAACGATATATCTCGCCTACATTTTTGTGTAGACTTAATTTGATCTTCAATTTAACTTACTTTCACTTTCATACTATTGGAGAAGTATTGGCAAAGTAGCAGTAAGAGTTAAAGTGAAACAAAACTCCAAGGCTAAAATTGTAATTTATATTTTTGATAACTTAAAATGTTTTGTACCTGCGCCAATAAGTCGTTCAATGACAAAAGTCAGTACTGATAAGTTTCGAAAACATGGATGAAATAATAGGGACATGCTTCGTCATCGTTCCATATGACATAGTGTGATAATTATTATATGTTCTTTGATGTGACTTTAGGTTAGACGTTTTGCAGTACTATTCTTATACATGTACAATGTGTTTATCAGTAAAATAAAGAACGTTTTTTTACACGCTTGTATTACAATAAAATAAATGTTTAAATTAATATTTAGATTCATTTAATACATAATGTAGGTAATGGTATTTTGCATTTTAAGATAGATTTTGTAACACTTTCTTTAAATACATGTACTGCATAAACATAACAAAATTGATTCAAATGCATTGGCAAACTTTTTACTGCAAAGTAGACCTCAAGTGCGAGATTTATAATGAAGTAAAAGTACTTTAATTTGTTACTTAAGTTAAGGAACTAACACATTAAATATACTACCAAAATAATATAACATCAAGCGGATTTGTGTCTGCCTTAATACGAAATGCTTTAAAGACACATAGACATACATAAAACAATGTTTTTTATATAAAATTCCAATTCAATAAAATATTTATTACATGTTTATCTAATTTAATGTAAACATTTTACATCTAATATTGCCATGTTATTTTATGTATTCTGTATTGAATAGACTTGTAATCTAAATAGTTGTTCGAATGTACATTTGACTCGTTTTAAATTTTTATCCTATCAAAACATCGGAAAGGATTATCGTTTGTTACACAATATAATGCATTCCCATATGCGTATTTCAATCACAATGACATGAAAATATTTTCCTAAAAATCACACAAAAGTTGTGTCATAATTAAGTTAATTATCTTAAAGGCCAACATTGAATTATTGCTTAAATGAAACCTTAAGTAATTGACATATCTAGTTAAATAGAATAGAGAAAAACAGAATTAAAATGTTAAAGGCTCGGTTTTATTGAGCCTGTTCATGGACGGTACAATTAAAAAGTTGCAAAAGTTAACCGTCCACGCCCCCTTGCGCCGCATTTCCGTAAAAGTCAAATAACCAATATATGTGCTAAGACTTTGAATTTTCGGCGACGCATTTATGACATAATTTTAAGGATGTCTCGTCACAATATGTTTTGAAATAAAAAGCTGGCTTCCCTAGATTAACTCTTATCCGTAAGTGTTACATTGAACGGCCGTTAACTATTTCATCTTTACTGATGTTATTGTACCTATGTCTGCCAAAGGTGGTGATCAAAACTGCACTTGAGGCTACCGTTATATCATGTCACCATCGGATACTTATATATTTGTTAAGAGGGTGCTATCTCATTCAAAGGACCCACTTAAAGCTAATTGAAAACCCACTACTTATCTACTTAGTAGCCAAACGAACACAAGACAATAAAATAACTTCTTTTCAGTTATTTTCTATTTCTGTAAGCGCTTTATCTAAATATTCCAAGAAAATCTGAACTGTTAACTCGAAACAATGCAGCTATTGTATAATTTCCATACAATTTATATAAAATCTGCATACGCTGCTGTAACTTGATTTATTGATTTTGCTTTTTTTTCAAAAAAAAAAAAACAAAAAAAAAAGAACACAAAAAAAAAAAACGTCCAAAATAAAACATATATTTTTATCTTCAACATTGATTTACGCGTATTCAGACAATAATTTGAAAAAGTTCTGGTATAGCTGCAAGAAAAAATACAACAGTAACAGAATTATAATAATTATAATAACTTTTATTATAGGAATTTGATATACTTTTTTGCCAATCTTTATCGTTTGCTCATTTCGTTCTTTTTTCATATCTGCCGACAGAGGTAATAATAGGCAAATACCATTGCAAGTGTCTGAGACAAGAATATCTGAATCTCTAACGCACTTATCATTACGACGCCATCAAATACCTACTGGCAATTGAATATTATACCTTAACTCGTGAATTTCAACATTTTCAAACGCAAACATCTTTTTAACATTTAAATCCGCGAAATAACAGTTTATAATAGAAAGTAACCACTGATAGTGTCTGATTTAGGAATATCGTATTTTCTTACACTCCTCTTTTATACGCTGTCGGACATATACTTAAAAATGAATATAAATCATTTTTTGAGAGATTTTGCATATTTTTCCATGTTTGCAAGTTTTAGAGATAGAGATTAAACGTACTAATGTCAAAAATTCACATAAATTGATAAGTAAGTAAGTATACGGGCAGTTATTTATAAGAATTGTCATTTCCGAGTTTTCCAACGTATGGGTCTCAACGAATGAAAAATTTGAACAAAATTGTCATTACTTTATCCTTTCTTATAATTTCTGGCGTTCGATGTTGATTTCCCATTCTTAAATTTTTTTCCTTTTGCTTTTGGTTTTTACGTTGCACCCAATTAACGGTTTAAATAGCGGCTTTCCACTTGACGAAAAACCTTGTTGCCCTTCCTTGCATTATTCCCCCAGCATGAAACGGGCAACTGAATAGAAGCACCGACGTGCTCAAGCTAACTGGATATCTCCCTCACATGAAAATAATCAAAAGTCCCTGTTTCGATTCGAAACCACAGAGGTGAAGGGCCGACGACCTTATAAACTTAGTCATTCAGTCCCACCAATTCTTCCCATTCTTTTAAAATGTTGTTTAATAAAGAGTTACAGAGTTAAAGAGTTAACAAAATTATTGTCGATACTTGAGGATACTAAAAGGGGGTGGGGATCAACTATTTAATTTGCCGCCTACAAAACACCATGCTGATTTTCATCAATATTTTCTTTTCATTAAATATAATTAAACATTCGATCTTAACAGTCCGTCTTTATAATTTACAACTCTTATCGACGTGTCGCTTATTTGAGACGGTCGGTCCTTATTTCCAATTTGTAAAAATGCAATATTCATAAATAAAGTATATTGACCTTAGCGGCTTAAGTCAATAACTGTACCAAATGATATAGAGGATATTTGTTTGTTTCAGTGTAAGATCGAAAAATATTTCACCGAGTGAACACCAGATGCAATATTTTCCACGAGTGGCGTAGCCACGAGTGAAAATATAATAGCTGGGGTTCACGAGTGAAATATTATTTGCATCTTACATGTAAAACAAACAAATTTTCTGTTTATTTCATGATTTTTTAACGATTTTTACACCATTTTACTGATTTTTTGCCGCGTAACTTCATGCCTTATCTTCATGACGTCATCAAATAATGACGTCACAATGTTGAAGCAAAAATATAATTCCATGATTATTTTTAGATTTTAGATGTTTTTCAGCACAACGTTCGTAAATATTTACGAACTACAGTTATCACGTACATTTGTTATTATGATTGACTACATTTCCGCTGAAAAAAACATTCATTAATGATAAATATTTTATTTTTACGCCAAATATAGTTCGGCTACTGTGAAATTATATTTGGTAATCATTACTGTGAAATTATCAGAATATAATTAACCGTTATAATTCAGTAATCTACTGCAAAACATGTAATAAAATAATGTTAATCAATTATATGAAGTGGACACGAAGATATTTCACTTGTATTTATCTTTCTCACCGGTTATCAAATAAATGACGTATCTACTTGATTTTCTCCGCGTCCTTAATGAAATTCATCATAGTTACTCGGCGTGATTAAAACTTTGAATATAGACAGACATCCGTGCAATATGTTGTTTTGAAACATCAACAAAACAGCCCTAAACCCCTTATAATCCTATTACAACTATTACTCAATGTCAAATTAATAATGAAAAAGTAAATGACATTAGAGCATTTAAAGGGTTCGGCAAATTATCCGCTAAATTCCGTCTCCGGCCACTTGTACGGTATAATCCGGTGATGTATTGATTACAGTATATAGACTTTTCTGCAAGTTTTTTTCTTTAATGACACTTGAGTACCATTGAAGACCAGGCATTATTATATTATATGACTACAAATATTTGTTTTCGGCAAGTTAATACAATTTCGTTTCTTTATTGAAAATAAGTATACAAAGAGACTATATTAAGCCGTTGAGGTGATTGTGAAGATAAGTTTCTTAAGTATGGTTTTATTGTTTACATAAAAATTTGCTTCCTTTTTATAAAAATGATTTATAGCGTACAATTATGAAATACTTCATTTTATTTATCCAGCAAATCACCACCTGTTGTGGATATAAAATGAATGACTTGACGAATGAATTCTGCCTCCGTGCATATTATAAAGTAGGCCCCAAAATAACAAAATATCTTAGAAAGTTTATCCTAATTACAGACAATATTAAATCTCAATTATTCTTTTCTTTCCGGACTACTTTTCAAGTATCAATCCTCGAGGTATAATAAGAAATGCACGAATTTACAGAATATTGGGGGCAAATGCACAGCAAGTAAGAGCAACAATGATTGTCACTCTGCTAGAAAATTATTTTAGTATATTAGTTTTTTTCTAAATGATTTCAGTTCAAAGTTAATAACTATTTTTATGCCCGTCAAAAGCCCTGTCTGATATTACTCTTATCTTTTAACTTAAGAATTACATAGAAGTTCTCCTTTGTTTTATCGTTATTTCACAATGCTGTTCGATTATAAGCATTTGATTTCGTAGGCAAAAACAATTAAAATGTGATGATGATGATAATGATGATGATAATGATGGTGTTTGCTTGATGATGATGATGATGGTGATGTGATGATGATGATGAAGATGAGGATGTGATGATGATAATGTTGATGTGATGATTATGTCATGATGGTAATGGTGATGTGATGATAATAGTGTGATGATGATGATGTTGATGTGATGATGAAAATGATGATAATGTGATGATGATCATCATGATAGCATCATCAAAGGCAGCAGCTGCAGCAAGAGCAGCGAAAGCAACAACGAAAACAATTATCACCATGTCAACGTCATCATCATCATCATCGTTACATTATCATCATCACCTCTTTCATCATCATCATCATCATCATCATCATCATCATCATCATCATCATTTTCGTTATCATCATCATCATCATCATCGTCATCATAGTTATCACCACCGTCACCATCATCATAATTGTCGTTATCATCAGTGTCGTCGTCGTCATCATCATCATCATCATCATCGTCGTCGTCGTCTTCACTATTATCATCACTGTTGCCCACATCGACATCATCGTCTTCATCATCATCATCATTATCAAGATCAGCAACAGCAACAACATCATCAAACTCATAATCCAACTCTATTGTATCATTAAGTGTACGATAGCATTGATTTCGTTTGTCAAAACTGAACAATATAACATCTATAAAAAACATATACATGTAGTAATTAAAACAATGTAGACAGGTGAACGTTAAAATTATCCCGCCCGCATTGTGTTGGTGTCTACTGACTGAAAAAAAAATCTGTCTTTACTTTCATATATCAGAAGCAACAATGTAACAAGTAACAGTATTTTGAAATATTGCGTATTCAATGAATGTTGAACGGTTTAATTATCGTCACGTTTTCTTATTCTCTTAAACACTTTTTAATTTCTAAGATTTAACTAGGAAAAAAAAATCGTTTTCCCCTAGTATTCTTTAAAAAGGAAACTAAGTTTTACATCAATGTCATATTCGATTATAAAAGTTATTAATCCATTTGTGGTCAAATGTTAATGTTTTCACACGGTGGTTCGTGTTCTAACTTTTTCGCTATTAAGCGATCCAGTCATTTTACACGATTATCGCATTATGCACGTTAGTTCTGATTTTCCTTTTCATTTAGAAATAAAGGAAATAACTCTTTAGAAAACTTTCAGAACAAAATGAATTAATAAAAAGGCCGTAGCAGTTGTCTATGCGGTAAAACAGAATGAACGCGGGGGTTTATATCGATGTAAAATTTCTACTTCGATACTTCTCTATGCCTATTCAACACTAATATATCTAACTCTCCTACCGTTCTATACTAACCACTCCGTTAACTTTGATACTCGCGCAAAGATGTATTTGGATTTTTTTCCCCTCTCGTTGTAAAGAAGTACTGTATATTACTGAACTTCCTACGATAGTGTTAGGGAACTCGTGTTAGAATATACACAGTTTTTTTATTCAAATAGGAGACAACAACAAAAACAACTTGAACAGTTTAATTTGCATTAATCACGACAAAAAATTTAGCCGCTTAAAGTACTGGATTAAAACGAATTAAAAAAGTTTGGCGGCTAATATTAAAATAGTTTTCTTAAAGGCTGGATTTTTTTCCGGGAGACGTTCGAGGACTTACAATTTTTCGTGACAAGTGTAAAAAGGGGAAATCTTCTTGAATAAGTGAAAGGGCTAATTTATTGTGGAAATAAAGTGATTTGGATTAACTCTTAAATGCGTAAGGAATTCTAGGTGGGTAGCCGTTTTCTTTATCTTAATTGTTTATTTTTGGTCTCTTATTTTGCAATATACTTGCTATGATGCAAGCCACTGGGTGCCGTGATGAAAAAATTCTACCCTTATTATCAGTGATGGATTGAAATGAGATTTATTTTTGAATTACAAAGTGTCTTACTATGTTTACTGACGATTACAAATGCTAATGATGTATGGAGAACGAAATGGGAGAAAAAAAAAGCTACTGGAATACGGAAAAAAATAGGAAATTTTTATTTTTTTTATCTGTATGTTTGACGTTAAATTTGGTAAGAAATATGCATTATCTCTTTTTCTTCAACATTTTTAACAACTTCTCGTTCATCTCTTTTTATTACTTTTGTCTTCTGTAAGGGTTATATTATTAACCTCACTATTTTGGCATGGGACAATACAGTTAACTTTATAACGAAGTTTAAATGAGCGCGTTTAAGGCTTTTTAAGCTTTTGTGAAATCTTAAATCTTTTGCGATAAACATTCCCAGATTTTTATGATGTAAATATAAATTTAAACCCCCGGTATCAGTTTTGTTTATAAATATTTGCGCTCAGTACCTATTCATATATAAATGAAATATAAAAAGAAATAATATGCCTAAAATTCAAATTAAAACGATTTAATTGGGAACTAACCGCATAACTTTTGTATGCGCTTAAGACTACATTCCGTTGATACGTTAGAAATAGTTTTTATTTTATAACCATTGAATCGAGGATGCTTCAGAAAAAAAAAATAAACGGCGTCGTAACAATGAAATAAAATATTCAGATATTTATTTGAATATCATTATTTTAATGCATGCAATTATTTTCGGTGCTGATCTATTTTATAGGGTTGTAAACTTATATTACCAAGCACACTTGCCAAAGTTAAATTGAGAAACAATAGACCAGGTATTTATGCGAGTTCTCTCTTAATCTTGAAATTGAGTGTTCTTGTGTTTTGTAAGCACCTTTTACCTAAGCCGCGCTCAGCATTGCGGGCGGTGACTGTGTTTTAACTTAAGCATATTGTTTTATAGTTATACACACTGTCAATTTTATGCCCATTGGGCAACCGATTTGGCATATCTAGATAATCTATCTAGGATAAACAGAGGTATTCTGACAGCTTTTTCAGGTTCCCCCCTAGCGTGCTTCACAATTTGATTGCATGCTTTTTTTTCTTTCTCAGTCTCTGGATTCCAACACAGTCCTGTCTTTTCTTAGTTTCTTTTTTCGAAGTGATTATTGATACGTATATGTCAAACACACCAACATGTTTATTTCATTAAGAGCTCACTTTTAAAATAAAAAAAATACATCACTATTTGTTCCGAAAAGCATCCGTCGTAAATGCGCCAGAATTTCCAAAACATAGAAAACACCACAGACGCACACATAAATCTGTTTTGTTTACAAATTCATTTTTTGTTTCTTATGAGAAATAACATAACGGGAAAAAAGACCAAATTGCTTTTATATAAGTTAATATGCCAAAGCAATATTTTTTATGCCACTTGCACGTTCATTAAGATAATAAAATATGTATTATATATTATATAATATTATATTATTATATTCATAGCCATTATTTTGTAAACACTTGATGATAAATGAACATCCGCGTAATTGTGATGAATATCATATTAAATGAGTTGTAATTTTTGCAATGTTTTAGATTTATAATAGACGAAAGGTTCATTATGGTGAAAATGGCATTGATAATCGCAATAACAATATTTATAGTGATGATGATGATGATGATGATGATGATGATGATGATGATGATGATGATAGCAATAATAATAATAATTATAATAATAATAAAAATAATTATAATAATTTTAATAATAATAACAATAATAATAATAATAACAATAATAATAATAACAACAATATTTTTTAAAAATAATAATAATAACAGCAAGAACAATAATAATTTAACATTTGAAATATCAATAATTCTAACAATAATTATAAAATAATATAATTATGTAGATATGATGAACTTATTGTTGACAGTGTTGTTGTTGATGTTGTTGTTGATAATGTTGGCGATGTTGATGATGATGGTGGTCTTTGTTGTGATGATGATGATGATTATGATAATGCTGCTGCTGCTGCTGATGATGATGATTATGGTGGTGATGACTGTTTGCTTTTTTCTATATAAAAAATAAGCTTTTCTAATTGTTTAAACAAAAATTGAAAGTTTCTTTAACAGAAATAAATTGTCAAAATTAGATATGCACACAAATATGTTTAGGAAAATGGGAAGTTATGCGTCCTTGCGCTTTATGTATGAAATTATAAGAATGTTACCAGAAATAATGACTTTTCTTTTATAATTACAAAACATACGCGTGCGAGAGCTTTTTTCGAGAAGTAAATTGTTTACAAAGACAAACGCTAAAGAAATAAAACAATGGTATGAAACAGCTTCTGACAGCAAGAAATAATGTTTCATTATTATGAAAATCTAAAGAAATTTGTCTGTTATTTGCTTGATAAACGTCTATTTGTATCTTTCGTCTATGTCATGATATTGGAAGGAAGTATAGACAAAACGGAATGTGATGAATCATGTTACAGAAACAATTTAAAATTCCTAACAATAGCCTGTATTAAAACTTTTTTTTTTAATCGGACAAAAATAATATTTGTTATTATGGAATAAGTATTAAAAATATTTTATTCGTTCAAAATAAAAATAAAAAATATCACGGCACATATGGATTTTCTTTTTTTATATACTTTATGGAGAATAATAATGAATAAAATCTTCTTTGATTTCATACTTAGCAGTGCTATTTAAATGCTTGAACTTTGTTCTATTGTTTCCTATTAAATTAAAATTAAATCTGACCAAAATCAAAATTAACTTGAAACAGCATCCTAGCTTTAACCGATTGACAGTATAGCGTTGTTAAAATATCTAAAATACCAAAGATAAAAAGATTAGCTCTGTTACATCGTTTGTGGTAGTAGAAAGGAATAACAAAGTTGAGGACCGGTTAGATATATTATCATTCTACACAGAATACATTATCCCTAATTACTATACGCCTTACTGACTAATGAAAATGGGCATTAACAAACAATACCGTACAGCCGTCATATCTTTTACAACGAACTAACCAATCATTTAGCTTAATCAAACACGTGCGCTATAGCGCGTCGCACGCGCTTTATCGATAAAAACCCGGTGCGTTTAAATCAGATTTCACTGGCCCATCCTTTTGAGTATGTGCATCGGTTTAGATACCAGTTTTCCAATGGGTCATTTTTTTGTTCATATTTATTTCCCACTGCAAGCAGTTAAGAGCTAATTACATTTTTTAGACTAATAATTTACACGGTCAAAGCACGCTGAACCTAACCACTATCTCCTCAATTAACACAAAACAAAAAATACGATCTCGTTATAATTATTTCAACTAGGATGAATTCTATTAGTTGAAAATTACATGCCTGAAATGCTATTTACAATGAGATAAAACACAACATCCCTTTCGCTCAATTTTAAATATTTAGGGCAATAACTCTCCCTAAAATTTTCTGTTAAACTGTTGAAATTTTTACCCGGGGGGAATGCTATATCTGTCTTGGGCAACAGTAAAATATATCACTTTTTTTTTTGAATCACCCAACTTTAAAAATCAATTTGAAAGAAAACCTCTTTAAACGTTTCACCGTCCCAAGAGGCGATATAAAATAATCAGCATGTATTACAGACCTACCACGACGTACACGTTTATTCCCTTTTTCAAGTTATACGATTTGTTTAGAGCAAACGAATATATATGATAGAAAGTCCATGCATTACTGACCAACTTCATTATGCAAAGTAAAAAGTACCTTCAAATGAGGTCTTCAAACTCATTATAAAAAAACAACTTGTTATATAATCTATTAATAAAGAATCCTTGACTTGTCTTTAAAAAATTATCTTTTCTTATAGGATTTTATCAGATTTTTATTTGAAATTAACCACAACTTTGCCTCTCACTCCTATAACATTCATTGTTCTGCAATTTTGCGTGCCTTATTAAAGGTAGATTATGCCTCAGAAATAAATAAATTTGTTCTTCTATAGAAATGGGAAACATGAGTTTCATAACATTTAAATAATGGTTTTAAAGCATGTTAGATGCTTATTACTTGAAGAAAGTAGCACTGGAACTGGAATTATTTGTCATAATAGTAGAAAAATGTAAACAAAGTAGTATTTTGACTTCCGTACAAATTACTAAATCACTATATTTGCACTAATTGTCAGAAAACAATAGAAACAAAAGACAGTTCAGGAAATTGGCCAATGAGTATCTTTTGTGGAAAACTATAACAGCACACCAAAAATAACGAGCCTTTGAGAAATAAAAACAAAACCGTTTCTGAGGCATATTGGGCCTTTAATTCTTTTTCTTACATCTTATTAACTAACATCACCCTTATAATATAAACTATGGTAAATATACTTTCCCTAAACAAATCAGTGGCAATACAAGCATGGGAAAAATAAAATCCAGGGGTAAATATACAGTTTATATCTCTTCCGTCAGTTAATATAGTCCCCATTGATACAAATATCACGAAAGATATGGGTCATACGCACCAATTTATCCTACATTGTAAGCGGGTCCTTTTTTTATTTGAGGAAACGCTGTATTCGTTTTCCTGAATTTTCGAAAACTGAATTGTTCTCTAGAGCATAATTTTGAGACAACACAATGATTGCGTTATAGATATCTTCTAAATGTTTATGGACAATTTTAACGCAGCTGAAATTCTGATTTGATCGATTCGTACTCGTTGGTAAGCTTAAAGCGTTCTTCCGTTTGTTTATACCATGCCATGGTTAATAAATCACTTGTATGGTTTGTCTACGATTAAATCTTCGATTTTGTGAGTTTTGTCATTTTCAACATAGTTTTCTGGATAGTTTTCGCTTAGATTTGAATGTATTAAGAACAGCCCGTGGGAAATTCGTTCCAGAACGAGATCGTATGAAAGAAATGGTCGTAAAATATAAACAAACATATGTATCTGTATGTTTTACGCTTTTTATATGTTGCAAATTTTAGCTAGTTAGACCAATGTTAAAAGAATATTATACATTTGATAAGTTTAGTTCAAGCTGGCTACTCGGGAGCTTGAATGTAAATATATGTAAAGCACTTTTTATTTGTATGAAGATTTACCAACTAAAGCTACTAAATATCGAGAGATTTTGGCATGATCTGTGATAACATAACAGGCAAAGTGCAAGAAATATTAATTCATTTATTCAGGAACCGTTCGTGACGGTTTACTGCCTTGGCCTTTTACCAACATTTTATGTTTTATAATATTAAGAAATGATGGTATAAATGAAGAGTTGATAAAATTTGTTTGTACCACAAAGTTTTATATATAACTATTTCTAAGAAAGGACATTACCTTATTTCGCATATATGCGTTGATTGATGTCTTTTATTAGTTGTTTAACTCTGCTGGGAAACTGTCGTCTGCTGAAAATGTCGTTTACTACATATTTGAAATTTATCCGATTTTTATGAAATTAAAGAAAAGAGAATACAATAAAATAACGAGTGTATGTCAAACAACTTGGTATATGACAAGGCTATGTGGTAGCCCGTGTCTTGCCTAGTACAAAGATGTTAACAAACTCTGAGCAGACCAAGGGATTAAGAGTGGTCGCAAAATGTACTTTGTTTTACCGGATTATTTTTTGTAAAATAAAACACGAAAAGTCAGCGAATGTTCACTTCAATGCAAAATGTTCGTTTTAATCTTTGATAGTGTATGGTTTGTAATCCAACAGTTTTAATACCGCAGGAATTTAGCATAATTGGACCACGGACAAGTTTTCTATAACAAGCATTATTTATTTCCATGTATATGTATCAAGCTCTAATCTCCTTTTGGAATAGGTTCAATTCTGTCGATAAGATTTTTATAAATTTAAATCAAAGTTTGTAAACAGTTTACTTTGATAATAAAATCGAATACCGTGCCGTAAACAAAACTGTCGAAAGTATCTAAATGTAAAAGATAGAAATATAATAATATGTTTTAATAAACTTAAGGCTATATTCCTAAATGGCGCCGTGATGAAAAACTTAGGCTGATACACTTACTTGTGTATATTAACTATATTCAATACATGTCTGATTAAATTTTAAAAAGGCATATGTTTGAGTTTATATACATATTTGTGTCTATGGAAAGCGATATTGTTTGATAAATCAAAATATTGAAATGATAAAATGTATCAACATATTTATGTTCTTTGGTACGTGATTTATTTTTCTTTTTATTGTTGTTGTTATTTTGAATTATGAAACTTAAATTTGATAATCTATAACCTTACGTTAATCAATATATGTTCGCCAAATCTGATTCCGCTTGATAACCTATATGCTAAGTATATACATGTAAGAACCTCAATGTTTATAAGTATATTTTGTTTTTAATGGTATATATTTATTGCTTGATAAACTTATGAAACCAGACCTCTAAAATTTATCAATATATTTTTGTCTTAACAGATACTGTTTTAAAGCTAAAACACTCATGTTTAATGTTTATCGTCTGATAATTATTGTATTGTTTGGTTATCTTCTAAAACTAAATATCTAAAATTATGAACGTGTTTATTGAAATATCGCGATATAAGCTTACAAGATTAGAACATCAGTTAACATAAACACGTGCATTGCAATATCGTTAAATACACTTACAAAATTAGATCTCTGATTATATAAACATGTTTATTGGATTATCGCTATATAAGCTTATTAAATAAGAATACTGATTTATATAAACATGATTATATGTCTATTTGTATATTGCTTGATACGTAAACTGATGAAACTGCATTCATTCCCTAACAAGTTTATGATAATTGTTTAACTATTGTTTCGTGACAATAAGCGTCATCGGTGCATTATCATAAATTATTATCACTATACGTTTTTAGGTTAAAACCTTGTACATGTACAGTAAAGAGTACATCAAATACAAACGGAAGGGAAAGGGAAGCATGTATGTTGACTGAAGCAAATGGATTGTAGGTCACAAGTTTTACCAAGATAAACGAAAGGGCGCTTTACAGGCAGAAATTCTTTTTTTAAGAAAATAACAAGTATTTTATTTCATTTTATTATAAAAATGCAATAAAATATAGATGATAAAAACGCACAGAAACATCAAACTATTTAACATAAACAACATGAAGAAAAGTAACATGCGCCACCTGCCCCAACCCCCTCCCCCGACCGCTCCTGCCATCCGTTAATATTTTCACTGTCTTCTAAAGCTCATATAAATAAACCAATTTTTAGGGATTTTATATAGTTACACAAAAATGTAATGTATACATCGGAGCATTAAATACAACTACTAGTACATTCTTTAGAAAATATAAAACTAAATTTTAAATATTCATGAAGAACCCAAAAGACAAATGTGAAATATAAATAACATGAAGGAAAGAAAATATTGAAACAGAAACATAACTTTTTTCCCTTCCAATGTCCATATATAAACATGGGTGTTTGTCAATACATATGCATGAATGTTTACTTTTACATGTTTCAATAAACAATATTTCTTTAGCTTCAAAGTGATATTTCTATTTTAAACTATAAAATATCTTAACAAAGCCTTTTCTTAAACAAATATGACACAAAGCTTGAAGAACGTAGGAACTGAATTACGTTTGTCAACTGCCCCCGCATTGTTAGAAAATCTATTCTCAACACTTTCATAACTCAGTTATTATCTTAATATCATAAATCAAGCAGAATTGTGAAATATTACACTTTTTATTTTAATTTTTGTCGGGAAAAAGATACTGACAAAGACGTATATTGTTTTCTAATTCGAGCTACTCCTGAAATTAATTTTGACTTCCGAACAGAAGGTCCAGGTGTCACATTTCATTCGAAATGAAATGAATACTAAGTGTCAGAAACTAAACTAAGAAGATGTCTTACACTTAACAGTCTTTGGGTGTACCATTGCCATAAACAACCATTTAGACTAACAGTTTTAATTCTGAGGAAAGAAAAAGCAAGAAAAAAACCGCTAGACAGATTGATCATTTGTCTAGTAAATGAGAGAGTAGCTCCGACGAGAGGTTAACTGTCCATGCATCAATAACATTACTGTTTGCCAATTTGCGTCGCTTCTTTGCTTTGCTCGCCATCCCGCGGTATGATAAATTTAAAACCACGTCGCTTCTTCGCAATGCTTGCCATCTTATAGAATGATATATACAAAAGAAGCCGGCAATGTCATATCAACTCTGACAATAACAGTGTCATTTCATCTTTGACATTCTCTGACTGCTCTGTCTGGGGGAGAATTAATGAAAATGTATTTGTTTAATACGATTTGCGGAAGAACCTTTGGGGAGAAAATGGTTTAATTGAATGTCTTTCCGGACAATATCCATTTCGAACAACATTGTTTCTGTGATACAGTTAACGGCAATAAAAATGTAAAACGATGATGTCAAAATCTCTGTTGGTAACTATGTGTTGACGACATTGATTTAATCGGGAAGTATTTCGTTGTTTTCCGCATTTTTTTACGAACTGAAGATAAATATTTCAATGATGTATGCTTTTCAATGCGTGTACATTGAAAATACTGGATTCAGACAAATATTTTTTCTTGCAATATATTCCTCTTTTCATTTTCATTTGTACTTTTTTAAATAGCTCTAGATAAAGTTGATTGACTGATTGATAGCTTGCTTAATTAAGATATGTTTTGACACTAATATGCCAAGTTTAACCACATCTGTAGTCAAGTAAACAACTGTCAAACTTGCATAAAATATATAACAAAATCAAGCATCTTAAGCGCGTTTAATTTTAAAATAAATACAAAGCTTACATTTTGATTGAAAGTTTCGTAAATACTTTTCAACATCATATTGATACTAAACTTTTTTTACACCTGGGTCGTAAAAGTGGCATGTAAATCTTGAAATCAGTCTGTAAATTATTTCTTAAAATCCTTGCCTAATATATTACAACTAGGTATAATATAGAAGCACCTTGTAGATGTAAAACAACTTGGTCAGAATAGTGTAATCTGATAAGAATTATTTTAATTATACTTACGATAAATAAGTTGTATCAAGATGGCTATCACACGGTTTATTACACAAACAGTGGCCCTGACATGTGTCGCATGCACGGCTCACGCCAAGCTGGTGTTATAAACCTCTCACTGCGTCAATTCCCCTGTGTTACTTGAACTTGTTCATGTAATTTATTTTAACTTACAATGGCACATCTATATTGTCAGGAATAGATAAGTAAACGTTATGCAAGGTAATATATATTTCCCAGACGTTGAAAAATAATTCATGCGGGTTCCTGCACTGCCATTAGCTGCATTGTAAATTTAAATGTGATAAAACACGTGGTAGAAAAGATAAATTTATTTTAATTACAAAGCACTCCTGTTCTAAACAAGCGTTGACATTGAAGATTTCCAGAGACGCAGATGAAAAAAAAAACAATCTGCTGAATGAAGCGTATATGTTGTTATCTTCATGTTCAAAGGCATTAATTATAAACTTTAAACTCAAAACACCACATAGACGTGTTACAGTACAGATAGGATGAACAAACCCCATTGAATGGTGCAGCTTTTGTTTACAGTTGTTTATAGATGCTACATTTGATACATTAAGTACAAAATCTGTTTCAAGGGATTCTTTCGCCAGCTTCAGTCAACCATATATGCTCGGTTACGCAGTTCAGTGTCATTCATAATCTTGATGACTATTGCATTGATAGATCTATATTTGTTCTTTTTTCAAATATTTGTTGTTATTGGTGGGTGTTTCAATGCTTTTAGTATGCACTCATCTAACAGTGCTTTGTTCATGTTAGAGAAAAACAAATAGGGTCTTTTGTGCCCCACCACCTCCGTCCCATATAAAAAGTAAAATATGAATACATAAAATAAATGTAAAACTACATCCACAACAAATAAAAAAAAAAAGAACGCTCCACTCCATATAATATTGTGACGTCTCAAATGACGTCACATTCCTTCATTTACGTCGACATCATGTAATTCAATGACGAGACTGCCACAGCTCATGAGACTTTTTGCAAATAACTCGGTATCCATGTAATAAACATATCACACTACTCTCCGTTTGTCTGCTTTGATACTTCAAACATTTACTTTTCCCGTCTCTTTTATGGAATGACCCATTATTAAAACAGACGCACATCTTTACGGAAAGCCAGAAATTCCCAAGTGTGCACTTAATCTTCAAATTAGTCTGTAAGCGAACAAAATTAATACTTTTCTTTAAACGAGAGTAAATAATTCATGAAGTTCTGAAATTCAGTAAGCATGGACCAATATGGATCCCATGATATGAAATGAGGAATTTAGTTTTTGTAGGAAAAAAGTGTGTTGTATTTTGAACCATCGTCGAAACAAACTCGGATCTGCACTTTGAAATACTTTTTTTCAGCACTTAAATATTTAATGACTATGACTTCAATATCATAATGCTACCACGATTATGTATTAGGAAAACCTAGGCAATATACACAAGAAGATGATATTAAAGTACATGTGAAACGAAGGAAAATAATCATAAAAGCCCCCGTAGACATGCGGATTATGTAAATAAATGCGATAGGAAAAAACGTGTTGAGGAACAACAGCGCGAAATACCCGCAAACTCCGTGCAATGCCTGTATTTTAAACATCACACAAGGCTTATATTACTTCTAATATCTTCCCTGTGTCAGCTTAGTTTTTGGTGATTGACTAGAAATCAGATGTTTCGGGAGATTTTCTGGAATATCTGTAAGATTTTAATTTCGGGAAAGATGTTCATGTTTGAATATGAGACAGGCGGGGGAAATCTCTGCAAATTGCTTTTCGAAGATTATAGCGGGGTCATATTAAAACAACTTAAAACCAGTCTTCATCAAAATTACATAATTTCAAATCAATAGTTATATCCGAAATTATAGGCATTATACAGCGAAATCGTTTTAAATTGTGCAAAATATTCATCACTTGTAGAAATTGTTTTGCAGGAAAAGACAGGCATCTTAAGATTAGAAAATGTTGTCTTCATATGAATTTCGGCTTGACTTAAAGGTTATTATCTAATGATGGCAAGCATTTTATTTTTAGTCACTAACATTAAATTCATCACAGATATGTTCAATATCGCCACGAGCTCGATTCAAAACATAACATTGACTCAATCTTAAAGAAATGATAAAATATGTATATGTCAGATCTTTTATATGATATACTGTAAACAATTCATCAAAAATATATTTATCTTTATATCGTAAACGATACGTATTTTCAATGCTAACGTTACATTGAACACAACCGACGCCATGTAAATAATTATTTATTTAACAGGCACGGGTCGTGAAAAGAAGACTTAAACATTTATATAATAAGCCTTCATTCATTTTTAAAGCGTTATATTTAATTGTTTATACTCAAAGTCTAAACACGTGTTACCTAAGTATCCTAGTTTTTACCGATCATTTATGTGGTGAATTATGTCTTGAAACGATCGCCATATTTAGAACTAAAACGAAAGAAATAAGTACTTACACAAAAAACAACAACATACACTGTACAGGTGCAAACAAACTGAGTTCTGAGTTGTCTTTTGAACTCTTTTGACATGTAGTTATACTCATTTCTTTAATCACCAGGACAGACTTTCAAATATCGCCTTAGAAACGTTTACTCACAACTACTTTAAAATAACAAACAAATATAACTACATCTTGCTGGCTGGTATGTTATTAAATCTCGGATTTCACATGATAATACATAACATTTTCACACACTTTTTTATTCGGATTTATTCTTTGCGGGGAGAAAAAGATACATAATCTGTTAATTTTCCAGGATTTGCGTGAATCATGTCGACAAAAGGTGCCCATATGTCATTCATTATTCATTACATCTCCAAGAATTCCATCTACATCGTTGAATGGCTTTCATTTTCAATCATATGAGATATGATTATTACAGTGTTTCCTGCTTGAAGTTTTCTTTTCTATGTTCTTTGGTTAGCATTATTATGTCGCCTTTATGTTTTATATGGTTCATTTTTTTCATCTTTCATTTCATAAATGTACCATTTTATTACATTGCAACACATGTTAATTTCTTCCTAACCCTTAAACTGCTTGAACCGAAAGTGATTCGCCTCTGCCACCATTATAGAACTAGGTCAGTCTGTACATCAGTGTAGCTTGACCGGATTCTATTCTGTTTATATTGAAATCCCATTTACTTTGAAAGCGTTGAACTGTTCCAAAATCAAAGCATTACAAATCAAGTACAAAAATCCAACAATTTAAAGTCAGTAATCAAATTGTAACATACACGCTTTTTCAAATGTAACAATGTAATGCAACGTTTTTTTGTTTGGTTTTTTTTCTTTGTTATTTTTATGGGGGGGGATGGGGGGTCGTATGAATTTACATTGTATAACATTGATATGATACAGTATATAAAATATGATATTAATTACTTTATTGCTTTAGATTTTTGCTCTGATTTCGTCTCTGACATTTTTCTTCTTTTTTTTCATTGGAAAGAGAATTAACGATAACAGTATGTGCCTAAAATGACATTATGATACATATGATGGTATATTATTATAGTTATAAAATGTTTTTGGCGTTGTTTTATATATTTCTTTCAACTAACGCATCATTATACAGTCCATTCGACAAGTTAATATCCCCTTCTTACCTCGGTTTTTATCTCAAATTATATGGTGGGCCAATGATTTGCCACGAGTGTTTCCTTTACGATATCAGCTCACGATATTTTGAAAGAGTGACAATATAATATCAACCACTATTAAATTGCATCTCGAAATTTGTATCTTCACTAGATGCCTCATATTACGAGAAAATGTTATTTTTTACTGAATATATGACCGGAAAATGACAGGAAGTCAATACACTGCATAATAACCACACACACACACACCAAGAAAAGTTCGGTTTAATTTTCTATATTATGTCATATCAGATTGGAATGATAGACTGGAAAACCAATATTTCGGAAGCCTTTTGTTATTATTGCAAGTATTCTAATTTTCGAAGAAATTCGTTGTAGAATTTTAAACAGGCAAGGGAAATCTTTACAAATTAGTTTTCGAAGGTAATCTTTCAAGAGTGTTAACGGATAAACATCTTTCCAATTCCAGTTGAAATGAAACTGATAATTCTACAGCTAGTTCTCATGAGGGAAATATATCTACATGTACCTTAAGTTTTAACTGAAAAATAACTAAGTAACTGTATAATTGTGCTGTTGGTTTGATTGTTTATTTTCGATAATTTGTTTTATCATAAATATTACTATTTTATTATTATCATGATAACTAATATAATTATTATCACCATCATCATCATCATCATTGTCGTCATTGTCGCCATCGCCTTTATCATCATAATCATCATCCACAGCAACCACAATGAAGTTACTTAGAACAATTGATTATGAATAATCTTTTTTTCCTTTTTAACCGTTTTAGGTGTTCTTTCAGAAACCATATGCTTTAATATTAATGCTTTACTAACGCAACGTCTACGTTTGTCATGCAATTAATCTAAATATTGGATGCCATCGTTTTACTTTAAAACATATTTTACTTTATTCATGTGTTTTCTTCTTTTTTGCTTTTTTTGGTGGGAGCCTTGGGGGCCTTAGGGGTATGAAAAACACTTTCACTTGTTTGAAATACTGAAGATTTGTTAATGTGGAAAAGATAGTCTGATTTATTGTGTAAAGCAAGAAAGGCTGTTTTTTTTCTTCTCTGTAGGTAACAACAAAACTCAGACTTATTTTCGAACATCCTTTACGCAACATTCTTTGAAGCGACCCAAATCATAGTAAATTCCATATGCCATCAATGAATTATAGATGGACATAAATATTGTTTACTGGAACACAATTATATTGGGAATTATAGCTTGCGGGTAACAATGCTATTTCCACTTTTTCCTGCGTAGATCAAGTCGGCTTTAGGTGTGCAATTGTCATTAATCATTTATGGCAGCGCCAAAATATTTCTTTCGTAAAGAAAATGCTCTGCATTACAATCATATTTGATAAGAATACGGAACTTTGAGCGAGATTTTAGAAGCTTTATTTGTGAACAAATTTACATCCATATAATATAATTATGATCTGATTTTATGTATTCTAGCGGATGTTGGCCAAAGTAAATAATCCTAAGATTCGGCTTGTGTCCATGTTAACATAAGTTTATAGATATTTTATTCAGTATTGATGATAACATTACAAAGTAACGAATTCATACTCTTAGAGAACATGTTATTCGATGCGAGTATAGCCAAGAGGTGCGTTTGTTTTATTACAGTTTGATGAGAGAAAGTCTGTTTATAGTAACATAGATGGCGTTGTTTTTATTTGATGTATGCGTGGACCTTACTAGTTACTGTTGTGAAACTGCATCAATTATTCAGATTTGTATAGTAAATAATCTTCTGTTATACTGTACTCTCTTCATACTGTAGTAGATTGGATAATACGTTCACGTGTTGTATTTAAGTGTGCCAGATGACTCTTTTTCTAGATCATTTTCTTCTTTGCTGACTAGGTCTTTGAGTGTGCTGTTTTGGACAATACCATGTTCAGTAATTAGCGTTTACGGACATGACTATTTTTTATCTAAATTTAATTGAACTACAGTAGAATCGGTGTTTTTGTTTATAGAACTTGCCCTGAACATTATCATTCTCTTCCAAAACCTTACTGAAGATTATTCATTAGCAGTCGATAACAAACTAGTTTGTAAATCATTAAAAGGATGGGCTTAACAACAAGCTAACATTCATAAATTTTGTATGTTCATAATAATTCACACTTATTTATTACCCATGTTTCCCTTACAATTCTCAAACAGTAGCTCATTCAGAAACACAACAAACTGTTATCAGAAATGCTAGTGAACCAAACTTCAGTAACATGGCCAGGAGATCAGTCGATAGTCATGCAGTTCTCGTAGACATGTCATTTAAAAGATAAAATGACAAGTTTATTACAATGATCAATGAATACATTGAAAATGTCTGGACGTAATGGTATGCAATTGAATATCTGTCTCGTTTTTGCTGCTCTGGCGTTGCAAGTTATGAGGGGGTTGAGGCCATTTAGTAACCGCTACATGTTGGGAGAAATTCAAACTATGTCGGTTTAATTTATAGTGTTCGTAAGGCTACGATTTTTTTAAAATACATTTCAGCCAGTACTGATTTGTGAAATAAAATTTAAAGGATATTTATCGTAAGAGCTTAACATTAATGTATAACAGGGTTAAGAGTTGGATTCAAGTCACTGTGTTATTAAAATGGTAAAGGTTTTTTTTACATAATCAACAAAATCCATATAAAAGCTTCCTGTTTTTTAATTTGAAAATTAAAAATAGGTTAAAGCAACACGCCTCCAGATTCATGCTTATTTTGAAAATGTATTTAAATATGAAATATGTGAAGTAACAAAAATGAAGCAATATACACATTTTCAATGGCACTTACAAACTACGTAAACTACCAAAAAAGTGGTCAAAATATGCCTATATGGCCTTTACTGCGTTAGTAACGCAATAGAAATATAGTTGTAGATACTGCAAAATCAGTCATTAATCGCACATGATATGTAAAATATATATTGAATCTTGAAACTTTTTACTTTTCCTTACATCTTAGTACATTTTTCTCAAGTTTGATTTTATGAAATATTTTGACTCATCTGGAGGCATGTAGCTTTAAGCATTCATAAACAAATATTATAATTAGCATTTTTAACTTTTTTATTGTATGTTAAAATATTTATTCTTATTTCCTTTTTTTTTTAAATTAGGTTCTGTTACATCTTAAATGTTACCCTTGCTATTATGTTCAAGATTTCCAAAATCATTTAACTTTTTCGGCTTTTTTACATTAAAGTAATTATCTTCATGTGGCTTTACATGTTGACATACATCTGTGTATGCAAAGAAGTGCATTTATAAGACCTGTTTAACTTGTAATTAAAGAACCTGCGTGATGTGAGCAACAATGAAATCAAAGTGTTTTAGTAACTAAACGGTCAGTGTTCAGACAAATAGAGGCCCATGCATGTCAGTGAACAATAAGACATATTCCAAGTTGTCTTTTTGTAAAGATAGCATCCGTACATCTTACAAGCATCCCGGATAATCACCCAGTGTCATTCTGACTTTGACACTGAATTTTGTCACTCTCGCTAGACATTGACTCGTAGTTATGTCTTGTAAATGAATGCAAATGTTTAGTTAATGTAATACGCGGGAGATATGTGGGACAATAGCTTGAATAATTGTGAGACTATAGAGATATAGATCTTTACTTTATTGTAGAAATATTCATTTTAGCCCATTTCTCCGTGTAATCGATCTAAAGTTTAATTCTAAATGTAGATAAAAAAAACTCTCCACAGACAAATAAAAACCGTCTATACACACCCAATTTTCTTTTTAGATATAAATATACGATATATGCAATTTGATGTCATTCCAAATATACATCGTTGAGTGATGTTAAAGGAATATAATAACATAGGACTTCTGAATGTCAGGATGTGGTTTTACAAACTCCATTTGTACTAGACAATAAAAGCCAGATTTATTCAGCGATAATGATTTGGTCGGCATTAAGCAAGAATGAGTCATATAATCACAAAGAAATGGGAAAAAAACACGATTTAGAACATATTCATAGCTGAAACATTTCAATGACATGAATAACAATGAGTAACCAATGCTGAAGCAGTGTCAGAAGCATTTGTATGGCCTCCATAACTAATTAAACGCTATTCATTCATCAAGGACCGGACAAAATATGATACGAACCCTTTTCAACGAATGTAATATTTGCCACGCTGCAATCACTTATTGGTTATGACACAGCGTCGGTGCAAACATGTGCATTATTTTTCCACTAGTGTTTAGTTATAATTTTCTCAGTGCATCAAATCCCAGGGTGTTTGTAGTTTTGCTGATTATCGCCTGTGTGTATGTAACTAGATGCGACCAAGATTTGTTACCGAGGCCTATGTAAATGTTTTGTTAAATGAATGCTATCATTTGTTCGTCCCTTGACAATTCGAAAACAATGAATAATTAATATAGAAGTGGAAGTCTTGAAAAGTGAAAACAATTATCTAAGAATGGTTTTTGTTGCATAAATAATGTTGATAAATATTTTTCTTCAATGTGCATAATTACAATTACAAAATGTTGTTTTGTTAAATACTTTTATTTATCACTATTTAGATGAGGATTTTTTTCTAAGGTTGCAATTGAAGAACTAAAGAAACTCAATATTCCTCTCAGGGATTTGTAAAATGACAAAAAGGAGGGTGTTTGTTATAAAAGCCGGTCGCCCGGTGCTAGACATTGTTAAGTTAATTACATTAATTGCAAAACTTTCTTTATACAAAAAAATGATTGCGAGACGCACCAGAAGTCGGAGGTATAAAAATGAAGCCACAAAGAATGTTTTCACGTATTTTATGTCCCAGAGCGTACAATATAAGTTTCATCAACGTATCTGTACTCGAGTTCATTAACTGAAGGGAGCAGGGATAATTTTTCTTCATTAACTGTTTGTTTTATCTTTTCTTTCCTCAATTGTGCAGATCTTTTTCTGCTCGACATTTATTTTGGTAATAGCCGAATCTATAACAAAGTAAAGAGTTTCTGTAAATGGTTTCTGACAAGAAATCATACGAATTCTTATGCGATCAAAAATCATTCAGGAAATTGCTTATTTATCTTAGAATAATTGTTATATTAATTAGATTGTTATTGATATGTCTTTTATGTTATCGTTTGTTAATTCCGCCGATAGACGTATAATATACGAAATGTTACAAAATAGGAGAAATGTATAACTCATTTATTTGTATGTGTTTTTTATAACTTTGTCATTTAAAGTCCTAAATCAAAGAAATTATGATATTTATTTAACCAGATTATCTTGTTTTCGCCATCAAATCTGTAAGATAAGGGATATGAACATTACATGACAATCCTTTAGGACATAAACTCTTTATCGTGTATGAGTATTATATATTGGAGACAAAGACCTAAATGAATATTAAATCTTCACATTTGTCTGTGTTAACTTGTACAATTAATATGTTCCCTTGAACATTACTGAATAATGAATGAAGTCTGGGAAAACAGTCAGTGTCCATATGGTTTCCGATACATACCATTTGTATTCATATTTGTTAGAATTCCAAGTACAAAAACTAAAACAGTTTTTCAAGATAATAATACGGATTCATAATACAAAACTGGTCATTAGGATGATTTGCGTACACGGCATGGTTATTGTCTCATTTCTCATCTCTGTGGGTCTAAGAAAAAAATCGGTATACATCGTACACAAAATGAAGTAACTAGTCTGTGAGTTGACATTTGCCTTTCTGAACAACCGCGGGATGTCGCAAAAATAACTTATTTTCATTACACGAAAGAATATATAACTGACAAAATTCTCAATATCACGTCTCAAGGAAAAGTGGGTCTAAAAATAAAACACCTTGTGGTATACCGTACGTTAAAGTAAACATCACACTTTAAAGTGCATGCAGAAGCTATCTGAAATTTAAAGAAGACCAGGTTAAAATTTTAAATCAATAATTAAATTTTGATTTTCTTTGGAAACATAATAACAATGTCATTGACGGATATTTATTTATTGTTCAATTTAGCAAGAACCTATTATTATTATTCACTTGAAAATGTAAAATTCATCAAGCTATACTTTCAAGACACTTTACAGAAATATATTTTGATAGAAGAGATAGTGTCAAATCTAGGAAAACCGACAAAGTTGCCAAAAAAAATCAACTATCTTTCGCACTAGGATTAGATCAATGTGTGATTACATAGGCAAACAGAGTTCTTAATATATCTATTTATATTCTACACCTCCAGATATTTGTTGAACACATGTGTCTTTAAATATCTCTGTAAGCCTCACAGAAGCATGGTGATCTGAATTGTTTCGTACAATTAATTTCCGATATTAATTTACACATGCTTTTTAAATTATTGCCTCAAAGCTACTATTTCTTTTCTTGACAGTTAGCGTTTACATACACACACTTATAACAAAAATCTTGAACTACAAACGGGTAACAATTTTATTTACTATGGCAGTTTTAAGCCTGATGTTATGGCTTGTGGGTGTGCTAGTGTAATACTTATTTGCGTAGATCATGTCGGTTTTAGGTGTTCATTTGTCATTCATTATTCAGTTAACTGCCAACTATTCTATCTAGTTTACTGCCTTTGCCTTCCTCTCTTCCAACATATTTGATAAGGTGCAGTATAGTTTTGAGGTAACCTTCGTTTGATACGTGATAAAATAGGTACATTTTTTGTATGGAAGATGTAGTAAAGATAACAGATTGTCTTGAATACGTATTTATACTGTAGAAAGTGAGACGTTATTTTTGTATATTAATATGTGTATTTATGGTTGATGATCATATTCATATTTAAAGGGGTGGTAGAGTTTTATTTCAACCATTCATATTTTAAACATATACTGATTAATCTTAATTTAAATGATTCCTCCGATGAGCGATTCAGTCAGCAGGTATTAAAACATGTAGATGGTTTAAAGAAATATACATTATTTAAACGTGCGTCTTTGTTTTGTAAGAATTGTAATAGAGATATTAAATGAAGCGAGAACTTGTATCCAAATCAAGTTTACGACATACAATGCAATTGACATCTTCAATTATCCGTTACGTATTTAACAGCATACCTTAACAAGAATTTCTGAATTTTTAGAAACAAAGAAGGTAATCGATAAACATTTGCATTTTCTTCTTGTGTTAAATTTCAAACAATAATTTAATAGTTGATTTATTTAGCAAGTACTTTTAAGGTTGAATAATGTACAACGTTTGTTTTTACTGAAATTTCAGATCTAATTGCTTAGTGATATGATGTGCATATCTTTACATGTAACCTTATTTTTTAATGGTGGTACAAATATGTTTATATACTAGTAAATGTGTATTAGGGTTCTTGATTAGAATAAAACACAAGGTCGTAAGTATTGTTAACAAGTTAATACGCGGTAACATCTGCAATATAATTCTGTCTTTGCTGGGCTACAATACAATAAGCTTTTGGTAAATATCTAATACTTTTGCAATAACTCGATAATAATATTCTAGTAAAAGATATTAACTGATTGCTATACTTTTGACATTAAATATTATAACAGAGGGAGAACCCCCATGAATTAATGAGCAATATGTTACATAACTCATACTTCTCTAGACGTAAAATCAATCGTTTTTAAATTAACCTTAACGTGATCACATAGAGGCAATGTTTTATTATTAATCTAGAGGTCGCAGATTCTTTCTCTCTCCGGCTATGCGTCTCGTCTATTTCCTTATTTTGTCAGTCGGAACAATAAATAGCTTTTACAAATTGTTTGATACATATTTCTATAGCTTTTACCTCGCCAAAGCCACCATTATCTGTACAAATTTTAGTTTCAATGTTGTATATCAATTGTCTCGTAATTCTCTCTTGGAAATAAATGTAAAACGGTTGGTTTATTCAATACACAGGAGGTATTAAGGAAAGTCAATGGAATAATGTCATGTCTGCGATACTGGTTGGTACTTAATGACAGACCTTTTAAATTGTGTTATACTATTAATGAAATCGACAACGAGCTAGGAGACAAGCATTAGAATCATTTGGGAGCCAAACAATTTGCTTGAATTTAAGACATTATTCAGAATCCATAGAAATTGAAGATATAACTAGAGAGATAAATAAAATTCAAATTTTTTGATTACAGATATACACTATGCAAATTATATTTTAACAAGGCACTTTATGATCTTTAGATAAAAAGATGAACTTGATTATACTCTGGTATTTAAATAAAGTAAAGACAGTGTTGAAAGTAGGCAAGAATAATGCTATAACACCAGTTCAACTGTATAATGACTTTCTTTTTTATTTGTATTTGTAGATATAATCAACACAACCAATTGTTTTATATAGAAAATACAAATTACAGATGTACTATGAACTAAATTAACTGAACAAAGCTCGGGAAGATTACATAAGATTGACGTATATCATCCTAAACAAATTATATCTATTTCCCAGCTAGGAGCTATTTATGTGGCTGTCATTGACACAAAATCTCTAAAATCTAATAATGTAACACATGAAGCGAGCATAATCGTTCGAGGATGTTCAGATGAACTTATTTTTACGTTGGCCAAATAATCGTATATGTCAGATTCTCTTGCAAACAATACAATCTGAATTCAGTGATATGATACAAAGAAATGAGAAGAAGATGAAGATACACTGTATATTGTACATGTATTCTTTAAAGTATGATCGTTTCTAGACAAAGCCACATTACCACGTGTAATCAATAGATGATCATAGTTACCCCTCAACACTATTTCGATAGTTTCTTCTTAAAAATACATTTTTCCTATCAAAATAAATGTGTTTGTTTGAAATCGTTTTCTCTCGCAAAATGAGCATTTCTTCATGGGAATATCCTTAAAAAATAGTTTATCATACATTCTCAAAGTGTTTGAGTTGTCTAAATTTTTCACATAATTGTTCCAAATGAGCCCTCTTTGTATGTAATAGTAGTTGAACGTTTCGCAATCTAGGATATAACACTATTTCTTTTGATAACATTTCGATTCTCGTGTATATTTAGAACACACTTTGCTCAATGGTATAAATGATGTTATAAAAGATAGCCAAAACGATCTTATCATTCCAATATTTAAGAGAATATAGACAAGTAAGAAAATAAACAGAATCTCAAACTTTGAAGACCGATATGTTGATACAATAGAAGGAATGCTGCATTTTCAAAAGAAGTATAAAGCTGCAAAATAGATTATTGAAGTCTTTTGTTCTGTTGAAGAAGTGTGCACTTTCTTTTTTCAAAGGATTAATGCCTCTGAAGAAAAGAACATTGAACATAAAGTGTGAAAAACTGCTCATAGACAGATAAAGCCAAATGTGCAGTTTGGAATTAATTTAGTTATTTACCTTATCTTATGTTGTTTTTTCTCCTTCTTAAAAGATCAACTATCGAATAATGTATATGATAGCAAATCTACAAATAAACATAAATTATTTTAAGTTTTATATACACTGTTTTGCAACAGCTTAAATCTAAATAGCATAACATTCAGTTTGTATTTGATTCCACAATTTACCATATGAAATGGATGATAAAAGAACATGTTTTAAGAGGATACAAAAGATTGACCTTTTACAACTAGGATACATGATAAAACATACATCTTTCAAGGGTGAATCCTTTTCAAATAACACCAACTGATTTGTTTGTCTCTTTGAGTGTTGACTTATCAAACATTCTTGTTCAGTTGATCACTAAGTGATGAAGTATGACCGATCATCACAGCATGCTCCGTAAATCAGATCCTTTAGGTGTCAAATAAGGTCAAAATGTCAAAAGAGATAACCATCAATATACCAGGAGATCACCCAGCGTGCTGAAATTCTTCCAGTTAATCCCTGACTTTTGTTTGCTCAGTAGTTTACTTTTTGATATTAAAAAGATATATTTTGCGGCGAAGGCGTTATAACATGATATTTTATAAATAATTCTGGGGTTTCCAAGCAGGGAAAGTATGAAAGCATAACACATTTTGGAGCATTAAAAAGAAAATTGAAACTTATGAATTTGTTTATTACATAAATATGTCATCGTCTGGGGCTAGATGATAAATAAAATAAAAATAATGAAGTATACACATCTGAAATTTGTTTACATTTGAGGTAAACTGAATTTCTGAATTACCATGCTGATACTGTGTTTTTGCAATATCTTTGAGATTTCATTCAGCTTGCTCAAAAATATGTTCAACAAACGTTCAATGCCATGTTTTAAGATTTGAGAATTTTGCTTTCTATACTCAATATAATTGTAATAACAGTACTATGCTCTGATGAAATGAATAGAAACATTTCAAGTTTTTTCTTCTGTGAATAGAATTGAATTATTTGCTTTTTGAAATTGCTTCTCCTCCTAATGCCAGTGTTTACACTAGCCAATTGATTCTTGAAACTTTGAAACGATCAAGTGGTTTCTGTTTTGGAAGATATTCACTGCAATCAATTTGTGTCGAATTCTGCAGCTTTGATTCAATTGTTCTCATTTTAATGTTCATTCATTCATCGACTTATAAAACGGTCTTTCCTGCAAGTTTTTCTAAAACCAAACTGTTATTTGAAGCCAACCTATTTTAAATAAGGGTCTCTTAAAATAACTTAAACTTTTGTACATTTAAAAGCAGACTGGAATTTATAATCGATACAAATATTGATATCATTACTCTCTGCAACGACCCTAGTTATTTGTTGTTAATTTGATATCGAAGTTTTTAATTAAGATATAATTGTCATTATCTTAATACTTTTCATTTAAGAAAATATAAGTAACTTTTCTTGTAATAATTAGGTTTAAACCATGTATATACTACCATGTACTTCAACTCTCTATTATCTATTGCTTAATCAGTAGATAACCTGTCGAAGTTATTAATAGATTAGGAATACTGCCCATTGGTCAATTCCAAGTGGGTCTTACATAAAAAGCTGCATCACTTGTGCAGTCTCTCTCTCTCTCTCACTTCACTGACCTTTGGATTTAACTAGAAAATATTTTCTAGTAATTAATTATGGAATAGATAAATATTAAAGTTGTTTAAACACCATGATGGTGATTTAACAACTTGTGAAATGTGTTAAGATTTACAGTTCTTAATTATTCTAAGTGCAAGTTTGTGTAACTTGATGGAATTCATGTATTCATAGTGTTTAAATTGTTTATTATAAAGTGTTACTATCTTTGTGCCAGATGTGCTAAGTTACAGCTTCACCATGAAGGTGATGTAGGTACTTAGAAAGTTTGTGTATTAGTGAGTGAGGTTGTAAAGTACCTTGATCACCATGTTGGTGAATTAACCACTTAGGAAATTTACACCATGTTGGTGATTTAACTACTTAGAAAATTGTCTTTCGGTACATAAAAAGTTTAAGTTCCTTAATCACCATGTTGGTGATTTAACTACTTAGAAAATTGTCTATTAAATTACATAATGTATAATGATTGTGAAGTTCCTTGATCACCATGTTGGTGAAATAATTCAGTTTGTGAAATAGTGAATGAAAAGTGATTCTAATTTGAAACAGTGTTAGTAAGTGAATCATTAGTGATGTGCTATAAGGTGAATTTTCAGTAACGTGTTTTAACGTGAATTTTAGTGAAGTGTTAGTAAATGAACTTATGTGAAGTGTTAGTAAGTGAACTTATGTGAAGTGTTAGTAAGTGAACTTATGTGAAGTGTTAGTAAGTGAACTTATGTGAAGTGTTAGTAAGTGAACTTAAGTGAAGTGTTAGTAAGTGAACTTTAGTGAAGTGTTAGTAATTGAAGTTAAGTGAAGTGTTTAGTGCGTGTATTATAAGTGATGTGTTGATATTAATGACAATGATTCATGACTCTTATTCAAAAAAGGTGAATTTTCAATGATGACTTAGCGAGTTATTGTAGATGTTAGAAAAAGAAGAACTTTTGTGCATGCATTGATGTAAATAACTTTATAAATGTAGAACATAGTAAATAAAATTTAGATTAGATGAACACCTCTTTTTGTTATATTTGTTATATAAATAAGTATCTCAATCTGGTACTAGACGAATCCCAAAAACTGAGCATCTTGTTGAGGTAAATTAATGTACTTATGATATCACACGCCCAATTTGCCCGCAGGATCGCTTCATCTCACTTTTTCAAACCTTCTAGTTCTTATCAGTTTACTTATTATATATCCCTCCCCTCCTTTCCCGCCCTTGTATCCTCTCCCCATTTTTAGATCGATGCCTTCTGGGTGCATTGCTGGTGGTACTAGACTATGTCGGTGGCTGCGTTCTGTGAACGTCGCCTTGCCTTGCCAATCTTTATTTTTATTTATTTTGCTTTTAAATGATCAAATGTATCAAAACAGTTTTTGGAATAAAGTTCCCTTTGTTTAATATGCCGTAAACTATTTTGTGCACACCAAGAGTTAATATATATAAGCAATGCAACATATTCCCGTGTTTCTTCTCAGTTTTCTAGGAGTGTGCCAAAATGGTGGATAACAATGCGCAACAAATAATGCGCCAAGCAAGCAAACTAATTATAAACTAATTACAAAGAAGCTTTGTTTAATTGTTTTGAATTATTGCAGATGTTATTTGATACAGTGTATGTTTAGTTTTCATGATGGAATTCTTGACAAAAATGTCGACTATGTATAAACATATTAGTAATAAGGCAGCTTTCATTGCATTATGTATTTTGAGCTAACGAAAATACAATTAATCTAGCAATTATGTAATACATGCAAAGCTGGTAGTCTTGCACCTGAAATTCATATTGTAAAAACGTGGCTCATGCGAAACCATGTTATAAACATTTAAAATAAACTTTGTGCGATAAAGCTTAGCCGTTGATAAACAGTAAATTTAAAACAATAAATTAAGACTCTAATAAGATAGAGATGTGGTTGCTTCGAAACCCCTTTTTAATATAAAATGGTCATTATTAACAGTTCTGCCTCGTTACCAAGCAAGTATGATTATAATTCCACGGTGTCTAAGTTAAATAGGTATGAAGGTATTATATTACTTAAGATATAAATATCTTTACACATTAAAACGTAAACTTGTGAAAATTAAGAATGTTGCATTCTTCATATTAAGCAATCTATTTAACACGACTGCCCTTTTGAAGTCATTTAAATTTGACGATTAAGATATGTTAAAAATCATTGCAAAAATACAGTGTATGATTTATCATCTCATAAGAATGTATCACGAACGGAAGTTTGTATTGTTAAAATCATTACATTAAAATGAACAGTTAAACAAACGAGTAAATACACGTATATTCTCTGTTAAAAAACAAAACCTTTTTGTTGTAAGTTTATAAATGTTTGATAGTATATTATCTTTTTTCACCGTATTTGTTTCATAACTTATTTCCTTTGATCAAACTACTGTGTGTGTATGTGTGTGTTTTTAAGCAAAATTCCGCCACCTTCCATGATAGCCCTACAGGTACCAAATATATTCCCAGTTTTAGGAACATAACTTTATTACAGAAATTAAATGAATCTGATTTCATATGTATCTAAGATATAACTAATGGGAAAACTAAATAAGGTGGTATATGAATAAGTCTTTTCTTTGCTCTTGAATTATAAGGATATTTAATCAGTCATTATCTAAATGTCTGTGACAATCTCCTGATCTTTATCTTTCATCTGTGTTGAGAACATCACTGCAATGATTTGTTAGACTAAGTATATATTTTAATCCATGTCCGCAATCTAGACCAACGTAATTCATTACGCTAATTAAATATTTCATTATACGTTAAATATTGACAATTGTTGAGAATAATTCACAAACGCTGACAGAATGTTTGCTTAACTGATACTTCACCTTGCGTTTGTTTTCATTAATCATCTTATATTACTTGAAGTACCCCCATAGGGAGTGACTTTTGTGTGGAAGGCTAATTTTGTTATATACAGATGTTGCCTTTTGTTTGACACAAATTAAGGTACACGTTATTCGATACTCTCTCTATATATATTCTTTAATGTCATATTGAGTACAGTAAATTACATACATGTTTAATTAAATATGAATCATAAACAATTAAGACAGTTTATTCTATCATGCCATGAGTTATCATTTTATCACATAACGTCACTTGTTTTGAATTACTCTTTACTATTAAGTAGAACTTTTATTACACACGTTTAAAAAGATGAAAATTGTCCGTCAAATATTTAAATGCCGTTTTGTATGTGTTTTTGACTTTACCCTTTACTGAATATTACAATACATATTCTTCCATACAGACTGAAAATTTAATTCATACACGTCATGTTTTTAAATTCGAAACCCACACGTTAAATAACATTCTTTCGACAACTTTAGGCCTACACTTATTGCTATTAAATATATGTTAATTGTTTATCATAATATACTTCAAATAACTTCCCTGTCTCAAATAATTATGTGTTTATATCTTCCGTGGGTGGTATTTAATAAATTGTTTGATAATGATCCGTATTATACATGATTGTTTTCATTCAGAAGATTCATTAAACTGTTTTAATATACCAATTTCTTAATTGTTTCTATTATAATCTTTGCAACCATGTATAAAATTTAATGGGCCGTTTAGACAAAACAGTAACAACGATTCTAGAAATTTGAAACAAGTGCATTAATACTTCATTAGTTTTATCCTATGATTTATCACGTGTCATTACACAGCCGTGAAATTGAGACCACATTATGTCATTATCAGATAGTTATTAAAGTATTGCAACAATATACATAGCTACTCGTGTTCGTGCACATCAAAAGCAAAACATCCGATATACTCTTTCTCAGTCAGTATCAAATTAGAAATCGCTGAAACTGAGATATTATGGTTTGTCCGCGGTTAATGTCAACCGTATGTACATTAAACATTTAACAAAAAAGCAATGTCAAGTTGAAAACTGATTAATACAGACTCAGGCTCAATACAAACTTTCATTTTATCTTTTTATTCAAGATTTATATATGTTTTGTCGCAAAATAACGAGGTACTTTGCATGGGTCAATATGTAATTATTCATTTTTATAAAGGGCTCGGAGCGCTTTGTAAAGAGAGCCATTCAACCGTAGGCTTTTTAGCTTTTTCAGTCATTTTAAGTTAATTTATTTACAACGTCGGCTAATGTGCGGAATTGTTCATTATTGATTTTAATTGAAAATTAACGCAAGGTTTGACAAACTAGTCACACAAAATACATACATCAAAATTCCTAATGAATAAAATATTTTATGTTTTGAAAACTCCTACAGGCTAAACTAAAATAATTTGTAAAGTAGACAAAGACGCATTTTGAGAGGATCACGTTTCTAAAAGCTTTGTCGGGATTTTTATTTTAACATATGTTTGACATTTGTGGTAAACAAGAATACGTTTTTATAAATCATTTTAAAGGACACAAATATACACCAAGTTCAGGCAATAGATAGCATTAAAATCTAAATATTTTGCGAAAATAATACTTTTTATTACTGATTTTATTGAAAATTTTCTCAACGCCTTTTGTATCACACTGCCATCTTAGCTTCGGCTAATTGTGTATCATTTTCAAATTTTATAGGTTCTATTATCTTCAGTTCATTGTGGCCACAATTAAATGCCTTAGTTCTGTATCTGTTTGCCATAGTACGGTATGTTAATATGCACTTACGGCATTTAATAGTTTGCGAACATAAAATATTTTTGAAACACTATATTTAAGTTATGACCCGAGCCGCGTTACTTCTTGTTGTATTACGTGTTTACGTTGTGAAACTAAAACGGGTAAACCAAATATTTCGTAAAATTAGTTTGGCAACTTGAAGTTTGTGTGTCAAAATATCAATATGACCTGGCAAACATCAGAAGACAACTACTTGTGCAGAACTGATGCATTGGAAATTCTATTTAATATCATTAATATTTCATTCTTATGCGTATGGTATTCCCAAAAAACGAACTGTAAACTTTGAGCTAAATCACAATGTAAGACTTTGTGGATAGTACTACTATTTTGATAAAACAGCGGCAGAACGATCAAGATCTGGCAAATTGTCAAATTTCGATTTTTTATACGAATTCAAATTATTTAGAAACAACGAAAAGACATTTGCGTCTGAAGAAAATTGATTAAAACAATTCTTAGCATACTTCTTGACAAGCCTATACCACATATTTTGTGTTCTTAATTTAGATTTTATTGAAAAATTAACCCAAACTTCACAAGAAGTTATTCGATTTGTACACATGTGAAGAAAGTTTTGCCGTTCCATTTTACAATAAAAAATGAGTTAATAACAATTAATTATAAGCGGCACTAAAGTCTGAATTGTAATTCCAAATCATTTCCCTGATAAATCCGATATTCAAAATAAGAAAGTAAAAACAACTAGTACCTTTTTTTCAATAATTTCGTTAAAGTAATATCCTTTTCTGCAATTAAGAACGGATAAAAACATAAACACTTAAGGTCTGCAGTTCTTATATTAATTAATTACGTGGTTTTCAAGAGGTACTCTTCTACAGACAAATATCAAAAATACATTACTTATATATTATTATCTTTACATTTGTTGCAGTTGAGTTTTTTTTCCAGACTTGTTGCCGAGTTTGGAAATATTCCAACCCACAGGTTATGCAATTAATATGTATAATAACTATTCTTATGTCCCAGAAAGCTATTTGTACAGGACCTACACAATACAAACATGTGCCAAGTGTCCGTCTGTCCCTTGTTAAATGACTTTTTTTATAACTCAACCCGTTGATGCACTGCACTCGACTTTTGTTCTCTATATGCCGACATTTACGATATAAATAACTGACTTGAATCGAAAGTGACACACTTAAATGTTTGTATATTCTTACACATTCCTTCTTCTATAGAAATGGTGGACGACATCCCATTTAATTTAGTAGCTGATTGATTTTAAGATTAGGCTATGATTGTGCAGATAACTGATAACACACTTCTCCTGATGAAATGACTTAATTTAATCTAGCTTGTATGTGCTGCGGGCGATTGATTCACCTTGCCGTGTTTTTTTTTTTTTTTATCAGGGAGATATCTCTTGGCGTGATCATTCTGATAAAACGTGAACACTGTTGTTAGAGTAGCCTTATCAATAAAACAAAACGAACATTTGAAAAAAGTAAATCATTGAAGAACAGGTATTGTCCCATCTGATGATCATAACACCGCTGGTTTATTAGCTGTTTTTTTGTGTGTGAATCTGTGTTTACGCATCGGAATATTTTTACAATAAATATATTAATATTTTGGTAGAGAAAAATATTATAACCGAACTTTGAATGAAACATCTCTTTTACTTTACGATAATAATAATTTCGAAACATAAATATGTGAAATCTTTATGTTAGCCGTTTGTGAGTGTTTAAAATTACACATTGTATTTTTAGAAGCGTTCTTAAAACATACCAGTAATGAACTAGGTCCATAATTCTCAAGTTGAAAATGTCAGTTATATAAACATTACACCTGAGTGTAACCTGTAGATACAAGCTTTGTCTATTTCATGTACTGGCAGCTTGCGTAGGTCTGTATGTAACAATATGATAAGATTAATAACAACTTGAACGTAACATCTTCATTGAATAATTAATCAGAACTGCATCTTTTATTAACCTTTTCACTGCCATAGGGACGGCTTTTGCCGTCCCTTTTATTTTCGGCGTATTTGCCATATGGACGGCTTTTGCCGTTTCTAAAATAATCATAATAATAATTATAAATTAATAATAATAATGAAAATAATAATAAATATAAAGAAAATTATACTATCGACAATAATTATTATTATACTAGCATATTTGGAAACATATATAATTATTATAATACTAATAACAAATAATAATAATAATAATAATATTAATTAATAATATAGTAATTTCTTAGAAAACCCTCTGGCAAATAGGTGATCAATAAAACAATAACCCTCTGGCAGCGAAAGGGTTAAGCGGCAGGATAATTCCAAGTCTCGATGTACCACTTTTAAGGTAACACCGAATGTGCTTTTTGCAATGGTTCTGAAATGAATATTCCCGTTTTCAAATTACTGCGACCTAACCTGATTGCTTAGCTGATTAGCTTTACGAACGTTGATCAACTTAATCTAACTAGAAAATCGTTGCTTAGATTTCTCAAATGGCATTTCCTACAAGAGCAGCAAGTTTTATCTTATTTTCATCAATTGTTACAGGAGACAGCGCTGTCTATTGCCTTTATGTCATCACTTTTTTGTAACTGACAAAATCCAACATTTCTTTAATGAATGCAAAAAGTCTTTAATTTAGAATAAAAAGCAACTTTACGAAACTAGGAAACAAATGTTGAAAAAGTTAAAAATATATGAAAAATCCGAATATATGTAAAATTTTACATTTTATTTGAACGTTAATACTGCACTATTTCAAACACCACGTTATGCCAACCCCCGTTACTTCAGAAGTAAGGATAGCTTGTGCACATTTCGACAAAATACATGCGATTATTAAGATAGTACATGTCTTTTCATTAAAGTGGCTAAGATCAACTAATGCATTCTCTATCTCTCTATAAAAATGTAATAATTTTGAACACTCCTAAATTGTCAGTTTGAAAGTATTTGGATGTGCTCTACTTTAAATTATGTTTTTATAACGTCAGATGCCTACAGTTACCTACGTTTGGTTCTGCTTCAATATCATCGTTCATGTGCAAGTTTAATCTAGCCAAAACATGGACAGTTTCGCTATAGGAACAAAACAACACTTTATGATATCAATGTTTCCATGCATATATTTCGTCACGTTAATATAATCAAAGCCGAAAGTTCATATGCGGTATTTTAGGTATATTACCGTTGTATCATGATCGTTTTGTTCACTGGTCTCTTTTCTTTAGTTGCACCTATTTATGTGTTTGAAGCACATCTTTTATCTATTTGTGTGATAAACCAAACAATATGTTTCATTTATGTATGGTATATACCACATTTTATGTTCTTCTTTTATCTAAGAAGATTAAGAAATTCATGTCTCTTGAAGTTCAATTACTTAGTTTTTTCTATTGAATAGCAAACCATATTATGCCTTGAACAAAGTATTTGATTTGGTTTTGCATAGTTGTTATCCGCGGCTCAGTGGAGAATGATGGGATTGTCTGTAAGCACTGATAACTTTTAGATTTCCAAGTATTTGGAGATTTGGAATACAGTAAAATCCTTAAAGGACTGTAGTTATAAACAAAGCATTAACATTTAGAAGATCTTCTTTATGTTCTTTTGATTTAATTTCATGTTCGCAATTACAAATTTCATCGATTAATTGCAAATTATGAGGTATAACAACTAAGTGATTTTAAGTACTGATGAACTATATGATACGATGTTTTCCGTGCGATTGGAAGATCTATCCGTCGCAACGTTTGATCTTTCTGATATTTCTATATCTAACTTCTGTCATGTGATTAACGAGATTTCCCGAGATTTAGTGATTAATTGATTATGTGATAAACTCTTGATTATGAAGATAGCTGTGCGCTACTTTCCTTGATTAAAAGATTGATGCGACTAGCTTTAATCTAACGTTTATATACTTTATGTGATTGATTTACCATTCCATGGTGTGATCAATCATGTTTACATGATATGTAGATCGTAAGTCCGACATGTGTTATCTAATTTTAGCTTCGGCAAAATTTTGCTTTATGCCGTAATCCTGCTCGGAAGTTTTATAATTGCATATCGTTTAAAAGTACGTGCATTTTTGTACGAGTTACTAAAATGAGGCCAGCACAGAGGCAAGAGGTCCGCTGCAGAAGTCTTCTCTGGTTATGTTTCCTGGATTACAGTAACCCCAAATTTGGGTTATCGTCACGATTAATTGAAATTAAAAACATCAAAAATACTTTTAAACAATGCATTGTTAGTAAACACTTATATTGAATATTAGACATCAAAATGATTTGAATCAATAGGAGAAAATTCCAAAAGGCAAACACACATATGCTGCATTTCATCAAAGATAATGAAAAATGGTTCAATCACATAAAGAACAATTTGAGCAACACCTGCGTTGCATGTTTAGTTAGAGAAAAAATGATATAATGTTAAATAGAACCATTTCACTTGGATTGATTATAGTATTTTAATTATGGTTATGTGTTTTGCATGTTTGTATTAAACGCTTTTGACGGGCTCTTTTTTGCGGTAAGGGAAAGAAAATTGCTTTCTTTCAAGGGGGACATTATCAACATATTTAAGGTGTGAGATATAGCCCATTACTGTACCAGTCCCGCCCTTGTACATGATTGTTTTTGAAGTTTTTTATGCGTTTTCCTAACAAATTACCAACTATAAAGCCCGTTTTGATTGAAGAGTTAAACCCTGTCTTCTTACCCTGCCATTGAAGTGTTTCCAACCTGTTACTGATTATTTAAGAAAGAGTTTTCGCCTTCTGAGAAGAGAATGTTAACCAAAATAATAGACTATAGGCTAAAATAATTGTACCTGAGAGGTTTTTCTTATCTTAATGATTACTCCCCATCATACAATGGTTTTGTGATTTATCAGATTCTTGTTTAATCCATGATTTATTGTACAAATGATTATTGTATAAGTGGAAAGATTATCATGACACAATTTATTTAATTAATCGATTCATTTGCAGTTTGATTTATTCCATTTGCTTTTTATTGGTGGTTTTGATATTTTCTGTCTTATTCGGGTCAACTATACATCATTTTGTTAAAACAATTTCAAACTTTGATATATTCTGAGCTTTCTGAGAATATGGTAAAACAAAGAAAATGAATATATACAACTTCAAAAAGATAAATTTCAAAACTTTGATACGGCAAGTGTTGCATCGATTATTATTATGTGTATCACGTTAGCGGGTTATATTTAAATTATGAAATGAAGTTGTTTTATTTGTTTTTTCTTTATTTTGTATTAAGCGTAATACATGGACACAGAAGCCCCAAAGATAACGGGATTTTTTCGTAAATATGATGGTTATTTGAAGAATAAGAAAACTTAAGCTAGTTCGCTTTCTTTGCTAATTTACTTTCTACTTAGATAATTCCCTTTCTGTGTGATTTATATTTAATGTGATTAGCAAGATTATCTTTGATTTAATGATAGATTGATTGGCTTTTTTACTTTGGTTAAATTGTACTTATGAGAAAGATTTGACATACTTTCTATTATTAGATTTTTTTGATTTCTTGCCTAATAAGATTGAAGTAAATCTACTTTGTATAGGCTCCAATGATCATGGATATTTGCTTAGGGGCTTAAAAAACTCCCTGTATTTCTAAGTACGAATAAATTTAATGCTTAATTTCAAATAAACTATTTGTATATCGCCCTACATGCACAACTTGCTTGCATATAAATCGTAGAAATTGAAAAAAAAGCAAAGATAAATTTTAATGGAATTACAATGTGTTACAATTTACATATAGTTTAGCTATTTCTCACTTTTAAAATCTCTTGACTTAATTTGCTTTATATTTTTGTATCAGCTGATTGAAGCTGGCTTCAAAGCCTATATGTCTCATTGTCTGGCTTAGTTTCCAAGACAAGTTTGCTCTTTTTGAGATAAACCTGATCATTACAAAAAGCATAATTATATTAATGGCACCAACCTCAGTTTTACTTGGCGCGTATGATTCATTTGATGAGTATAATCAAGTTGAAATGTTAGGGGTTGATAGTTATGCTATAAACACACTTGGAAGATAACGAATTCGTTTTCTGTCGCCTGATTTCTTATTCTAGGCATTCGAAGTCAGAAATGTGTCATATAAGAAATTATTGATAGCTTAGACACGAAACAAATCATTTTCCACTGTCAGGGTGACCTGTTTGCATTTTCTTGTAATTACAATGTACTGGTAAAGTCACATTTCGGCACAACGGTGGATTGTCTGCTTATTTCAAAGACAAAGGTAAAGAAGTTAAAATAATGAGTCTTTTTAGACGGCACTGGGGGGCGAGGACGATAACTTGTACTTTCCAGTACTGATAATGAACAGGGTCAATCAAACCGAGCATACAACAATTTTAATTAAGCTGTTTTGGCATTTCTTTGGTGATTTTTCTCTATTTTATAAATTTGTTAGGTTTTAGACACGCATATAATCTTTGAGAAAGCTTCGTATTTTGCTTCTATTATGTGAACTATCGCTTCTGACAAAATGTACCGTTATAAAATAAACATGTATAAAACTGAAACACTATTTTTATACCATACAAAAAGCAATAGACGTAATCTATTAGTCTGACGGGTTATCAAAAACATATATTTTATTTTCTCGTTCAGCTAATTCGGCAATTTAACGTCATTATGTACTCAGCAAGTTTGCAATATAGCTGCAGGCAACTAAATTCCCTTGCAGCTCATTTCAACTAATTTATGCTCATCTTCTTGTTTTTGCCCATTATTTGCTCTTTTATTGCGTCATTACCTGCAGGAATAAAACTGTCTGAATTATATATCCGACCCATTTTCATAGCTTTGTTCGTTAAATATCTGCAATATTCATTTTTTGTTCTTTAAATTAAATGAACAGTTTTGAATTTTAGTGTAGCCTTTCCGACGAGTAGTGTAAGGTCATATCACACTGTTTAAAAGTAAGGAGAAAAAAATATTGGTTCACATTCCAGAGCATGAAAGGCTGAGTAGAACGCATTTTACAACGTCTACAGACTTTTATGACGTCATGTGGATTAGCGTTTTGTACTGCCAGACAACCTTTAATTCTACAACTGTATAATATTTGTAATATATGTTCTACGTCTAAGTAATACTATTTTATCCACTGTTTTGGCTGTTGAAAGAATTTTGAAAAATTCATAATCACTTTATCAAAAATTTTAATAAATAGTCTTTATATTATGGCCAGCATAAATGAATGCGTTATGAAATTGGCGTTTTCAAATTAAAAGTTGTCTAGAGAGATAATATTATGTCAAATACCATACTGGTTTGATTAAAAAAAAAAGATGCAGAATTTTTCTGGCCTTCAAATGAATAATTTTAAAAGGATATGTACACCCCATTGTCTGGTCTGATCTGGTCCATCTGCGAGTTTCATTGTTTGACGAAAAGAAGGATATGAACGAAATATGAAAAACAAGATCAAAAAGACAGGGCAACGAATGCATATCGCAGAATGACCAGATCTTTCCCTAACAGCCACCATAGTATTACCTTAGGACTTGTTAAAACTTATCAGTTACTGGCTACCAATTCTAAGCAGGACACGTCATTCAGTAGACAATTACACCAATTGAGCAGGCAGAATATTCAGCGTTCTTTGTAGGATAATGATTTTAAGATTACAGTCCATGACAATAAAAATATATGCTTAGAGCCATTCCTCCGGATTCAGTTAGTGCTAAGTACAACAAACGCTCAAACTGATATTTAAGTTACACATTTTTTTCAAATCAAATACATTTTGTTGTTCAATTGCTCTTTGGTGCAAAGTGATTAGTAATGAATGGCTGGTGTTGATATAAACTAATTGATTTTGTCTACTTTATAAAAGATATATATAGCTTTCATGTCACTTAATTATTAAAATTCTGAAATTTATGCTGATTGAATTGGAAACACTGTAACACTCAGTTTTTGTCTTATTTTCGTAATTGTACTAAATCATTTAATTCATCACTTAGCATACGTTTGTTTATTATGATTAAGAGTATTTGATTTGTAGGTAACTTGTAGATTCTGATTAGTTCCTCTATATTATAGCCATCAATTGGAACAATTAAACTTACTATTTTTAAGATTATTTTTTCACTCTTTTATAAAAGATATTTTCATTTAAATTCCTTACCATATTATCAAGTAAGCTGGATTCAATATGTTTGTCGTTTATGTTCAGACATTATTAGTAATACTGTTGTAGATATGATAAAACAGAACAGAACAGAACAATTATTTAACATTTAATCATTGCGCTTTACCATTATTACTTTTAAGTATAAGAACACCAACAATAAAAATACATTTAAAAAGTAAAAATAAAAGAATTGCTGAGGCTTAATTGGCCTTTGAATCAACTTCTTTAACAATGCAACCTTTATATTCGTTTCGTGATATACAACAGTCAGGTGTTTTAACACGTTTGCTCTTACTATGTTTAATTTCAATTGTGCATTTCCATCTTCTATCAATTTAACAGAATCTCTGTGTACTTTTAATGAATGTCAGACAGCTTTGCTTGTGCTCAAACAATTTGGTACAGTTGGCTTTGTTTGAAGAGGTGCTTCATTAGGATAGTTTAGGGGATATATATCGAGGCACACAGAAAATGTTGCATCCTTTCATCTGATTGTTTCTGAAGTTGTCTACGCTTTATTCTTGCACATAAATTGTTATGTGGCCCTTTTGAATGAAGTATTACCACGTTTGTTCTACCTAGTTTATAACCAAACATTACAATGGTGCAACTGTTGCACCGATTATGATGATATATGCGTATTTCTATTAATATATGTAGTCTATTTGGCAGTCTGCCATATTATATGATTCGAACATGAAAGTGTTATTGTTAAAGGTAATGTGTATTTAAACGCGTGTTAATCAATTTTTCACACAAATATTTTCTTGAATATACAGTTTATAACTATATATATGTACGTCAAGATTTTTATATTTTATAAAATCATATCACATAAAAAGTCAGATGAATATCATTTTTTTTACATAATTATATTTTTTTTATCCATCTATTGAATTTTTTTATGTTTGGATTCTATACTGCTAAACAAGCATAGATACTATTATTTTTTTTAAAATTTTGTTTCAAATATAATGCGAGGTAATGAACAAATAATTCTGAGAAAGCAACTCATAGAAATCTTCTCTATAGAAATAATGAAAAGTATCCATTATTAGCTGTATAATAAACCATGCTGTTATCAAAAGATAATATCTCAAATTGTACGCAATATTTGGAAGAAATAATCAACATCCTTTTTTTTACTTTATCACGGATATAAACGATATGTTATAATGACAGTTATTCTTTTTCTGTTCGGAACATTTGCATGGCAAATTAACTTTAATAGCTTCCAACGTTAATCAAGCTTTCATATTCTTTGGTAATTGTCTTTATGAAAACATTACGTCATCAGTTTCACTACAGTTCTGATTATTTAGTGCACATAACTGAATTAATTTCTGAACGATTTATTTGAACGTCGGTATTTATCCGACATTGAGAGAGGAAATTGGACCTAATTGATGTTATATGGTCCGCCACGCGTCACTTTGATATAACACCGCTTATCAGCCATTGATGTTTTGTTTACCACCGTGAAATAACCCTGAATTTCAACTTAATAGTACAATTAATGTTAAAGTACGGGAACAGCTTTACTACGTGTGTCCTCGCAGAGCTTTAATTAAAGTTCATGGACAAATATCTTTGGATATTCGAATTGATATTCAAAGTTAGCTTTCAAGAAATATTGATAATATTTTTAACTTTCGAAAACTGTTTGAGTATAGATAAAAGCAAAAGAAAAATTGAATGATTTAGGATTTCTCTGGTTTGACAGTTCTAACAACATTCGATTCAAGAAGTACAAATGATCGTATTAACCTGTCATATGTCTTTCTACACAAATGAAACCCATTGCAAAAAAAGGCTTTTAGTGGAAAATGTGGAAACCGTACATGTTTTGAGCCTTTGCATATATGTTTAAAATTTCAGTAAGATATTCTTAGACTTATAATTCAAAACATTTATATGATACGAAAATGTTCTAATATTCTTGTTATGTTCTTTTTTTTCTCTGCCCACGTCCAATTTGAAATCACTAAATCACCAACAAAAAGTACATCACAACTTTTGACGGCTCTCTTAATTTGTTTAAGCGTGTTTTAATGAGATTGAAAGGTGTTGCAATTGTCTCATAACATTTTATGTCGTCTGCGTTTCTTACTTTTCAATCTCCATTTCGTTACTCTCAAAAGATTTTACCATTTTTCTGTTTGTACTTAAACGACTTTAAATGAGTCTAGACCTTGTATACTTAACGTTTATGAAGAATATATTTTAAACCATTATTTGAAATTATTATTGGCAAACTTTTATTACTGCTTTATGTGACCGTGCGTACACATGTTTACATTTATTGCAGCCAATGTAAAACTAAATCAGAAACAATATTTCAAAATGAGTCAAGAATTGTCTTAAGGATTCCAATAAATATTTGTTTGTGTCATCTCTAATTAGGTAAATACGCATTACTAAAATGTAAGGTTTGTTTTGTCTTGGAATTCACATCAAATTTGGAATAACTTGTTTTGAGTAGCAAACTTTACGGGCTTAAGTTTTCATTATCCTATATTAACACAAACACAACTAAATTGCCAAGAAAAGAAAGAGATTGGTCATAAATTCCGTATACATTTGATGTACAACATTGTTTGCATCCTGGTAAATTGCTTTATGAGATTTCCGGTATAATTTAATACTTGTTTAAGTTATATACGCATTACACTTGAAAGGAATATTATACTTAAAGCTCACGTGTGTACTGAAATAAATCAATGATGCAAAAATGGTATAAAATAGTGAAAAACAGAATCCCTAAAGGAAGTCCAACACAACAAAATTGAAAATGTTGCAGGCTCGGTTTGAACCCTTGCCATGCTAAATCTGAATGTGTCCATCTTACTATCTGAATAAAAAAGCATTTGTTAATTTTATGGGAATTGTCAAAAGCAAAAAATGAATATTGACTTCAAACAGACGGCGAGCATGCACCAGATGATGTTGATTTGAACTGGTCGTATTGGTTGATTCATTTGCCACCAGCAGACTCAATGTTGATGCTTATTATTTCCTATATAAAGAGATGCCCTTATGTGTTCCTTTTAATTTTGTTTTATATTGTGTTCCTTGTTTTATCTTGGTTCTTCATGGACAAAATTAATTAGAACACCTGTTAAACACGCCTTTATCATATCGAAAGAGTATATATAATTATAAATATTGCAATTATTTTAGGGAACAATAGACTAGGGTGTATCTTTCACTCTTTATAAAAATTACCATTTTTGCTCCACTCAATATTCTTTAACGTTAGGCGTTCTTTATGAACATTTTGCTTTGTCTTTGTTATTGCTTTTCTAGCGCAATAGATACCCTTCGAAAAAAAGTTACTAATCTACAGTTTTAAAGCTTTTACTTACACTCATTACATGTCCTCCCAGATACACCATACATATGAAACATTTTATGTATTCTGACATATGGTATTCCTTGAATAAATAATGAAATGTTGCATTTTAGTAATAAGTGGGCATGCATTTACTGCACTTAAACTGTTTTTGGCGTAAGCATTCACCGTTGATGGGATATATTATATTGCAAATTTATTGCGACTAAACAGCAAATGTACAAGTATCTCGTAAACAAATACCTTTGCGCCTTTTAATGACAACACATTTGTCAAAATTGCTTGGATTTATCACAGAAAAACGCGTGATTTTCAGGGAAATTCTACCACGAAGTCTTGTGACACCAGCATAATCAGCCTGTTTGTTAAGTTCATTGTGAAAAAATGTATAAGTTGAAAACCATAAATCAGTTCAAAAAATCATTAGAATCGTCCTCAGATTAAGTGAAGATGCATTTTCATAAATCAAAGTTATGCGTTTTTCAAATATCGCCCAACCACCATCAATCTTTTGTATCCCTTTTTGTATGACATGTTGTTAAGATAGATCAATAGTCAGAGATAAGTTGTTGTCATGATATACTGTAATGCTAAAACAACCTCTGATCTTCTACTCATTTATAAATCTTAGCCCTATTACACCGGCTGGTATAGTGCTGCCGCGCTTTTGTAACGTTTCAAAAGGCAGCGGTACAAATAATTGTTTTGAAGACGTTAATATGTACTCGTTAAATTTTCGAATTCAGATGAAATTGCATGAGTAGCATCAAGTGTGGCCAATAATTTAAAAAAAAAATCATCAATATGTCGATTTCTGGCGTTTTTTTCTCTTTAATAATATGATTATAATTCCTTAATAAAGACTTTCTGTGTTTAACTTGTGTTTTACTATCTATCATCTTGATTTGCAAATTCAACTCCATGATGTTTTATGCTGACAAACTCTTGTCTATTGTTTTTAGCTAATTTTCTGTGCATTTGATGTCAACTATTCTGAATATACAAGTCATTTACAATATCTGTTTTTCATTTGAAATTCTTTGAGATTCTTCGCAGGCTCTTGTCTATACCTTAACAAATTAATGTGGTATACTCTCTATGCGGATATTTTGGGATTGTCCCCAATACATGAAGCCGAATATGATAGGATATTATTTGGCATAATACACACACATGGTAATTTTAGCAATACACAGCACATAATAAGTACAATCATCACAAAATTCCACACCAACACTACGGACCTACATGTTCAAGCCAGGGTAAACCCTTATTACTATAAGGGTCCTTATTAATATCTACACGAGTTTTATAGTGCCTATATGGCTCTTAACTTAACCAAAAAATAATATTTGAGATATAAAAACAACGATAACTAAGTACAAAGTAATTGTTTTTAATCAATATCATACACGCACAGCGGCCAATGCAATTTGTTCGCGTAATTGGAAATCGTCTGGAACAGAAACATAACTCTTGAATTAATCTATAGCAATATGAAACTTTGAAGGCAATTTACTTATTCATTTTTCAGTGTAACAAATATCGCTGTGCTGATTGAAACATATTAAATTTATGTGAAAAGTAAAACTAAATTTTATCTGAAATGATAAAGTTTGCATACTCATCAAAGGTGATTTATTCCGTGTTTTTTTTTCTGGTTTAAAACACATAAACAAACTATTAATTAAAAAGTGAAGTGCTCTTTAGGAGTTTTTACGAAGGAATTCATTAAAAAAAACTATAAAAAAAGATAACATGTTTTCCATGCTTGATAAATTATTATAAAAAATGAATTTTTATGATGATTTTTATAATTTAATCTACACAATTTAAATACATTAAAAAACTTGTCTTATTTTAAATAGATAAAAACGTTAAATTTAAGAGTTTATATCAGTAGACAAGAATAATATGTATAGATTAACAGCAATAAAGTTGGGTTAGACAAGAGCAAAGTTGGCACATTATTATCAGTTAATAAAGTGCAGATTGAAAGTGTTTAATGATCTATAAAACATGAATAATTCTTGCCAAATATTTCCATTATTGACTCATACTGCATTACTGCCAGTAACTAGAATAAATAATATTACACTTTTTACAGTGTTGTTTTCCTAAGAATGAATTATTTGTTATGTGATATGTGATAATTTAGCGCCTTTTTATATAGATTTTAATATACACCTGTATTTACAGACACGAATGTTGTAAGTACGTTGTTATCAACACATTATTCGTATTTTATGCACACACCCTAGCAGTATGCTCTGTTGAACTGTTCATTGTGTATATCACGTTAAATAAAATGAATATTCCATAAATTTTACAAAACCTAGCCCGCAATACTTTGATCTTAAAAGAAAAATAAAGAAATTGTTCACATTGTTAAATATGTCATGTTTAATACTAATATATAAATGCCTCTAGAGAAAATCAATCAAGATTTTCCTGTGGTACATGTTAATAATAAAAGTCAATTTTTAAGTGTAACATTATTGTGCGACTCTCCCCGCTGTCCTTAAATGCTTGACTATTTAAACAAAGCGGCTTTGATGTTTTACTATATGATGTTTACGTACTTAGACTTTATTGTTCTTTTTTCAGATAGATAAACAATACATACGCCGGAAGAATCCACTTCAAAGAGAAGACACCATAATGATATGAATTGAAAGGGCGAAAACGATAGTTCTTTTATCATTCTTAAACCAAGAATAAATAAATTATTCATCAAAATCCCATAATTCTTAGCAATAAATGGGAATTAGATTATCCAGTTGTATGAAGTGTTACAAAGCAAAATAATTAATCTGTGAAGAGGATTTAGTTACGAATAGATGCTATAAAAGTAGTGGTGGAGTAAAGATGGAATAGAAAATGTGTTTGAGAAACAGTAAAAGAAAAAGAGCACGTGGATAAATGGAACAATAACAAAGTCATGTGACAACAATGCTTACACGGACATTCGGATACTTGGTCACGTGGTATAATTTGTTGCCGCCCTTTGCGACCATATATTTCATCTTGTACATAATGCTGGGAGGTAAGCTTTTTAATTTATTATATAAATTGTGGTAATAAGTTTTAAGTTGAACAGACACTGTTTAAATCGCACGAAACATTTCAGCCGGCATAAAACTTGGTGTCCCATCTGTCCAAAAGGAGCCAAGATCGACACCTCCATACTCTTAAGCTTTTGGCTAGCGGGCTCGTAAAAACATTACCAGTTACATTTGTATCATGTTACAAAAATGTCTTTTGGGATATTTGAATTACTGTGATATATTTGAATGTTTTTAAGACAAGATAAACATATAATTTAAATGCATGTAACTCCATTAGAAATGCAGAGCATTATGAAAGCCGTGCATTATAACAGAAATTTGTATCTTTGTCCCGTTAATCGTCATAAAATTTCAGTAACTGATTGAACGAAAGATTTAAACCATTTCATGATTATATTGTAAAATTAATCGTTGTTTTTTTAATGTAAAACGTGCAGTTTGTATCAAAACGGTAACCAGCCTGAAACTTTTATTAACTGAACTGATAAAGACACGAAGACAAGACAGAACCGTAGGAATTAAGACTGGAAGTTGATCATGATAGCCATAAAATAATTTCACTTTGAATTCATAGTTTCATTATTGTTTTATGATTAATGTGAATAGTTGGGAAAAAACAGTCAAATATCAATAGCACACTTTTCAAAAAATCCTGTCAACTAGTTAATCTAAATAAGAACAATTGCTTGAGAGTAACAAAAATATGCCGTAAACAGAAATATCTGATACATCCAAATTTTATGTAAATAACCTTCGCGGGAGTCACATTTTTTGTTCCTTGTCGATTATGTTGCAATACTAAAACTCGACCGATGTTTGTCACAGTTGAATTTTACAACTGTTTTGTATTCATCTTTTATTCGAGTGATTTAACGTGAAAGCAGTAAACCAGCGATAAAGGATCAGACATCTATTTCAACAACATCTAATTTAAATATATATTATCCAGTGCTCTTTGTGTGAATTTTGTTTTCTCGTGCAAACTTTTTTCTGTGAGAAAAAGTGAACAGTTATTTCATAATATGCCCTAGCTATGAAAAATACGCCATCATTTAATAATCAAAGGCTAAAGTTTTAATATCAAAATCTGTGACAAATGTGTTTAAAATGATACTAGTCAAATATTGATCACGTAAATAAAAAGTTTTATTTCATACTGTTAAATGATTAATAATACGTTTTAACACTGCTTAGTGCCTAAAAGTGTGGCATATCGAAATCCATGTAGTATTAGAGTTAATTAAAACATAGTACTTTAATTAATTATATGGATAATAATACATAACTAACCTTCCAAAATCACGTGTCCAATTTAATTCAATATTTCATATAAAAGGGAATAGCAACACAGAAACCCGAAGTGAAAATACACAATTTTATTCAATACATATTTCGTCTATATTTTGTACATTTTAATCTATGAAATCTTATTTTACTGATTTGATTAATTGAAAAAAAATATATTAATGATGTTCATATTGGAGACTTTGATGTTGTCATTTACTATATCTTTCGACAAATTCTTTAGTTTTTAAGTAAAACAGAATCGTTACTGAAACATTTTTTTATTGGCCAAGATGGCGCATCATAGTACATCAATCATTTCTGAATGATTTTTTTTCAAAATTGATTAATCTATTATACGATAATATTATGATACTTGATATCATAAACAGAGAAGACAGCTTTTGAACTAAATATGGCTTTATTCAGACGGAATGCTGTTAAATTAACCGAAAACATCAAAGACGTTTGTAATTATTTATGCTCATAATCTTTGATGTTCTTCATAACAATTTCCTTATTAAATTAATAAAGCTATAATGTTCGTTTCACAATCATGTTCTGTTAGCTATTTATTGCATACAGCACTGGTCCAACGCGGTAATTTGCAAATTTGGAGCACGTTTTAGAATATATATATTTTATAAGGATGTCGAGAATGTATAGATCGGTTATCAGTCGGTATAGAGTTTGAAATACGTTTTGGTTTTTCAATGTCAACGATCTACATATTGTTGTTGCTTTTGTTATTGTATTATGATCTTGTATTATTAAACTAGTCATAATAGATTTTTAGAAATAAAGGTAGAAACAAGAAATAATCAATGTGACTGTGAAAATATCCTCAGTTTTTAAAAGAATAATTGTGTTTCTCTAAAAATATGAACAAATAAAAAAATCAAACAAACAGGCAACCAAACGATGAAATGACTTATTTTTAAACTTATTGATCAATGACAGAATGGATGAAATTAAATAAATGAATGAATGAATGAATGAATGAAAAATGAATGGACGAATGAATGAATGAATGGATGAATCAATGAATCAATAAATCAATGAATGAATGAATGAATGAATCAATCAATCAATCAATCAATCAGTCAATCCCTTTTTAGTATTGTTTCAGTTTCCGAAGCTTACTTACAGAATATAACAATAATTTAGCACTCAAGAACTCATAATTTTTGCAAAGAAGGCGAATTATTCTTATCTTTTTACCACAAAGGTTGCATCGCATAACAATTAAAAGATGTTCCACGGTGCTCACTGTTATTCAGGGAGTATGAAGACAGTTTATCAATGAGTTGATGCAAAAGTGCTGTATATTTTTCCTTCATGAATAAATTTACAATATTATGCGGCACACCTTTAGTATTTACAAAGTAATAGTATGCCATTTTTTTGTTAGAACTTTACAAGCTGCTTTGATAATCACAGCTTTTATCTGATATGAAATCAATTTGCAGTGGGACGTACACCTTGGCTCATTTACTGCTGGTAATTTGTTTATAACATTTCTTGGCTTTCTGGTGAAAGAAAACGACTTTGCACCTTGGCTAACGTTTTTCACATTCCTTTTTTACTACCATATCAAATAAAGTATTTTTTGTTTCATTGAAAACTTATGTTGCGTGGATTAGAGGTAGTGTAAATTAATGAATATCTTATATAACTCTCAAAGGAAAAGAATCTTTGAATGAGGTAAAACCACCTGAATATGTGTTTAATATTAGCCAATTTAATTCTAACTTAAGATTTAGTAAACTTACCCCCTTGTCCTTGAAATGTAACTTAATTGATTTCAGTTAATTTTTTAAGAATGAACATGCATATTGCTTATAACGAATAGAAAGAAGATAACTTTAAACATGAGTGGGTGTATTTTATGATATTTTTTGTAACACGCATAAAATTTAATGAAATTTGAACTAGACCCTCTGCCTTGAATGAGCTTAATCAAACACGCTTGCAACATATGTAATTTTGCCATGTTGGAACTCATTAAATATTGTTTTTTTTTATAGAAGACGGACAAATTGTAACACAATTGATAGACACGAAACCAAAACAAAATGCATCTACAGCGGCAAACAACTATTTCCGCCATAATTCAACCTATGTCTAGCGTTTCCTATAACGAAAATATGTATTTTCCATCTGTTACGGCATTTCAAAAATACTTGAGATCGGCTTAATTTCGCTCAGTTTGTTCGTAGATGTTAACTTTGTGGTGTCAAGATTAGCGAAAATAAACAACCATCATAATACGTGTAAATCGGCTGTTTAAGTATGTGACAAGGAAATAGTAGTAGCATAATATGTTTTGCAAGGTCAATTAAGTGTTTTATTTGGGTGATTATTTCTGTTAAATGCTATACAAAATTCGGGAAAAATTGATGATTTAAACAAACAATTTAAACATTATTCCTTTGTAAGATTATAATTAAACCAAAAATATTGAAAATCTATTTATATATCCAAGCAGTAAATGTATATCATCAAGATCTAATGTTTCCCCATTATTATAATAATCTTTTTAAATGTGTTGAATATCAACAACAAGTACTGTTTTCTATTAACAGTTGCATACGAATGTATCCCAAAATAGCTCAAACTTGATGGTTTTATTTAAATTTATTACTCACCTATAACTTGAAACGGGTTTTACCTCATTTATTTCATTAATTTAAGAATACGCGTTTTGGCATTTTGAACCAAGAGTATAATAGAAACTGTATCAATTTTCTTGCACCATACTGCGAGCTAATTGTTTATCTGAAAATATAGCCAGCGATCTTCCCCCTTGCTAGAGCTGGAGAATTGAAATAGCATTGCAGGGGAAGCAACACATTCTTAGCATTGTTGCTACAATAGTTTGTGTTTATCTATATACCACGCTTCCAGGCGGGACTAACGCATGTATATGTTTCTCCTCACCGAAATTATTAGCAAGATGCCATTGTTGCAAATGAAGACGCATGTATACCTAATGTTATGAACATTTTAAAGTATACATATATAATTATATTATAATATAATCTTCGTTTTACTCTTTTTAAAACAAAGTAACATCAACAACAAAAAATAAGAAATTAAACAGACTTTCTTAGAGTGTCAACGTATTTTTTCATATGTTCGTATGTATTGTGACTGAGGGTTTGCCTTTAAGGGTTGAGGCATCAAAATTGGGTGCGTTATCGTAAAAGGCGACTAGATTGGTCGGAATAACTGGAATCTGTGCCTCTCCTAGCTTCAGAAAGAGAGATGGTTTTGACCCCAGGAATTGTATTTAGTGTGTAACACCCAAGATAAGCCGAAATCAAATCATTTTTTTTTTCTGTTTCGGTGCCATATGTCCTAAACTGTGTTTGTGGGCCGTAAAACAAAAAAGATAAATAAATAAAATAAATTTATATCAGCATTTTTTCTTGGCAATGGAATAAAGATCTAAAACGTAATTCGCATGATATATAAAAGATTTCTTCATAGTTACATTGTAACTGTGTGACTAATAGCAGCTAAGTAAGAAATAATTCAGTTATCCTGAATTAGCATACTAATATATCACCGTAGCTTGACGAATATTGTATGTAAAAGTAAAAGACAAACGCGTATGATTTAATATAATCTACATGTACTAAACAATAGATTGCGTTCTTTGTAATTAGATTAATAGTATTCCAGATAATGGTCTCTTCTACAAAGACTGTAAAATGAATTATACGCTAGGTCATGTCTCTTGAACCTAATTAAAACCCGCTGTAAAACACATTTGATACAGTGTAACCAATGTAAACTGCCGAAACAGCGATATATCTTGCTAAGATAAATGTCCTATTTACCAGCATGGACGCTCGTTTCGTATCTCTTCATCCGCCATAAAAATAATTCTTATACTTCCATATGTTTAATCATTTCTAACTAAAATGTCCGCCACGCTGGCGTCACATCTATTACCGTGTTTATCCTTATCAAATAATTGGAATAATACACTATCATTGAATATTCTGTCAGGCCCTTAATCAACCTCTTACAGAATGGCGTCTTTGCTATTAACTTAGTTCTATATACACAATAACTTATCATTGGCATTTCTGTCAACTCTTGAATGCACATCTGGTAGGCTGTCATATAATTCCTGATTGTAATTAATTGCTTTTAATTAAGAATGACAGTGTCATAGGCTTTATACAAATCTAGCAGATAGATTATGAAGTATGTCTTATTTTCTGATATTTTATTCTAAATAGGATATTTACTGTTTAACGATACATAAATATAATAGCAATATTGTTATATTGTAAAGTATTTTTTACGAAACGCATTCCCTGTGCGTCATTGATCACATTACATGATACCAATTTTAGATAAATTTCCAAAACGTTGTGACGCTTTTCAATTTTGGGTCAATTTTCACAGTAAATATAGTTATTTAAGAAAAACAGAGTTAGCGAATGATAATGAATGATTGCAAGGTATTGGTCTCGGCCTACATCAAATAGAACATTAAACTTGAAAAAATTATTTTCAGTTCGGTCATGTCAAAAAAAAAATCAGTGGAGTCGCTTTAAGTTTCGATATAAAAAATATGCATACTTAAATGACAAAAGTCATAATAAATTCTAATATAAAATACTAAAGGTTGACATCTAATAGTAATTAAAAGAAAAAAATAAATAAGATATCTCATAAACATTTCATAATACAATAGATATGTCCCTTCAAATATTCATCTTTAAGCACAACATTACTATAAATTTCCAAAATAATGACATGAGAAATATAAAAGGCATTCACCCTTAAATGCAGAATAACCTATGTGATAACAATTTGCAATATCTTATTGCTGTACCCATACAATTTATGAAAACTTGAGAAGGTGTTTTACATGCCTAAATGTCATTCTCTCTTTGATATAAACGAAAATGGCTTGCTAGGTAGCGGTAAATCGGTATTATTCACCACAAAATGAATACGATTACAGCGCAAATGCAATTAGTGTACATCCATAGCCACATAATGTGTATAACAGTATCCTCAAAATGTAATCTGATGAAATATTTGCAAGATATAAAAGCGTGTATAAAAGAGCATCTCCTTGTAATACATGCTTTAGTGATATACTAAAATCGCTGATCCCTACAAAATGTTATGAACTTGAAATTTAATTGTTAAATTATGTGCAATTGTGAAATTACCCGCCAAGATAACAATATAATAATGCTTCAGTATTAAAACGTAGGATGTAGTGCATTTTCAAAATGAAACAAACCCTCCATCGTTTCGCCTGAATGATCTTAACAAAAGTGATTTCAAAGTGGCAATAATCTTAAAAGAAATCGATTAAAGTGACTTTTATTAACTTCGGCTTAACTTCTTCTGTTGATAGAACGTATGCATAAATCATACAGTTGTAAAGTAAACAGAATTAACTAAACCAAGTTTGCAACGTTACACTTAAATTTATATAAAAATGCATAAATATTTACTTAAAGGTTGGCATAACTATGTTTTAAAAAAATCACTTTTCCGTTCATTTTATAGCTCTAAATTGTATACTGGTCTTTAAAACTATCAACCGATAACAAAGCAATGTTTTCATAAAGTTGTTTATATGACAAAAATATTGATGTGTTATTTTTAAAGTTTATTATTATAAAATTTTACAAAATCGTGTTGCTTGGGTCATGGGTGTGGACGATAAGCTGGCAGGTAGTATGCGTGTCTGACAATCAACACAATTGCTGCAGCTGCAGAACCTGTATACTTCGCTCGAGCCAAATTTCCTAAAATTACATCAGAAGTTGTATGAAAAGTCCGAGCACTATATTTCAAGTGATTAATAAACTAATTGTTATTTACTAATATCCAAATTGTGCATTCAAAGAATACAATTCTGTTTTGACGTTACTGCTGTCAGTATTATAAGCAATTGAAACAAAATGGAATAAGCAAATACTTAAACTTTATAGAAAAAAATCAAAATGACGGCAGCATTTCATATCGTTACCATTAACACTAGTCTAGCTAAATAAGATTGTATTGTATTATTGGCCACAATGGAGCAGTAACAGGAAATATATCAAAGAACAGGCCGTGATTAAGTTGATAATTTGGCCGCTAAAATAATAGTCCTGTTTCTTGTGTCCCAAAAGAAAACACAAAAGGTTGATAGGTTTGGAATTTCTTGATAAACTAACCGAGATATAATAATATACATATGCTAGCTATGTAAAGAATTACAAGAGCTGTCCGTGAGATACTGCGCTTTACTATAACTCTGTAAACAGACAACTCAAAAATAAGTGACCTATACCAGTCATGCTAGATAATCACAGAGAACAAGAATATTCCCTTTGGAGATACCGACTTGCACGCATAAAAAAACAACTTGACGGCAACTATGACGCCGGGTTGAGAACAATAGCTCTAATCCTTACTCTAGTCGAGCAAAACTGTAAATTATGTTAGGGGAAAGAAAGTAAAAAACAGATTCCGTAGGATACCAAAAGTTTTTTTTATTGGCCTAAGGAAAACTATCTTATTATACAACTTGTAGTCATTCGGACTGACACTTCGTTCATTCAATTACCAAATTATTTTCATGGTAACGCACACAGAGCTAAAATTTGTTTTACGCCTTTTATGATGACACTTGAAAAGGGGCACCTAATAGATTAATTAATACTTATAAAATGGTTTACATTCACCAATATTCGTGTCGGCATATCCAAATTGGTATATTAATCAAAGAGTATCCAAACATCGACTGTCGTGTAAACAATGTGTCTTCTCATCCCATGCCTTCTAATATGATTTCAAAACTATTCCTTTGTTGTTGATTAATACCCTTCGTCCAATTATAAACATATCAGTCAATATGCTTCTTTACAGACAGGCCATTTATTAGGTGTGTTTTCTTTGAATCCAACGCTCGTTTTGTTTAATGTTAGTAATTAGTGCCGTTTGTACCTACGAAATTTTCAGTGCAAATAAATATGTATTATTGTGTGTGTTTTGTTCGTTTAAAGCAATTCAAGATAGATACATGTTTAATGTCATTATTTTTGTTAACAGTGCAAGGTGATAAGAATGTTTTAAACCGAAAATGGTGTAATGTAAATCACCCTCATTCATAATACTTGTCATAGGATATGATCTAAACATTATGAGCTATAAAAACAACAAAACAACATCAACAAAAAATAAATAAACGGAATGATATAATACATGTTGTTTGAGGGATTGAAAAGAAATATATAATGCAGAATTAGATAAGAAACTGAAATAAAACTATTATAGAGGATTTAATCGTTTTTTGGGATATTGTTTTTAACTTATTGTATTATTAGTTATTTTATTTAGTGTGTTGAAGAACGGACCTTGTTTGCCGTGACATTTGCCTAATTAATATTCTTGTATATATCTTATATTCATATTTATTTCCCTCATCAATGCTATCACGTAGTGTAAGACACCTTTTAAAGCACTGACCCTTCAATAACGGATGAACTTAATTGGACCAATCCTCCACTATCTAGTTACATGAAATATGTCTGCCATAAAAGGGAAGTAGGTTTATTACTTGACTTGATGATGGTCGGGTTGCATTTAATCGCTTTGATATACAGTAACATCGTTTGCTTTTATCCTGGTTTAATAAATAAATCATCAACGGAATTCCGTTCGGCATGCAATCTGGCCGTTATTCTAATCGAGTGGTGCTAGTAATGATACACTGAAGTTGTAATTAGAATACAGATGATAAAAGTAGAATCAAACGCATCTGTTTTATTTGGCAATATATTCTGATGTTCTTTATATTCTTTTGAAAATATACGAAAATTCGGACATTGTTATATCATATACTTAAAGAACCATAAAGGCCTATTGTTATATCATATACTTAAAGATCAATAAAGCCTTAAAAGGCTTTTATGTGTATCTTGTATTTTATATTTTTATGTTTGGTGTTCTGTCACAGTAAGTACTTTGTATTAAAGAGAAATGATCGAATCTATTTCATTTCACTATTTTTACCTCAACTTATTTCACATCCAACTCTGTCTCTTGCACGTGATAAGCATCGAAAATACTAATTATCCATTACTGAAAAAATATAAAACTCGGTTTTTTTGTCATTGAGAGATTTTTCCGAGGCTCAATGTGCCTTTAAATTAATGTGTTATCAAAGAATGAAAAGTTAATTTGTTTCTACCTGTACATTTTATTTTGTTTTTCCGTTGTGAAAACCTTTACATTCTAATCTTTTTTCACTTACCTACATGTATGCCCACACATTAAATATATCTTTTGATAAATATCTGAAAAGTCCTCAATTATTTCTGGACATTAACTTAAATTTCTGTAAAATTATTTTGGTAAATATCTAGATATTAACCTGTAAATTTCTGGATAATCACCGATAAATTTCTCTACATGTCATGTGGTAAAACAACCTAGAATGTTTAGAATAGATAATTTCATTAATTTTATCAAGACAGGTCATTACATCATAACAAGTATTATCCAATTTTCAATAATTATGAAAGGAAAATGTCATTATAAATCAAAAGATAAAATGCCAGGACAAGGAAAATAAAAGTAATAAAAATAGCAAAAAAAAACAAACAAAAAAAACAACAAAAAAACAACAACAACAGTTTTTTGTTATAATTATAGTTCTAAAACAACATCATGAAAACATCAACAGAAGTATTAGATCTATACATTTGTTAAAGATGGAATTAGAACATGCCGTTTCAAAATGTAGAGGACTTTATTTCAAATTCAGCAGGTCAAACGCACATGCAAACATGTACATTAACAATGAGAGTAAGTCACGTGACATATTGAAACAGTTATATAGAATGTTCTAGTAACTTTAAGCTCTTACATTGTTTATATCATGAACATATGATAATGTTAAATGTAATGAAATATTATATCGTAAATCTATGTTCTTTTATGTCGTATGTAATACGTATGTGTCACGTTATAATAAATGTATGTTGATATGTTATGCCTTCCTCCTGTTAGCTGTCATCACTCAATCTATTCACTTGATAACTTGTCCACTATCTTGTATATTTTATATACATTTTCATAAACTTTAATATCATGAATCTGGACTCGTGCTGCTCTGAGACTATCTATTACCATATTTGTTCAGCAAATGAATAATTCTTTTCAATTTGTCACATCGCCTGAGCTTCGTCTCTTTTGTCGCTCTGGCGATTTTTGATTTAATAGTTACAAATGTCGCTTGCGTTTCTCTGACATATTTCTATTGACAGAGTTATTGAGGCTCGAAAATGATTTAACGATTCTAAAGGGAATTAATTATTTTCAATTTATAAAGCATCATGGTATGTTTTTGGTTTTAATAAGATCACCGCCTGATAGTTCTCAAATTTGATTAAAATAACCGGCTCATTACGCCTGATTAAAGTCAAACACATCAATCTAAACACCTTGAAGATATCGTCTACCATCTTATTAAAACGCCTTCTTACAGTCTCGAACTTTAACCTCTTCGTGGCTTTAAATAAAAGGAAAAAAGAGAAAATGACAGCGAGTAAACTGTTTTAATTTGAATGATAGTTTGAAAGTTTTAAAAGAATGTTTGAAAGATGTAAAACAAATTTTGTATACGATTACTATTCTTTAAGTATGCGTGTTATCATAAATATGTTAAGTTACACGTGATTAATTATCACTAATTTTATTTAATTTACATAAGTATTTTTAAATGTCATTTTAATCACATATACTTTGCCTGCATAAATATTATTAATATGGATTGCATTAGAAATATGAGCGTAACGTCGGCAAAATTTATACCACTCTTAAATGATTGATATACGTTTTGCTCAAGGTGTGATAATCTTATACTTCCTATTTAAATCAAACAATACATCATCGGCACATTTACCGCCCAAAGCGTTTTATTGAACGGATTGGATGACAAGAAGTTGGTTTTTGAATACAAAGAATGGTGCAGGATTCAGTTATCATAAATTTGGTTCATATATCTAATTAGTTTTATTTAATTGACATATACTTGATGAGGCATCTGGTATTCATTCGGGTGATATAGTGTTATATAAAAACATGGCATCAATTTAGAATATTTCAGAGGAAAATTTACTTTGTTTTAAAATCCAATTACAGCTTGTTATGTTCATCTGTTGTCGATTTTCTTTTCCATTTGTTTTTTTTTTCTATGTCTTTCTTTTACGATAACAAGACTAATAAATTGAAATCAATGGCACATGACCCTTTTACATATTATTTAATGATCTCAAAAAAGGTTGTTTAAAAGTTTAAAGAAAATATTTTTCTATTGAAAACTTATGTAAGAATTACATTAAATATTTACAGAAGTTGTTTAAACATCTAACCAACGGGCTTTCAAAGCGACTCGATTTTACATGAACTCAATTTCGATTTTTGTTTCTCTCAACTCTAACGTCATTAGGTATAAGAAATAATTAGAAATATTCACTTAGAATAAAGATTCTGAATTTTTTATTTAACAAAATGCTTTAGGGAAAAAATAACCATTTGAACAAAAGACTTGTTTCAATAATGTGCTGTATACAAATAGCAATAAAATGTACTTTTCATTAGGTATACGCCTGACAAACAGCAATTTATTGCTAATGTATATACTGTTTGATAATTATGCCTCCAATAAACCGCTCTGGTCATTGATTAAATGGTCTCTAGCGTGTTCCATATTGTTATTTGTACCATCTGAATCTCGTTACTGGACCAGTGATTGTATAAACAGATATAATAGAAAAAAAGATAATACAATATGATTAAGTAATTAACGTCTATCTGTAATACATGCGATAGAGACAATATCAGTAATAAGTGTTACATTATTCCCCGTGTAAAGCATCGTGCTTCATGTAATAAGTGAAGCTAGGGAATACTCTCTGATTTGATATTGTTTATCTGGATATGACATAAATATGCCAACAGAGTTCAATATCCAAGAAGCTTATAATTGGGAGCAATATATTTTATTTTTTCGTATTTCGTATTTTGTTTATAACCAGGAATATTTTCTGCTGCAATTTTACCTAAAAATGTGGACTTTAACTACGATCAACTATCTGGTGATTTTAAGATGCGGGTTTCAACCAATTGTTTATAAAGCATTTAAAGTGATTAAAAAAAAACATATCACAATCCTGTATGCAATGTCTTTAATATATATCCCAATTAACGATATCTGAGCTCGAGCAAGAAAACTTTTTTTGTGCAAAAATGATATTAACAATAACTTTTATCAGCATGTAATAGTAAGTATTACAAATGACCTATAAAATAACAATTAAAAATATTCTAGTAATATCAAAGGAACAATAATCTTGGAAAGGGGATAGGATGATTCCTAAATGATAGTAAAAAAGAAGACCTGTATAGTATTTTTTTTTCATTTGGTATGTTTATAAAAGACAACAACGAGCAGTGAGGTATAAAAGCGCCTTTGATAAAGTTCTAAAATTGTTAAATTAATATCATCAAAGAATACATTTACATGCATAATTCATACATTATAAACTGGTCTTAAATTTACTATTTGTTATCTTTTGTCGAATTCCGTGTCCCAAAAGCGCATGTACATTTTTGAGGAATGGAATTATAACGTTTCGTTTATAAGCAACGCGGAATAATCCGTTCCTATCAGATATATAACGGTGCCGCCAAATGTATAATTACTGCCACTAGTACTTCGTCATGTCACACTTGAAGGTGCTAACGTTGTTTGTAACCCTCAATATTCCTTACCATTTTCTACTGAATGTCATCCTCTATCAGACAATACAACTTTGTATAAGCGTAAAAAACAACACTAAGCATTCCTTTGTTTCTATCTTTCAACGATTGTTATGCTGACTGGAAGCCCGCCATTTTTGCTTTTTTGCAACTCGTTTGTGTAACAAAACAATTCACAGAGGACAATGTTATCTAGGTTAGGTTAATGATTCCTAAATTATTTACATATTATTATAAATATAGATACAGTCACACTTTGATTATACTCAACATGCAATTGAGATGATCAATTTCGCTATTATGCCAATGCCGAGGGGGGTGCGATAAAACGGTAAAAATATACATTGATGCCTGAAGGCATACTTAATTATTTTACTTTAACTACATATACAATTTGATTCCACGCTTGTTACCAGCTGGACGACCTTCTAGTTTATTACCATGTTTTATATTTATTTTCTTGAATGCTTAATTATCAGGAGTTATATCTAAAACATGGAGAAAAATAATATATCACGTTTGCCTAAACAGACTATATTATTTACAGTAGCTCGTTCATAATTTGTGCTGCAACTATTAAGATTATTACTTAACTTGTCGTTCATTTCTAAGCATAATTGAAACTTAATATAAATGCATTTGATCCCGTAACATTATAAACAGCGACAAGGAATATGGAGTAAATTGTTGAAACAGGAATAATACGAATATTGAATATGATAAAAAAAAGATACCACAATGGTAGGAATTACAAATTCACATACTAGTAACTCAATCGCTAAATGTTTTGAATATGTTTATTATCACTATAAGTTAATACACCAGCTATTTTAAGTCTTGTCAGAGTGCATGCTCCTATTTGTACTTGGCAAAGACTTATAATGTTCGGTACAAGCACGGTAAGGGGTAATTCACAAAAGATTTTATTTTTCGATCACTTGTAATTCTTCTCTATTATAACTTATATCATATGTGACAAATTCTTTGATTCACATTCTTATTTTTTACAACAGATTTGCAAACATTTTCAACTTGAAAGTTCCCAGAAAGTCTCGGAGAAAATTCGAGTGCTAACATACATGTTAAATAAATGTTGCACAAATATAAAGCTGAATTAACTGCAGAGAAACTCTCCCCCGAAGTGAAGAAACAAGGCGTCAATGCCTACTTAGTATTCATTATTTTCACAAGTTATTTCAAGCGGAATGATAACTTGGTATAAAGGGAATTAAAAGAAATTGCACGAGGTTTATTTAGCGCTGAGATGCAAAAATATGATCTATTTGAATTCACGAAATCACATAAAAGAAATTTTGACTGCAATGAGCAATATTTGAAATAAATTAAGAATGATGCTGGAGGGAATATCCAACACCAGGGAATTGTTAACGAAGATTTAACAATCATAAGAGATTAATGTGTTTATTAGATTTGCTGTTGAAAATTCAAACATTGTGATTTTTTTTCTCCCGAGTAATTTACTTTTTTAATTGCGCTTGGCTATTCTATGTGTTGTTTTGAACAAAAAAAAAAACAATTAATGAAAACCAGTTATGTGTTTTCTAGAATAAATGTAATTGACATTAGGTCAATTGAAGCGCGCTTTGTTGTGTTTGAAAAAACTGATACAATTTATTTATTACAAACATTGATAAATATTGATAAGATTTTGTTCTTCCAGAATAATAATTATAACTTTGATAAACATAATCAGCTTTGAACTGTTCTTATTACAGCAAAAAATCCCTTAGCGTTATTCATTCAACTAAATACCTTGTGTTAGTTAACAGCAAATAATGTTTCTCTCACAACACCTGTTAAAATATTTAAGTGTTTATCTCATAACATCCGAATATCTTTCATCATTGTAGTCTGTTGCAATACTTAACACATAAAATATCGCTTGTAAATTGAATGGTACATATGTAAGTTCGTTTAAGCAGGACATCCATTGATTTCATACCTAATTAAACAAAGATCTACAGGGTAAAAAAACAGGGGCGTCAATATACAGATAGATATTTTAAGTTGTTTTCAAAATGGAATGTATCACTTAGATGAGCACTGGTTTTGCTGTTTTGTTAAGTCTAAAGTTCATCCCAGAAGGCGCACCTATTCGTTCTTTAATAGGAGGATTAATTTAACGTTTTTTTCTTAAAAGTATGTTTTTACTATTTGAATCCAAATTTTGAACGCTGCCACTTTTTCATTGAGATAACATAAATTAATTATATAAGTTTTCACACCGAAGCAAACATGCAATGTATTTTTTGCTCTGCTCAACGACACAAAGTGTATTTTATTCGTCTGGGTAACATTTTAACATGCCCAAAATGTCAAGGATTATAACAAAACATGTAAAGTATAACTGGTATGGGTTGAACCTCATCGAAAATTAATTAAAGCATATTTAGCAAGAGTTAAGTTCGAGTCTGCTTTATTCCAAGACATCATCGGACTGTCCTAGTTCTAGATCGTTCAGGAAACATTAATGGGCCATTCAAGTGACTATTCTAACTAAATAATTATAATCCAAATAATTTATTATATTACTTTATTTTCAGTAATTCACGGATCCAGGACATACCGCCTGCCCGAATATTGTGACACGCACTCAAATGTGACTTACTATAAAGGGGACAGGGCTATTCTCCAGTGCTGTGTGAAATACCTTGGAACGAAACAGGTAGTTGTGTTTGTACTACATGTTAAACAATAAACGAATAAGAAAATGAAATATAAATATTTTAATCATAATGTTTGAATGATCCCACCCTAAATAATTCGATAAAAAATTCTATTCAAGTAAAAACGTTAATAAGCTGCAGAAAACAGAACTTTCAAGTTATACTTTCGACTTCATTTACTTTTAAGTATACAAATTCTGGACAAAATTAGTACAAAAACATAACCATCGAACCGTTATAATACAAAGAATTGACTCAAACATATATATCGATATGTTAGTGTCACATACTATAAATATGCAAGATTTTTTTCAATTTTCTTATAGGTTATTTGGAAGAAAGTCAATGAGAACTTTGCTCTCACCTATGGAGAGATGGTGTTTGTTAGTGACCCTGATTTTGATGTAGATCATCTACCTCACAGAGATGAATGGAATCTCATTATTAGTAATGTGCAACCATTACATGCTGGCCTGTATGAGTGCCAGATAAGTACGAAAGAAGATTTAAGAAAATATGTACAGCTCAATGTTTTAGGTAGGTGCCAAAAGAGTTAAAGATCATTTTTTACCTTATTCTTCAAGTACACTCGTTGCAGAGTTCAATGTCCGCCCTTCAGATCAATATGGGGAACATTGGTTTAATAATCAAGGGGGCACACGTTCGATCATAAGACGAAGCGTATTTTTGCTCATGAGCATTTGTCTCTCACAGAAATCATGTGAGATTTGTAGTCGGTCACATGGGGAGAAATTAGTAAGGACTGGTTAGTTATCCAGAAAGTTTGGTGAGATGAATCGACACAAAAATGTCATAAAATTTGCGGAAAAATAAAACCAAGAAGAAGAGCTAACAGACATGATAAGAAAATGTTATTTCATTGTATATTTTAAAAAACCTGTGTCACTATGTCAAAGTGACCGCGTGGTAACGCAGAAACTTTAAAGTAACACACATTAAGTATTGATATACAAGTAAAATAATTGTCGTTGTAAAATAAAAAGCTGACCACTTTAACCAGGATTTTTTAAAGTGGTCGAAATAAAACTTGCTCCATTGATAAATTGTTTAATTTACAAATATTGAATATTTAAAAATGATATTTTATAATATAAAATGGCTGAAGTATACTGGATCGCAGAGATAATATTATGCAGTTAAAAGACATTTTGTTCTACGATCTTCCGAATTTAATGAAGGCTTTCATAATAAATTGGTAAATTACAAAAAAAAAACATTAGGCCGGGCTATTTTCAGGTAAAAATGGGGTCCTGAAAGAGAGGAACCGGTATGATGTGACTACACTTTACTCACTTTGACAATAACATTTTGCTAGAAATCATTGATAATTCATAACGATATTTGGTAGCTCATGAAAGGATGTGATGCGGAAACTCTTTAACTCTAATTTTGGTTACTTCTATGAAGCAGGCTCGGGAGAAATTGAAATTAACTTTAAATATATAGGTAGGTTTAACATGTTATTAATAAAATAAATAAATCACGTTCTAATCTAATGTGTTTGACATTTCAGATGAACCCGCTCCAAGGAAAAATGGTACGTATGGTTTTTCATGCAATAACAGTTTCGGCATTGAACGCACATTCAAACCACCCTTATCGTCATTTGTTTCTTTCGGCATTTCTTTAGACAATATGTATATTAGTTTTATACGGCCGAAGACATATGTATGACGTTGTATGTCCGTCTTGTGGTTCATGTGTACGTAGAAAAGCTCGTATCCGCATGGTTGCTTTTGAAGGACATCACGTTTTTGTGTTTATTATTGGTATTATGTAATACCAAAACACAGGGTTAGTTTAATTTCGCTGCAGTCAACTAATTATTGAAGCCCTTTTCATGCAATTAATTCTGGCCTAGGATTGTGTAATTGGCACTTTGAAATAAAGCATGGGTCAAGTCAAATGACTGTGTATTTCAGTAAATATCACACTGAAGAGTATTTCAATGTAACTTTTTACTAGGTCCGTTTAAAAAAAAGAAAAATCTTTTAGACATTTTGTTTTTATCTATGATACATTTTTTGTAAATTTTCCATCGGGCGAATTTCACCCCATCCCATCGGAGCTCTTATTATAATTACTTTTATCACAATTTCTCTTAGCCAATAATAAACACCATATTTATGTTTATGACCGGTTTTAATATATCAACAAATTTTAGCCATAAATTGCCGAAAGAAACAGGACTTTAAAATTGCAGCTCGTTGCGTTGCTTTGATTTCAATAGCTCAGTTCCCCTTACCTAGCATTGTTTAAAATGTTAAACCCGACTCCCTTTACAAAGTATATACGCAGCAAATATTCCGTCTCCCTTGTGATTGTAATACGATAAAGCCACAACAATTCTATGTTAAATAAAGACATAATTACTTTATGCATGTGCAATACATAGTTCTTTTTTGGCATACTTAATTCGAATCATTTTTTTCTTATTAACAATCAAAATACACATCTAGCTCTTTGTGAAAAAACATTTTGTTTAATAAGTTTATACAACATTATTAATAAATCATTCTTTGGTGGAACTTCTCACTTGTTTTTCATAATTGTTTCTTAATCTTTGCCTTACTTTGTACTTTTCTGTATACATTATATATATTTCAAACACATTGCTTTCTCAATTCTTCATGTATTCACATGGCACAACTTCGTCATTGTTTGTCACATCTTTATACATCTTTATGCTTTTCTGCTAAATATCATCAGGTCCACTATTTTGTTTATTACAATCAATGTCTATGTGGCCACGAGCTCTTCTTTTATTTCCTTAATGTATTCTTTTCAGCTATCTCAATCGAAGGCCCACAGTTTGTGGATAAGGGCAAAAAGCTCGTGCTGACATGTAATGCAACGGGACAAATGTTTCCTCCTGAGGACATTGATTGGTTTAAAGATGGACAAAAAATAAAAGAAAGCGAACGCAAAGGAATAAGTATCGCAAAGTTTAGAATAGCTAAGACAAAAATGTTACACAGTCAAATGGAAATTGACAAAGCAGACATGTCTGATAAGGGTATCTATATCTGTAGAAGTTCGGACCTAGCCATTACGAGCACGAATGTCATTGTTTTAAATGGTGAGTGATTCGAGTAAAACTTTTAACAGTTTTCTATCCAGGTGTTTAGGGTTCATAAATTCATAAATTGTGATGTATGTGACATTAACTTATTTAATGGTTTCACCGTTTCTTTTATCATTAAGTATAAGAAATTCCCATCAGGCAAATAATTTCAAATGTTTGTATTAGCTTTATCGGAGATTTTTTTTATGATTGTATGGTATAAGTCGGTCATAATATAGTTCGAACATGTGTCTTGAGACGGATATAGTTACTGTAAAGGGTTTGTCTCCAACTTTATCTTCCACAAGTAGTTATATAACTGTGTGGAATCAGTTGTATGTTGTTCTCTCTTTCTAATAGACTGGGTTATAGTTAATTGAGTTAAAGAAGCCAGGCATATCTTTTCACACAACACCATTTGTCTTGAATTGTATTGTCTATAATACTGTAAAAGTATCTTATTATTAATACATAACATCATACGTCGTGAAATAGTATTTTACGCTACTTTATTACTGAGATTTAACCAGCAAGGTTTTGTTAAGAAATGCATAATAAGGTCGGAAAATGCAAAATACTATTTCAAAACAATATATATTCAATATATATTATTTTAAGGTAAGAATGGACCAATCATTGAGGCCCGTTCTCCAGACGATAAATATATTGATTCGACTAAATTAGGTATAAAAGAAAAATAAGAGATGTTGTTATCTTGTGATTATCTTTATTCAAAACCGACTTCTTAAATTTGGTTTTATTATCCATTCTTAGTTTGTGTAACTGCAATAAAACTTGTCACAGCCGTCCTCAAAATTAAAAACTGATAATTAAGTACCCCTAACAGGTTTAACCATATTTAAGATTTTAACATGACTAAAGTCTAGAAATATTTTATTAACAATAAGTAATGTGTATCCGAAATGAAAATGAAGTTACACAAACTGAAATGGATAAAAACATGTTTTACGTCAATTTCTTGCTGGTTAAATTTCTTTGTAGCAACCAAGCATTATATGCCGATTGTTTGACTTTTCATCGTTATATAAGAAACCTACACATTGTTATATTTATTATTCATTGCAAAATAACGCAAGGTTTATCTAACACAAATTTAACAAGTCGGTTTGTTTCCATGTATAACTTTATAACCTGCCTGGTGTTGTTGCATCTTAAAGTTATTTGACTTTTCACGACCGTGAGTAAAGCTTTGCCTTCCTTTTGTCTCACACGCCTTCAATTTTCACAGGGTCTGCAAAGAGATCAAGAAAAAAGATCCCTCCAAAATTAGACGATAATATTAATATTGATACCGAATCTGGTAAGAGGCAGCCTATTAAAACGAAACCTCTGTCGATGTGCTTTAGTGAAAATAAACATTTAAAATCGCTCATTACAAACTTTGAAGGGGTTCTGGCGAGTCACTGACTTTGTTGTCTATGCTCAAAATCGTTTTCCATATCTTTGGTATAATTAATAAAGTTTATGCGAGTCGGGTTGTGGTGTTTAACTACATGCCTATATCGAATATTCTTTAGTTCAAATGAATAAAGTTCGGATATCTGTTATTGTCTCAATTTTGTTTTTGCTTCATGGTCTTTTTTTGATATTTTGTTAAATGATCAATAATTCACAAAGCGTTTTGTCCTCAAGTCCGTAGCTTTTGATGTCGTTTAGCATAGCTTTTGTCTGATTAGTCAATGTTTTAAATATATATTAACAATTACTTATGTTAATAAAGTGTGTGATATGTTATTTAAACATACTAATTTGAATGATGATATTAATAACATAAAACACTGTATTACTTAAAGTTTTTTTTAATCTTAAGGTTTAATATCGTTTATGTTGTTTTGCAAATTCTTTAATTGAATAGAAGAAAAATATGTTCAGCTAAAATGTTGTTTTATATACAAAAGGCGGATGTATATTTTGCCGAAAATAGGCACAACAATACTTACCGTTTTTAGGCATTGGACTATGTAGTAATCAGTACTTTTGTTTCAAAAAAGAATAAATGAATTTATTTATTTGCGAACAGTATTATACAAAACGAAATACTGCAGTTACATTAACATTTCTAGAATGTAAGACATAAATTAAATATGAAAATACTTACTGCAGTTTTTGTAATGGATTATAATTTTTTTTATCTTCCAGCGGTCATACTTAGTGTTTAACAGCATGTCGTCGATTAATAATAGTTGAATGTTAATTCATATATCGTAAAGCAGTATAATAATTCATGATACAAATATGTTATAAGCCTGATGTTAATAATATTTCACCTTTGACATATAAAACATAAATGAATGAATATAATATGTTTCATTAGAATCTATTTATTTCCTAACAATTTAAAAATATTTTTTCTAGCATCCAGTGTTTTCCATTTTTACAATATTATTTCATTAAAGTGAGATAGTTATATTCCAAAGATTTTTTCCAAAGACACTCATGTACACATATATTAACTTGGACGAAAGATGTTGATAATTTTCATTGCTTTATAATTGTTTTTCCTTTGCTTAATGAATTATATTATATAACATTTGTTTTCTATTACAGCAGAAACAAATGTTATAAAGCGTGGTAAGTAGATTTATCTTGTATCCTTGTTTAAATCTATGTATTTTCCCCACCAGTATAAATACTTTAACAATCAACATAGTATTGCTATTAACATAAGTTAGTTCTAATTAGCATAGACTTTATGTGTTGAAAATCGCAGTACTTAAGACCATTGAATTTTTATAATATTTTTGTTTGTCTTTTGAATCAAATAAATAAAGTGTATAATCGCCGACCATTATGTAATATCACTTTTGTTTAAACTTAATTTGCGTCAGAAACTTTCTGACGCGAAATATTCCGATTCAATTCTTTAATCACATGTAACAAACCCAAAAAAGTAACTTTTTGGTCATTGATTAATTTTAAAACATTCCTAGTTAACAGACTTATATCAGCCGTGTCATGTTTTTTAAACGTTTTTATATTTCAATTGGTTTGTTTGGGTTTGGTGCGCTTAAATATTATAAGATAAGATTATTTCACCTGTTTTTGTTGATAATTTCATAAAAAGTAGGAAAATATACAACGTGTTACACTTCTATAAATTCAGAATATATAATCATAATATTGAAGCATATTTGGTAAAATTATTTATTATACATTTGCCTAATAATTAGCAAATAATTTACATTTTTGACAGGATCTCGTCACTAATTTTTGAACGAAATATTGAAACATTGGAACATTTATTAGGGAAACTTTTCCGATTGTTTGGATGTTAAAATAAATCTTTTTGTTGATATATAAGTTCAAATAAAAGAAATATCTCAAAGAGGTTCATATGGATGACCGTTTATCAAAAGGAGGTTAAAAGTACAAATCGGATATCGCAATAATAAGATTATATGCATGTCTTTCTCATGTGCCTTGTTTTAAACCAGCTATCATGCATTGTACCCTTTTTGTATTTTTATGACATTAAGATGTGTTTGCATTTAATACTTTCAAGTTCAATAGTTTCTTTTTTAATTACTTTTACTTACTTAGAAAAGCACCTCCCTTTTGAAATAAGTATCTAGAAATTTCATCTTCACTTTAAATCACTGAACACAAATATATTACTTTACTTTTCCTTACCATCGGCTTCACAAAGGTGGTGGAAATTTAAATGGTAAGCGACCGTGCATGCCTTAATATTTACAAATTATTTTTTCCTTCAGGCACTTAGACACTTCAGCACATTTTCCTATTTCATTATTCTACGAAAAAACAACAACTAAATTCTGTTCCATCTTGATTAATGAACAAAAGCATTCAAACTGACAATTACTAATTTAAACTGCGCTTATAATTATGTTTGTCTTGTTATATAAATTATTTAGCCTTATTTATATTTTCTGTAACACATGGCATTCTAAATTCATACTCAGTTTTTAAAGCACTTCTAAAATTGAACAAGAAAAATCGGTTATTTCTTCTGTCCGAAGTGAACAATTACAAAAATCGAGATTATCTAGCTGGTTAATGCATTGTGCTTAGCTTATGCAATTATTGTTAATAAAGGTATTATAATTTTACATAACATATGATATATTGCATATCAACATGCGATTTTGCATACTATTCTTTGTATATTCAATAGCAGTTCATGTTTACTATCATTCATTTTATGTATTTTTTCTTCTTGTTTGGACTGAACTACAAATTGTCGTCGCAAACAAAAGCGTTCTGTTTTCTTTTCCTTTTAATATTTATTATTTCATCAATCGCATGTGTATTTCTTATCTTTTGTTTATTTTAATGTGATGATTTTACTTGTGAAAATGTTGATTGTTCTTTTTCTTGCATGTCCATTTTTAAGAAAAATTGGATTTGTAAAAAATGTTTTTAAAGAGATTGTAGAAGAACGAACAAGTGTAAGAGTAATAGAAATATATACATATAAACGGTAAGTAAAATTAGGCAAACAATAAAGGTCATTTATAGTGATTTTTCACTAAAGAAATTGAAATTTCTCAAAATGAAGACGCCAACATTAGGAGCTTTAAACTTCATTTCAGAAGATGATGTAGTAAATGTTGTATAATGAATGTAGCTATCACTTTGAATTGCCTGAAATGTTTACCTAGTGTTGCTGTATTTTCAGTGCATAATTAGAATACCATTTGTTTTCTAAACTTCTAAGTACACGTTCTTCCTTTTATTTCAGCAAATCCAAGCGACAGTGGTGCATCAGCGTCGACAAGTGCAGCTTGCTCCATCGCATTAATACTGCAAAATGGCAATACTTTAACAAGTGTGTTGACAATGTTGTGTTGTGTGTTTGTAACTCTACAGGTGTGTTACAGAACTTTATAAATGTGCCTTGATGTCACATTTTGAAACAAGAAAGTGGTTTGAAATACGTGTGATGGTATGATGCAGTAAATTTTTAAGTAGCTACCAATCATGTAAACTATCGTTGATTCAATGCTGATTAACTTCGTTGACTTATTGCATCATTTGTAAATAGAATAAAATTTGATGCAAATGATACTGTGATTATTTATGAAGAGGGTAGAAAAGATAACTAACTATTATTTGTGTATTTCAATGAATGAACCATAACAGAAGCCCTACCTTGCATATATGAAGAGAATTACGATGGGTGTGCACGGCTAAATGCTGCAGGCTCAGTGCACGTGCAACAGAAAACGGGTAAAACGTTTCGCTTGTAGTGGTCAGGGATCCCTGATATGATTGTGTGCTTAGTGAAAAGAGGCACATTATAGTCGATGGAACAGAATTTGCAAGATAGTGTTTTTAAATATTTTGATGATATTTGATTTAGCCAGTTTTATAATTTTGTAAATGTGTTTGATTTTCATGATGTTATTGGTAAGCAGGCAACATTCAAAATTTGAAAATAATATCGATCAAGCATGGTTGTTCTGCTATAGAACACTTTTGCGATAATTGCAGCAACAAATAATTATTTTTATGATTGATATATCGTCTTTGCAACTAATTTTGCCATCAAATTATTTATGTTTATAAACAAATTACCAAAACTGTATGTTCTTCAGATGATTTAATTTTAGATAAAATTGAATTGCCGTGTATTACATTGAAGATACTATATAAGGTTGTCGTCATTTTAAAATCTAACCCCACCTCGTCAAAAATCATCACTCTTCAATTTATCTCATCAAAAGCCATTGAATACTTAAGCCAAAGTGACGTATATAAAACTTTCTTGTTTCCAAATTAGTTTACATAATATAAATAGAAATATAGGATCAGTTCATTTAAATGTTTCTCTTATCGAGAGGAGGGAAGTAAGTTTCATTTGTCTGACGTAAAATGGCAAATATAGCTGAAGATATGTATCATAATGATGCTAGTAGCGTGTCGGGTAGATAATTGGATAAACCATTAACTGAACGATTAAAAAAAAAGAATTTGTTAAAATAGTTTTGAGTCTGCTTCAAAACAAAAATCAAGTTTTTTCTTAGAGATAAACTATGCAGCATAAACTGTATTCATATTACTGATAGAGTTCCAAATGCAAGTTGTTTTTAATGACACTATGTATTCATACTGTGTTTACATATAATGTGTAAAGTTAAAAACGTAACATAACGTTTCCTTTCTGTGTGTACTCTTTACTTAAAGCGATTATATAACAATTATCAGTGTTTTTTCATGTATCTGAGCATAAATATCTTTAAGATTTACCTACTTTTTCTGCGGATCAGATTTAAAATTTAATTGTTCAATAAAACAGATTTCAATATGGAATCACTAGAACGATGACCCAAAAGAAATGACTGAAAGGAATGCTACAAATATATAAATATAAATTACAATGTTTTATCTGATTAATAAAGCAACCCATCCCTTATAGCATTCCAAATGTTTGTAATATAGACAGAATTTATATGGTTTATTTGTAAGTATAGGTTTGTTACAATATATTTATAATTTATATAATATTTAGCTTTCAGTTAGTACTTCGTAACATTTGAATAACATACACGTAAGCTTCTGTACATTGTTCAAACTATCGATATGACGCTTTATCTGTAAGCTTTCTTTTATTTTCTCTTCAATGCAAATGTGCAATTCTTGACTGTCAGCGATTGGCTACTGACAGAGAAAATCCTAACTTACATTTTATAATAAGCAATGTTAGAGCTCTCATGTACCACAATTTAATTTGTATAGCTTTATTCAATAATTGCCCTTGAGAAAAAGAGAAAATATTTGGTAAAACAACTATATTGGCATGCGCATTTTGCACAGTAGCAAGGTATAAATCAGAAATAATATTAGAGACTATTCTTGTCTGAAGTTTGGACATAAATCTAGAAAAATAATGTAATGTAGATAAAACTGAATACCTACGTCATCGTAAGATTTGGGTATTAAATTGAATTCCAATCAGGTGTAATATTTATGGCCAGTATTCATCAATTTGAAAAAGGAAAATATAGCTAGACCATGTTCAAATTTTAGTTGTTTTTCAAGTCACTGATTATTAAATGTTCTGCAGCGTACATATTACTTAAGCTTTTATGGAACATTTTTAGGCCTTTTATGTCATATAAATTTCTTTAAAATTCAATGCAAGTAGATATATTTAACAGCATAAGTTGTTCAACTGGTATTGTAAGTCAAACGCTTATCTTATCATTATATTGAGTTTATATTACATTAAAAGAAAAACATGTATAATTATGGAATGCTTATTTTCGTCATCTTCCTTCGGTTTTGTAAATATAAGTATATCATTTTTTATTTGTTTATTTAACAAGTTAAAACTAGAATCTGACCACCCTTGCATGATTAACGACATACCTCATTTTAGAATTTGTTTAAGTGTTCATATATGTATCATTTCAGCATTTTAACGCTACTGAATAAATAAAACTTTCTATCTGTCATTAATTGCTAAACATAATTGAACTATCAAGGAAATCAAGAATCAAGAAAAAAAATTCACTATTAGAAATAAAGCACGTGTGTGTATATCTGTAATTTTTCGTAACAAATGTTCACTTATGTCTTAACCTTTCATCGCAAATTATACTAGTTATATCTAACAATACGAAAACAGTGTGACTACATTACGTACATTAAACAATGATGAATAACATTTCACAATTTTTTGACAAACTTCTATATATAATAATATTATGAAACCTTATCTAATAAAAGTCAAAGATCTTTGTCATTTTAATGTCATAACAATGATTATATGTTATGGTAATCTAATTTACATGCGGTATAAGTTTTGAAACAATGGTGGTAATTTCCAAGGGATTATGTTAAAAATATCATTTCCAAGAAATTGAAGAACTTGATCAAATACATATATAAGTTATTTTGGGTCATCTTAAAAATATGAGGCATTTTTAACAAAACATACATCATTTTAGGTATTTTGTGATTTATTCTTTATTTTAGTTATCCGTTAACGTTATTGTCAATGGTCTTATATATGTATATTTCGACATCCTATGTAAATTCGAAGTCGTTGATTTTAATAAAAAAATTATCTCAATGCAATTATTGTGTGTTTTGTTTGTTCAACCCAAAATAAGAACCAATAAGAAGAATTGAGCGCCTAATTGTGGCACAAAACAGTTTGAAATATGCAATATTTCTTCTCAGATTTTGCTATTTTCGAAAGGCAAGAAGACTTTATTTCCGATGCACAGAAGTTAGAGACATTTATAAAGTACTTAATATGTAAAGCAAGTGATGATTAGATTTACAGAATAAGCACTTTTTCAACTTGAAAAATCAATTTGAATACAATCCATTTCAAGAGATGTGCGGTGCTAAATAATAAGTGCACATCCGAATAAGACTGATGGCTGATGACAGAAGAAGTAAAGGAAGAAGAAAATGAAGGGACAAACGAAGATAAAGAAACAGATAGTTTATTTCAATTTATTATTTCTAATGTTTTATTCCTTGATATCACGCGGATAAAGAAAACATATTAAAATGGGTAAAATATATCTTTGACATAAACATATCTTTGACATAAACAAAGAAATCATTCTAGCTTTCGTTGACTGTCAAGGAATTTCTAATTGAATGTAAATGATAACAATTGAATTGAAGAAACTACATCTTTGTCTCGTTAACAACTTGATTCTTATCCCAGCAGCAAAGCCTAACCAAGTAAGTATGAACTAATTTATCTTCCTGCAAAAGACATCATCCCTGTAACATTCCAATATTATATGTAAGTTAAGAGCAGAAGACCTTGGAATCATCATCATCATTTTCTTCAGACCCATCAACCATTATGGTGTATACATCTAAAAAGCATAATATCATAACTTTAGATTTGAATTCCCAGTAACAGTATTAGTTAATATAACCACACAACATAGTTGTTTGTGCTTATTTCTAACGATTGAACGAACTGTTTTGAATACACAAGAACGTGTATTACTTGTTTGTCTAAGAGTTCATTTGCATTTAATAAATAAATTATTCGCTAGATTTCATCGGACATGAAATTGTAGTATGTAATCGATTATGGTACTAAGATAAACATATTAACTTAGAACACATGCAATGGCATACGTCTTCAATAGGCTGATTAATGAATGAAAACTAGATTTCTTTAATTTAAAATTGCCATGTATATTGATGTCTTACTGTCCAACGGGAAAAGTGGAACAAATGTAGTGACACCTCATCAACTTGCTGCCAAATTTACGCTACATTTTATGAAGTTTGTATACCTGCTTTCCTTTTGCTTTTATAAGGTTCAGTACCATTTTATAGTATCAATATTTGACATAGTCATTGTTAATTTGTTTGCACTTGAAAATGAATGAAAACAATAATTCATTGATCAATTCAGCTTATTTTTCTCATATCAAATATTTAGTTCTGTGTCTCAAATCGTATTATACATTTGAAATATTAACCTAACACGGGCTTAGCATTGGCAATTATCAGCTTAAATTTCATTCAAACATTACAAAACAGAAAATAATTGAGAAACGCCTCTTTTAGTTCTGTAGGAATGTCAATCAATAAATATGAACGCGTACAAAAGTTAGCTTAAAGGGAGACAATACCTTTTATTATCGATAACGAAATGAGATTCATTTGTTCTAACAATGGAACTGTATTATATTAACTGCATTCATCACTTACGGTAAGAAACTACATGTTAGATCGGAGGTCGTCTGCTACAGTAAATCCAGAAAATCGCCAAACGACATTTACAGTGTTGTTTGGACGTGAAGCCAAGCAACAAGAACTAGACTAAACATGGTGGTCTAGAAGGTAAATGTTATTTAAAACAATGTTTGTGCGGAGATATACATGTACATATTGCACCATAATTAAATATCTATATAATTATAAATATTAAAAATAATAAAATAAACTTGCTACTTTGCTATAAATAAATTGCTGTATGTGTTAGAAAGAGCATCGAAACACGACGCTATCTGATTTGTACGACGGGGCGTTGCCCCCGAGTATTAATCAGATTGCCGAGTGTTTTGATCTTCTTTCTCTTTTTTATCATAGTCAAACATAAAAACACGTTCCCTGTTGTCACAATATGAAACCCCTGAAAAAAGTAACCAATGGACGAGCATCTTAATGTGATATTTCTATCGCTTCCCTTTCCCTACCGTCACAATAAGTAAACTCCAGCAAAAATGAGACAATCAATGGGCATGCCCTGGAGTGCGGGTTACTAAAACCTGCACTCCACTTAACGCACGGTGTTGTATATGTAAACGATTTAACTCTGACACCTTTTCAACAGAAAGGTCCTAAAACTGTGATACAATAAAATATAATTACGCTCTCGTTATGTAACAGTCAAAAGGTATAAATACACCACGAAAATCATTGGTTAAACATGACAATAAGAGAGGAAAAGTGCATACGAATATTCGAAAATATTGTCAACATTCCAAATACAAGCCTGCCGTGATTCCTTTTACATAAATAGTGCAATTGCGATTGTCTGTTTGGTCGTAGACAGTGTCTACTTATTTGATTAACGACACCAAATATTATTCAAAAGAAGATCCTACACTAACAATAGATATTTGGTTAGTCTATAAACTTTATATCTTTATATCATAGTTTTAAAGCTGCGAAAGAACATGCTTATGTAATTGTAATAATTCTAGTTTTTTCTTTTGCATGTCTAGACAAGAAAACACTAAATAAAAAAGTAACAGTACTAATTTATAACAGGTTTTATGAAGTATAATCAAAGATAGAAATGCTCATTATTCAGGCTATAATAATTGGAACGTGGGAATCACTTGAATTATCCAAAAGCAAATATTTGTAAACATGAATTTTTCAATTCGATATTCAAATTTTCTTTGTCGTTTTTGTTTATTTATTTATTTATTTTTGACTTCATGACTGCGATGAGTGACTTCTAAAAATGCTATTAATATGTTCAACATAATTTATTATTGTTAATGTAAATAAAAGTTCTGTGCATAAAACTGTGTTCTGAGCCTGTGAAATTTCAATGATTTTAACAGTTTTCATGTACTAATGTCACCCCTTAAAAGACCAAACAGGGCATGATGATAGGAAATGATTGGACATTGGATACTGTACACTGTTATATTTAAAAACTAGCTTAATTATTGCTAAAATTCAGCTAAATAATGGAGTTGTCGTAAAGTAGTTAGAAACAATCGAAATGCCTTATATATATATAATAATTATGCGGTCTCTTATGAGTATTGAGACATTAAGACTTTTAACACGTCGTAAAATTATGTTATGAGTGTAAAACGGGATATTGCCTATATAATAAAATAAATCTACGAAGTGCTTTGAAAACAAGAATGATATGTAGAAGGGTTCCTTAGTTCGTTTACTTCATTGATACAGTGTTTTGATTGAGGACAATTTCATATAGCTTAACCTTTTCCATAAAAGATTTCATTTTCTATTCATTAGATATTTTGCTACTTCCTGTTTTCAAATCATTTAAATAATTCTGATACTGACACGGAATAACACCCATTATATTATCTAAAATATCATTAAAAAAGAATATAAAAAAATAATTATAACGCCTTATTTCTGTAGGACGCTAATTAAAACATAATTTAGTTTCGACCGGTAAAGACATTGTAAAATTAAACAGACCGCATAAAATCTAAGTTTAATACAACACAATTATCATTTAAAATAAGTGTGTACAATTAGAGGCGGGGGAAGGGATAGGTAATTCGAAATGTAATTTTATCTTCCTGGTTTTTCTCTGTAATTAACAATCTTGTATCGGATTGTCATGAAGTCTTTGAGGAGATATCATATCCGTCGTAAGTCTAAGTACGAGGGTTGTCCCAAAAGTCCGTGACAAATTTTATAGACGATTTATTTTTAACGCCAATAGATAATAATTCAGACATATAACCGGTAAGGTTATTATTTAACATTACAACAAATCATTTACAAAATATTTACTTTAGTTACTTAGAAATTTTCAGTATTTATGACATTGGATTGAGTTGCCGGCGCACGTCAAATAATTTGTATTTTGTTATGAATAGGCTAAAATTAATTATATATATTTCAAATATCTGATGATATGTCTGCACTATGTCGCGTTGACTTCCTCTGCTGCTATGTTTACATCATCTCAGAAAATTTTAGTTAAATAACTTAAGAAACGAACAGGTTACGGATAAATGAAAATATCTAATAGAAAATAGGAAAGTTAAAATGGCGACGCTTCAAGAATTTGCGGCGCAGTGAACAGGTCACTCAGGTTTCGTGACTTTTTTAAGATGACACATGTAACGATTTTCAACAAATATACCAAATATAACAGTTTAGCAACATATCTTGAACATTTGTTTACTAAAGGCATGAACGGAACCAGAGTTCTGCGCAAAAAAAGCAAAAATAAGGAAAGCATGAATAGGAAGAACGGTCTCCGTCGCCTATTTCCTACAGCTTAAAGCAGGTGCCACCAGACAGGATGTTTGCGTTAAAAAAATTAATGTACGCCATCCAAATATTCAACAGACTTTAACAACCACATGATTTAAGTCTGTAATTGACGATTTATGGGTAAAGCTGTACCATTTTTGCGTTGAAAGCCGTTGAGAGTATTTGAGAAACGCGCCTTAAATAGATTTAACGCCGTCTTTGACGTTTGACGTGCGCCGCGATTCAAGTAGTTGCCATGGTTTTTACGGCATATGTTTGTTGTTTGTTGATATTTTTCTATGTACGTTTGTGAAAATGTTTCAATTATATGGGTTTATAACATATTAAAATATCAAATTCGTACCTATTTTAGTTAGCTTTTAAACAATCCTGTCACAGAATATTGGGACAACCCTCGTATGTCCGAAACATGCAAAGTGTGGAGATATTATATCCGTCGTAAGTCTAAGTATGTCCGAAACATGCAAAGTGTATCAACAAAATATCACAAAACCGACTGAGTCACGCGTTCTATGACAAAACGGTGCGAAATATCAAATATATGCTTAAAAATGCATAATTATATTAACATATGGCTCAAAACAAGAAAATCTGCGACAAGACATCTTAATACCCTTTAAACCCATCCAAACTACGGATCATGCCTGTAAGTCCATTTGTAAATAATGTGTTTCATAACTAGAATAGAGAAAAAAAGAGTCGACCAAAACAGCAAAATTTAAACTATATTGCAGGCTAGGTGTGATTCATGGACGGAACTGGATAGTGCAAGCTACCGTCCACGCTCCCACACCAGCACCGACTTTTGCAGAATTCAACATTGAGCATGGTAATGAGGACATTTTGAACTTAAGATGTTGTGAAGATCATTACAACAATAGACTTACTGTCTAATGCTAGCTTTGCACTTAAATGTATTCTTTGTATGGTTGATGTGAATGCAACATGTGGCTATATCTTAAAATGATCCGATGTTTCTAATAAATATTTTTTACAACAAATAAATTTTAACCAAAGAAATTAAAAAAAATATATATTGCACTCCATTTTCCATCGTTTTAATGTCCCCTTATAAATTCAATTTTGTGTTCCATCTGACCAAGTTTTTATTTCTATAGTCAAAAGAATTTATATCATATTTTGTCCAGCATTTAATCTTATAATCTTACCCTTATCTTCAGCGTAAAACATATCAATTAAATCATAGCAATATAAAATCCAGAAACCTGTGACAAATGGGTTGTAGAAAACACCTGTTTTTTTCCGCGTTTATCAAGAAAGATGAACAATTCAATAATTCTTGACTATCATGGTCATTTTATACGAACGTTTTTTTACCTCTCTTTTTATAAATATTTTGGCTTTAGTTTACACAGAAGTTATTTCAGTTTGGTTGTGTAGGAAGCTTATAGACACACTTTGAACCAGGCGGTACTAAGCAATGTGTATAAAGTTCCCAGCTCAAGAAAACAACGGCGAGCCGATGACGGGTTTTGACTCCACGTATCTCTCTTTGGATTGATTACAACTCGGCCATGGCTTTAACATGGATATACTGGAAATTGGCATTTTAACATTTTACATAAGCATTTTAAATGTTTTCATTGCACAGTTGATGTAAATGCATCACGTTGATACAATTTTAATATTTTTTTCAATACATTTCCACTTTCGTATGAGACCGTAGTGACTTGATTTTTAGAGCGTACTTTTTCTTTCTTTCAAATAGCCAAACTTTTGTAATAATTATAGATACTTTGTTAATTGTTTTATATAGTTAAAGTAAAATTGTTCCACAACTAAATGTAAAAATAGAAATAGAAAAGTCATGAATCATCACAATATCAATTAAGCTTATGTTTTCAATAATCAAATTTTAATTATTGTTTAAGATATTGACATGAAGCACGATTCCTATTGTTAAGTTAAAACGCAATTAAAAGTTTACAAATATAATATAATTGAAAAACGCTCTCTTTTGTCCAAATGTCAGTCAATAAATAAGAAGGCGAATAAAGGTCACATTAAAGAAGGTGTGTGTATGGATATATGATTCTCATTGTTGGTACTATAATGAGACTTAGAGTGCGTCGTGAAAAAGTTTGTGTTTTACTGATTAACTCATTTGCTCAATGGCACAATATTAATATCGACTGTGTAAATAAACTTCATTGTAGCTTATCAAATGAGTAAGTACCAACATGTTAATATGTAGAAGGATAAATAAGTATTAAATTAGTATTAAATTCATTTGCAGAGAACCACGTGAGATTATGCCCATCCTGGTGAAAATGGTAGTAAACGGGTAACAATAAAAATAATTTTGCCATAATTGTGTTCTATTTAATAATTTTCTATGCAAAAATAATCAATAGTGCACGTGACCAACAGACATTTCTATAAATATCCTTCAGAATTTATTGGTTGCGTTTAATTCCTAAAAAAAGTGGGTCAGTCTTTTTTTAGAATATAGGTTGTTTTAATGGTATCATAAACATTTTTAATAATCATTCATTTACCAAACACCATATTAATAGCCATATTACTAATTCAACTGAATATCACAGCAAAAAAACATGTGCACAATGTCACTATTTGTGTCGCAAACATAGTTTTCATATAGTTTATAGTTTTCATTTATCCTAACGAAACGTTCCCGACTCACATCACCAGGTTATACTATTTTTTGTAGTGTTTATCTCTCTAGAACATTTAATTGATAATAACACGGAGAGTGAATCTGGAAAACAAAAAAGAAAAATGTGTGACACATTTGCTGTAAAGTGCTGTAAGTGACAAGGCCAAAACAATAGATTTTGCTTCAGCAGTACATATAGATACATTATCTTTTTGTCTCATTCTAGATAATTTTTTTATCGATGACGCTTGTATCTACTTTGCAGCCATTTTCTGAACCGCCCATGTAAATATGAATTAAATCTTCATGTTCTTTGAAATTTGCAAAAATACTTTCCTTAAGGAGAATTAAGTAACTTTTTCAAAGTTGAAAGACTTATATCAATTTCTGGAGAATTGTAAGTCCACGGACGAACATCTTTTACGTTTCTCGTAGTGTTTATCTCTCTTGGAAAATAAGTAATGTAATATCATTTTTCCTTATTAATAAACTAATTTTACAATCGGTACATCTTTTATGTGTATTACTGCTATTTCTAATAAAATTATGCACATGACTAACAAATAATGAAAGCAGATGTTTCGTTTGATTATAGTTTAAAAAAATAATCGTTCATTAATTATATTTTTGTAAAGTAAATGAATAGTAACATACACATTTGATTAATGTTAAATATATGCACCCAATTGTAGACTATTGATGTTTATTAAGATACTAATATAATCACATAGTTTTACATGGCAGTAATGAGGGCAATAGCTAATGATATGTCGAGCAATATTGTCAACATTCCAATAACAACCCTGTGGCGTTTCACTTAATGAACAAACACTTAATAGCGCATAACTTTTGCCTGTAACGGTCCTAGGCGGTGTCCGTTATTTGATTAATAACACCTCTTTTATAATCAGAATAATTCCATAACATAAAAACAGATAAGTGGCTAATCCTTGCGGTTTAGAAGCTGAATTCATAAAATGTTAAAAATTATGTAATATTTGCATGCGTTAACAAATCAAGAGTAATATATAATAAAGATAATACATGTATCTTCTACTAACTTATTTAAAATTGTCGGTTAAACACAATTGGGGTAAAGTAAAAGTGATTATGAAACGGCCATTCAAATGAAATATATTATTTTTCAATATCTGCGGTAATTTGTTTGTATATTTTGGGATAAACATAACAAGCCACACCGTACCGAACACAATAATTGTTTAAAGGGCTTAGTACAAAGTTATAAAATAAGTTGGTTAAGTCTTCGTATAAAGGTTTATTTCTTTTAAGAAGTCGATCAATATTTCGGAAGGAACTGAGTAAAAAAGTTCTGAAAATTAATTTACTTGGTAGTATCTCACAAATCTGTGCAAGATCATAGCATTCAAGGAGAAAATGTTCAACGGTAAAATTCTCATTGAAGCAAATATAAATATAAGCATCATCAGCTGTTAAACGATGTAACTCGAGAGTGTCCTAGTCGACATCTTAAGGCCTCAACAGACGGTAGGATTTAGAGGTTCAACACCAATTATAACTTAGATGTAAAAGCAAATCTTAATGTGTGAAGGCTTCTTTTTCTTGAACTCGTACAACTTATTATTAATAAAATAATATGAATGAAATGCAAGAACAATTTGGACTTTAATGTAAACATAGAAGTTAGATGGAGTAAAAATGATGTTAAAAAATTCTTGGAGAACCACCACGTTTTGGCATGTTCGAATCACAAATTACACAGAAAATGATTATAAACTATTTAAAAAAAAACATGGAGGACTTTCCATCATTGCTCATGCAGAAAAATAATTTTTCACTGTGAAACCATAGTATTTAGGGTGCTCAGTAATGTTATTCATTCCAAAACATGGTAATTTCCTAAATGCTCCACCCATGCTATCAACAACCTTAATCTCTTAATCAATCATCTTTATTGGTAAATACCAACAATTATATAACACTTTTTGAGAATTGTAAGTCCACGGAGCAGCATCTTTTTAACATTTTGAAGAATATATATAATTGGTCTTTTTTAAGTTTTCCAGAACTATCTGTTAAAAGAAATAAATATGCTGTATATGTTGTAATCCGATTAAATTATATTAATTTATGCAGCACACTTTTTACACAAAGCTAGCATCAAAACGGAGTATTTTCCAGTTTTTACATTAGGATAATAACCGAAGAAATTAATAAGCTTTGTCATAAATATGTCTCCTGTCATATTCTTAAGTGTGTTTTAATGTTCTAGAAGTAAACAATAAGAACATCTTAACAAGAAATCCGAAAAGTAATTTGTTAGGTAATAAAGAAAATGGTAAGGGGAAGATGAATCACTCTTCCTGTAGAGTTAATGCTCTAGTAAACCACCTTCTTGTTGCCCAAAATCGTACGGTATGTCAAGAATTCAAAATAATATATGTGTATACATAATAGTGTCAGATCTAAAAAGGAGTAAAAGAAGAGTTACTAGATTATATCAATTAAATAGATGTTATTTTACTACACGTAGACAAAAGGCTAAAAATAGAGTTTGTGGGCTTTTTTTCTTTTTAAGTTAGAGTTTGATAGACAGTATTATGAAAATAGATCTGACCAGCGCAACAATATCAATATAATCCTGCAAAACTATATAACAACTTTCCAATTGAGACATTCAAGTTAAATACAAACATTTTAAGTACTATTCGCAGTTATGTGTAGTTGTATAGTTAGACCAAAGTGGGCGTCAGTGGATGACTGGTTAAGGTCGTTGACTTAAAAAAGGAAGACGTCTTGAATCATTCCGTGCTTATTTTAGGCACAATGGTGCACCAGAGAAGCGGTGAGGAGCAAGTGGCCAGAAACCAACCAGCCACGGGCACTCATATACATGTATATTCATATATTAATCTAAATACCTTTGCGCTATTCTACTGTGTTAGTTTCATACTGACATGTATTTTTATTATTAAAAAGTTTGTTCGCCTTGAAATTTTCTTGAGTATGTTTAGTAACAGTTTTACATACACGTACGTCATACAATATTTTAAAGTTTGAAATAGAAATTATTCGCTATGTATAGACAATTGTCTGCATTTACCCTACATATGTTCAGAAAATTCGGTTAAATATTATCATTAAGTATTAATTCATAATTCATTCAATTATTTCTTGAAATCATTACCGAAATTTATGGTTTTGAACGCAAAAAGTACATTTTAAAACCACTATTGATGGTTTGTTTCAGATGAAAAGATAATAAAGCACGAATATACAACACTGATTGCTTGAAAAAAAATCCTTTAAATAATTATCATGAAAAATTCCGCTGTTAATCAAACAATTATAGAAACAACAATATGTTTATAATTTGAGCTTATGCTATCCAACCAAAACATCCTGAGCATTTCCCTTCAGCCATATTTAATGCCGTTCATGCTTTTATGTATTCATTATCACACATTCTTTATTGTTAACAATTGTTCTTGTTGCACGTGAGACGAGAAAGAATAATTAATCAAATGTTTGCAATGAGTGTCGACTGGTCTGGTTTACAATCAAGAGTTAGGTTTGGTTTTTATCCTACTTTCGTCCAATCTTGAATTTGAAAACTTTCTGCCAGTATATTTTCAAATTTGATTCCAATAAAGTGATTAATACGCGATTTAACAATGGAATGGGGAAATTAAATTGAGACAATAGGGGTACAGTAGGGTGAACGTTTCGGTTGTCAAAAATAGCGTTTTTCGTGCGTCCGTTTTTCGTGTAACGTGCGTGCGTATATCGTGCAACGTGCGTTTGCTGAATCGCTTTCTCAAGCGTGCATCGTTTACAAGCGTTTAACGTTTATCGTTTCTCTTGTATCGTTTTTCGTTTATCGTGCGTTTGAAAGCTTTCGTTTGATATCCCCAGAAACGTTTAGCGTGCGTCTGCGTTCGTCTAAACGTTTAAGTACCGTGTTCCATTCAGAACTTAAAAAATATCTTAAACAGATCTGTTTTGTAAATTTCGGGTTTCTTAAAGATGTTCAGTGTCTCTTTCAAAGAATAAAAATATTATATAGAGAGTTATTATTGTGATATTTTTATTTTTAAAAGTTTGTGACCTTATGATGAATACCGGATTTCGACGTGCTTTACGCCGAAGTTTAGTTTGAATCCTTTTTTACATACGCTTAGGATTTAATCACTATTTAATTGCAACATGTTTGATATTCAATTCAGCAAACATGTGTCTATATGCGTACCAATATATCCGATATCAGTTTCATCAGACATTATATGATGGTAATCAGACTAGTTCGTCCCCCTCCCCCTTTACCAGATCATCTTCTGACATTTTTACACGAAATTCCTTTTTACACACACTGTCCGAATCCTATTTAGGGTTATATTAAATTTAGACAATTCCTTACCATTTGTCATATTTCTTTTTCTTATTTACAGATTTTTATTGATATGTAACAGCCTAGCAGGGACTCGAAGCCCTGAAACTCGGAATACATGTACATTTGCCATTCCGCGGCTCTTCCCGCTGAGGTATTCGGCCGCTTACACTTTATTCCTCTATAAATACTGAACAGTTATAAACCGTAAAATACTTCCTTGCTATATATGCAAATATTTTCTTGAATTTACCAGGGTTACAGAGCATTGTGAATTAAACTCTGGTCCATATGGCAGTCAAAGGGACTTGAACTCGTGACCCTCAGATTACCGTACCGCGTCTCTACCGACTGAGCTGTCCGGCCGTTTACATCTTTTATGTGCTTAAAAGTGAACAACTTTTACCCATGACAGATACGGTTAGAAAGCTTTAAAAAACAGGTAAATTAATTCTCAATTAAGTAACATGCATTGAAAAAAAACCCAATATACATGCCCACATTCTTTTGACAAAAATGTCTTAAACCGTTGAACCGGAGTGTTCCGTGTTTTTTTTTTTTTCTGAAAAAGCAAATTGCGTTAACACATCTCCGACAAAGCCCAGGCCAGGTGCATTCCTGTTTTTAGTACCCAATATAACACCGGCTATATACGGGCATGTGCTGATGCTAACCCGGTGTATTCCTGGTTGATCCCTTGGAGACCCGTCTACACACGGTTTCATCACCGTCCAACCCGACCATCACTGATTTCACCACGGTTGAGCTACGGGTGATGCTGGTATTGTCCCGGGGACGCCCCCATAATGAGCCGAAGCTTCCCTGTTCAAGTTTATTAAAACTAGAACTCCGAAAGTCGGATGTGTCGCCTTGTGAACAATACAGTTTAGGAGAAATGGCTAGGACAAAAATGAAATATGAAAATTAACATAGGGGAATAACTCAAAGAAAAGTAGTGCAGAACAGCGGTTTCTGTTCACTGCACTTGTTATCAATAAGATCTATCATCTTATGAATTTTCAAGTCCATAGCTTTTATAATTTATGAGAAATGGCCTGGACAAAAATAAAGTATGAAAATTAACAAAGAACTGAAAAAATAAGAAATGCAGAGTACCGGTTCTTTTGCACTGCACTTCTTCTTAATGAGATCTATCATATACGAAGTTTCAAGTCCATAGCTTTTATACTTTAGGAGAAATGGCCTGGACAAAAGTAAAGTATGAAAATTAACAAAGGGCAATAACTCAAAAAATAAGAAATGCAGAGTACCGGTTCTTAGGCACTGCACTTTTTCTTAATGAGATCTATCATCCTATGAAGTTTCAAGTACATTAGGAGAAATGGCCTGGACAAAAATAAAGTATGAAAATTAACAAAGAGCAATAACTCAATAATTAAGAAGTGCAGAGTACCGGTTCTAGTGCACTGCACTTTTGGTCATTATAAGAAGCATGCATACCAAGTTTGAAGTCAATCTAACTTATAATGACTGACTTGTGCTCTGGACAAGCTTAAGGGGACACCGACGCCGACACGGACGCCAACAACGACACCGACAAAAGTAACCCCTATATGTTGCCTTTTTCAAGGCGACAGAATAAAACTGCTTTACAACATTTACATCATCAGTCATTTGGTAAAAAGAGGGAGGGCTGCAATAGAAAGGAAAGGGGAAGAAAGTTGGGAAAACTGTGCATACAGTGCCTACAGAGGTTGAGGGCAGTCAGGAAAGCTCGCCTCAGAAGAAATAGCAATGAATGGCCATTCTTGGTTTTCACTTAACAAAGTTATCCAAAGTAGCACTTCAAGTTCTTTAAATTGCCTGTTATCAGCATGAGGTTATGACGCCACAGTCTATCACCAAAGCTTATTTTATTAACAATCTGAATATATAAAAAAAAATATTATTGGATGAATCCTGTTGCAGGATACCTTTAGGTATGGACTAATTGAAATCAACTCTAAAGTATATTATACAGCCAGTCACACAAAATATCCATTATTCCATTCTATTTATAATAAAAAATAATAAGAAAGTTTCTGTATAGCCTGATAAGCACACTGCCAATAACCTAATTGTTTATAAACAGCTAGAATAGTCTGTCTGAGATAGACAGATAAGGACAAACAATTTGGTAAACATGAGTTGCTTCCCCTTAAATTAGAGACAAAATGGAATTAATTGTTAAATACATGCATGTAACATGCTTGAGCTCAATGAGCTGTCTAGTATTTACTGTATTAATTTGAATAACTTAATATAGGGAGATTGACATATTTCTAGGGATTTTTTTTTATTTTTGGGGACTGCCCTTGCTTCACTGGAGCTAGATAGGTTAACAAAATTATGATGCACTCTCATCTTTAATCCAGGAGTTCTGCACTACCATTTTGGGTTTTAAAGGCATATTTGAGCTAATTATTCTTTTTTTCTGTACTAATTGTGGAGGGGGTAGGAATGTGAGATGGCCTGAGATAGCTTAGTCAGTACAGCCCCAATATGGTATTCTGATTGTACGGGATTTGATATCGGGGGCAAAATGTAGAGCCATGGTGGTATATAGCTGAGACGTATTCTCTATACTCATGAAAAAATTGTGGAGTTCAATATGGAAGGGATGCCACAGTATTAACTGTCCAATGATTAGGGAAAGGGATATTGAAGAAACCTTTTAGCTCAGTTGTTAGAGCTACGGAATGGTTTTCAAAGTGTCCATGCAAGCCTCCCAGGTTTGAGCCCCAGTCAGGCTGCACAGTTTCTTTCGGGAACCAACATAGAGCGAAAACAGTATAAACAGACATCTCACTTGCATCATGAATGCGTTCCGGTAACGGTACCGGGTATGAGACACTGGTCAGCGTTAGTCTACGCTCTATTTTCTGAATTACATCTATTTACCTCTTGGAAAATGGTCTGTTAAACAAGTATCAATGAAAAATAGGTCTGATATAACAACATTGTATAATTCTAATCGGTTATATTTTATGTACGGAAACTACTTCTCTTCATACAAAATAATGTATAATTTCAGTCCCCCATATGAGGCCTCATAACTGAGGATTATTCTATGTTTAGAACATAATGGAATTTCCATTATTTGTGTGACGAGCCGAATATTGATGTGTAACATTCAAATTTATGGTGAGTGTGCGTAATAAAAAATATTTTTTAAGTCACTACGATTTTTGTACGGGAACTGCTCGCATGCCAGTAGGCATTTAATGTTGCTTAGTAATAATATAGCATATTAATACATATTTATCACATGTCAATAAATTTCAATTTTAACCCTTTTGCTGCAAGAGGATTATTGTTTTATTGATCACCTATTTGCCAGAGGGTTTTCTAAGAAATTACTATATTATTAATTATTATAATTATTATTATTTGTTATTAGTATTATAATAATTATATATGTTTCCAAATCTGTGAGTATAATAATAATTATTGTCGATGGTATAACTTTCTTTATATTTATTATTATTTTTATTATTATTATCATTAATTAATTATTATTACTATTAATATTATAGAAACGGCTAAAGCCGTCCAATATTATGGCAAATACACCGAAAATAACAGGCAGTGAAAGGGTTAAGTGATATGAAAAATATTTTCTGTCGCGCTGTCTTTGTAAATCTAATAACTTTACATTTTACACATGATTCACAAATTCTTGGAATCAGTCGACTCCTCCCCATCTTGCACAAAAGGAGGTGCATGAGGTTGACTGGTTTCCTTATTTTCCTCATTTTTTCCTCTCGATTACAGTTTCAGACCCAAAATAAAAGTGCATTCTTAATATTTATATAGACTCATATATTGTAATGCCCTAGAAATTTTACCTTTTTGTGATTTCACTGGATTTCAGTACTGTATTGTTTATTTCTAATTTCACTTTCGTTTTGAGAAGCTTTTACTGGCGACAACACAGTAAATCACGCGGTGTCCTAATAAAACATACAGGACATCAACTTAAATCTACGTATTGTGCCAGCAATTTAATCCTTCCTGATTCTGAAAGCTTTTCCCTTAATGTTATCCGTGGTAGAATCATGTGTTTTTAATCTGTTTTCGTGACTTCTCTCAAAATAGTAAGTTCCTTTATTTTTCACTCAAGATTTTAATGTTCGATTGTTTATGATGCAGCCTCACTTAATATATAGATTTGCCTCATAAATCTATCTGAATTTAATTGTTAGCACTTTAGATCTATATTTATGATAATTTTACATTAACATACTGAATCTGTGCAGTTTTCATATAAAAACTGTTTTCGCAGTAGGAATATTTTTGAGGGATAGATGGCATGAACGATGGCCTATGAACATACTCAATAATCAGACCTTGATATGCCTTTGTGTGTGTTTTATGGATGACTTTTTCATTCTAGTAATACGTGTATTTGCGGAATCTTTATTCCTTTATTCGAAGAGACATGAAACTAAATCGAGGGATTTATTCCTATACAAATGTACACACACTGTATATAACTGCATAGAAGAAGCATAGAACTACCCTATAATTCAATTTGAAGGGCCTAAATTTAATTATTTGTTATTTGATAATATTTGATAAGAGTACTTTACCGCATGTTTTATCAAAATTTCCCATGCCTCCAAGTAAGTTCAAATAAATAAATATGAAGATAAATTCATAGGACTAAGAAACATGAATGGTATGCCTGATTACTGAAATTTATTGATACGGGTGGCATCAAGCATCAGTAACTGTTGCCGATATGTTTTATGACATTCCTAACGGGCGGAACGTTTAAAAACACCTATAAGCCACAGTAAATGTTAATTGTGATAATATATCGTTAAAGCAAATTAATTTGAATGCATTCTTAGGATTTAATATTAATGACTTCTACTACAAAACTAAAATGTGTACATCTTGAACGCTTACCAAAGCTTAGCGTTCACTTGCTCGTAGCTAGTTTCCATTAAGTTTTTTGTAGTAATCAACATTCTTGGTCTGATTTGTTAAACAGAATGGTGTTTTATTTTTTATTCTTTGATTTACGGCGCACTTACACAGTGTAGGTCTTATGGCACCGAATCAGGAAAGGTGATTTTGGCTAACCTCGGGTGTTACACTATTTAAGCAACACCATGGGTGAAAGCCACATCACCCTCTAGAGGAAATTAATATATAGACTCTAATCATTCGACCCATTTTTTCGCCTCTTACGATCATGTAGGATTACACGGTGGCTGCAATTATGATGCCAACACCCTCAGTCAGAAGAGTGTAATGATTTGCTAATTTTATCAAATGGTTACTTACATTGTCCCTTGTTCCGAAGGTACGAAACCACTGTTCCTTAAAATTTGCTATTTTATATTTAATATATAGAAATGATCCGTAGTTTTGTAGATAGTTTTCTGATCTCTAATAGAGCACGTATATAGTTCTTTATAGGCATTGCGTTTTTAGAACACCCAAACCCACGACGGAAAGAATATCTCAACTAAAATCAGAAACCAAAAGGGTTAATATGTAGGAAAGTCAGAATTGTAGAATGACATTTCGATTTTCTTGAAAAAAGCTTTAAATGTACATAAATGTTTTAAAAAGTTGCAAACCTAAAATGTTATTGACATATTTTCTCTTTCACAAATGGTATAGTTCACATCTGGACAATCCGTTTTTTCATACGTTTGCATATTTCGGCGGCCTGTCGTTTAAATGTTTATCAGCCAAGAGACACATACTATAAATTAGCCGTTTGAGCTTTCTAAATCTGTTAATGTTAGAAGAATCTTGCTTCAAAAGACAGCTTACATAAAGCCTGTATGATTGTTCACTAAACTAAGATTATCTTCAAAAAGGGTGAATTAAGATGGATGAAATGTGTATAACAATATAATTACATAACCACAGACATCAACTGATATAAAGAAAACACCAAATGAGTTTCATTCAATCCTAATAAATTCATATTAATGAGATTCTTTTTTTACAAACGATTTATGTAATGATTGTTGTTGGATTTTGAATGAACAATATAGACTCGACATGGGTGGCATTTGATGTACAAGACTCTTAACATGACATGCATGCTACGCATTATTCCTTAAACTTGATAATGCTCATTATTAATTTAAGACGTTATAATTTTCGCATCATTAGTTCAGATCTACAAAAATGGTGAAACATATTAATAAATATCAACATCTTATTCTTAAACATTTTTAATCGTAGTGTTTAGCAGCAATTGATTTATGTGATAAATATTCATTCATAAATACCGCACATTGGTACAGTATAACAAATATGTTATTACTGATTTGAGATAATCATATATGGATTCCAAAGATATTTTTATGTGACGATTTTAAATGAATATAGAAATTATGTGGCTTTTGCAAGGACAATGATCATTGAAGTGTAAGCACGATAATATCAATAAAACAGTAACAATAATAACAACCACATATGAAAATATGTATTCCCTGATATCCGACATAATCTCGGTTTCACAATTTTCGTAATCTGATTGAATGGCTTATAACGCCTTTGTCTTGCCTAATGTGATATATCTCATTAAAACATAGTACACAATACTGAGGTTGTCAAATAATTAAAGTGACCCCCTCCCCAGTCAGCCAAAATATTTCATGGACTGAAGCCGAAACAGTATACACTATAATGCTATGAGGTTCGAAGTACTGTGCTCTATTTCATATATAACACCGCACTGTACTTGAGCATAATGGTAAAAGTTCAACGAGGAAGGAAGTCATATTGTTTAAATAACAAGTTTTCTAGTAAAATTTACTAAATGTGTTATAATTATTGCGCTGTTTGTAATTTCTATTATTCTTCGCGGTTACGCGTTGCTTAAATTTAGCGGTCATATAAAAAACGTAGCAGTACCCGCTCAGGCAATATTGGGATTTAATAATTTGTGTAACTCAAACGAGTACTGAAGTTTTAGAGAAAAAAAAATGCTAGTCAGGCTGTATGTTTCGGTTGGCCATCTCAAATATAAAACACATGCCATTAAGATAGAACTACTATTATTGATTATGTGTGACACATCTGTTTAAACATGTTCTATTTTTTAATTAACACGTTCTTCGTTGACATTTGAATACTATTTAATAAGCAATTATGTAATCATAATAATACTTATTCATAATCTACGTTTTTGAAGTGTTGATAGTGCAGTAAGCATGTGGAACTTAACATAGAATTTCATATGCAAATTCATTGTCAAGTAAAAAACATTTAGTTGTTTTAAAAAGCGTTATAAATCGAGTTAAATATCCATCTGACGAAACAACGTGCCTCTACCCGTAATGAATATTCATAAATCAATACTAAATAGAACCTCGGAGCTATCTCACTAATTAATATGCATATGAATTATGGCGATTGCCGGTGGTGGCACTAAACATTTTAATTAACGATGTTTAAATGCATTTCTGCATTTAATCGCAGAAAACTATAAATATCTTAACGTTTCACGCCAAAATCAAGTACTATCAATGTTTTTCTTTTTGCGAAATCATTACTTTTTGTTGGCCATTAATTCCCGTGTATATCATGGATATATGATAATCCACGAATTTAAATCAAACAAAAGTTTATTTTGCAAACTTTAAGATTATTTTGCATTTCATTATTTGCATTTAACTTTTTTGTAAAGCTAGGAAATCAACGGATTAAAGAACGAAATTTACCCTTTTGAATGCGAAAGTTCATGCCCACGAAATTACGTGCAATATCTATGAGTATATATCGTACATCGTAACTATAACAAAGCAAATTCACACATTGCTTTCAAACGGATATATTTTGTTTTTTACTGGAATAAAATTCTTTCAAAACGTATGTTAATATAAAGACGTAATTGTTTGCTTTGATTCAGCTATTTGAAGAGATATATTTATTTATAATAATATTACTCCTAATAAGGTGAAGTACTAAATTAAGTATTTCAGTTTCTTTTACTATAATATGTTAAATAAAAATAAAACCCTTAACATGCATAAACATTTATTAATGTTAAATAAAAATAAAACCCTAAACATGCATAAAAAACAACGTTCTATTAAGTGAAGATGAACTTCGATATTTCGGTAAACTATTGGGATTATGACTATTGCTGTTAATTTTTAAAGAAAAAATGTTAGTGTGACGGAAAAGTAATAATTATTTTCCGTGGTTGACTTACTTTGACATTCTTACTTTTATTATGCAACACCTAGTTTATTAACCGGTATACGTTAATCACAAACATGCCTTTACTTGCTGTCAGTAATATACAAATGAAGATAACTGGTGAAAGTCTTAATTTCTAAAATTTGTAACAAATTTTCAACAGATGCTATGGTGACAGAACGCTGGTACTATGCCATTTTAAAAATGTATTCCTAACCAAGTAACAGTAAGAATACATGTTTGTTCACAAAGGCATGATCTGTTGAAACATTGAAACAAATAACAGTGGTTAAGTAATAAGTATTATAATACATTTCAATGCTAAAACATAGTTTTACAAATGAGTTAAATACCCACGCCTTGAAACAAATTTGTCGAGTAGAAACATATTTTGACAAAAAAGGTAGAAAAAAATATGCTTAAGATAAATACTTTTGTCCTCATGTTAGAATATTTTTTATTCAATACAAATGCCTTCGACATACAGAAAAAGATTAAAATCAATACCATAAACATTAATCTAAAGTACGAAAACAGAATTCAGATAAACTTCTAATAAATAACACAGAAGGCATAGCTTTCAAGTGAATATCACTGTTGAGCTCAAATCGTTTTTGTTTGATATATAATACTTCTCACTGTGCCAATAATATATAACATCAAACAGTTGATCTAATCTGTTGATAAATAATTTAGATTTACAGAATTTGATTTACTTATAAAACATCTTCGAATTTGATTAAGAGGTTAGTTATATATAATGGGATGAATTATTACTTGTATGTCAGAACGGTTTTGTAAAGTGTATAATGAAAATGTGATCAGAGCCGTGGTCCAGTGACAGGCCCTTGTTCGGGCCATTTTTCATGCCCATGTGTATTTTTGTTAGCACAGACTGCATAATTATGTTCGTACCGAAGTACTGTCGGCTGGCATAAGCTAAGTGAAATACTGTCTAGAACCATCGATCTATTCGATTCTAGCAGCCCAATGACCAAGGAACATCTATATAGTATGTCAGAGTTCCTCTTTCGCATGCATTTTGCTATTAAATAGAAACAAATCCCTTAAGAAAACCCAACAGGGCAAAGTTGCAGGCTCGGTTTAAATTGAGCCTGTATATTGACAGTAGTGGTAATAGCAAGGTACCACCCACGCCCCTAGTACCGGCTTAAGCAGAATCATGAACTGTTTACGTACTTTACCACGATGCCGTTACTATGTTGTTTACCTGCGTTTGGGAAACAATTAATATTAAAGTCGTTCCTAGTATGATAATTCTTACGGAACGTCGGTGGTTCTACTCAGGTGCCCGTTCGTGCCTGAAATAATGCACGGAAGGGCACCTGAGGTCTTCCTCCACCAGTAAAGCTGGAACGTCGCGATATGACCTATACTGTGTCGATGTGACGTTCAACCCAAACAAACGCAAACAAACAAATGATATTTCTTTCAAAACACTTACTAGAATATTCATTATTTTAGTGTAGAATCTGCCATATCTAGTTAGTAATCTGTACCTTAAATTTATTGGGCAAAAATAAATAATTTTTCATAAAGTGAACCCGCATGTTTGGGCAATCAACAACTAACACTGTTTATCTAGTATACGACAAAAATATTGATTTTACAAACAACAAACATTTCTATGTATGGGTTGCTCACTTGAATGCGCAGGTCCAAAGAATTCATAACCTATTTTTGAAAGGCCCAAAATACAGAATTTCTTCTGAAATTGATTTAATGCATGTCATGATCGACTGATGATTTTTTTCACACAAATGCTGTCGCCGTAAATTGCGGACAGTAATGCTCTAGTTACATGGAAATGTAACATCTAGAAATTATTGATTCACTGGACTTTATGGGGCGATCCCACTTGTTGACTATTATTTTGATGGGAAAGATAGCAAATTCATTTTCATTCATATTTAAAGGTTCATAATGCCAGTGATTCCATCATGTTAATTGTAACATACTAATTTTCTTGTAATTACATTTTGTATAAATTATATGCTGTAAACATTTATGTGTTGTAAACATTTGTCAACAGATCGTCTGTTGTTGAGTGGTTAAGGTCATTTATTCCAAACCACTTGCCACTCTGTTCTTTTTTTTTCAACGGGCATATTAAAGTAAACATTATTACCCCACTCTCAGAAAAAAATTAAACAACATCTATAGCACCACTAAAACTAGTGTTGGTACAACTAAGATTTTATAGAAATATTTGATGGCCATCAAGACGTTGTTTGGTATATGATATACATGTACATAGTATTGAATGTTCATGAGCAATAAATGAGATTTTACTATGTCATATGCGAGAGTTACATATAGATATAATATACGAGTATAATAAAAACAACATAATACAATTTATATAAACTTTGCATGATTTCAGGAAATGAAATAAGATTCATTTTAAGGAACCAAACAAAAAGAGGTTCACCTTTTTTTACTGCTCGAAATAGCCCTTCCCTCTTTCTATTTTATAAGACGCAGTAAAACTTCACCATCGTGCTGTTATAGACGAATAACCATTTGTCTTATGATGAAACAAATATACGAAACCCTCTAGACGGCAGTCAAATAGGTGTCCGATAATTTCTATGTTAATAGAAAATATATGAGAAAACAATTGCAGCCCCATATTTTTGTCTGAGTACTACAATCAACTTGAAATTATACTGTCTGCCACCTTAAAGTTATATATTCCATTATGTGCATAGACAGGACTTTATTACAATGCAACTCTCTACAAATGCGGCTCCAAGTCAAATTGTAGGCTTTCAGTGTCTCATCTTTTAAGGACAAAAATATCTTAAATCATAACACATATAACAGCTAAAGTTGACTTTAATTGAGAATGGATGCATTAATATGGGTGTTTATATTAAAATAATTTCATATGAATATGAAATAACAGATATGCAAATGAGTTTTTTCCTGAAATAGAATTCTACTTAGGAAACTAAGTTTAATTGCCGAAACGAGTGATGCAATATAACCAGTTGTCATATAATATCGTGTAAAAGCAAATGAATTTCGCACTTTGATTAAACTTCCTCACAAAAGTAAGTGACACATATGGAATGTAAATTTTAAATTGTATTTTCTTATTACATGTTTTGTCAGCTTTAAGTTTTAAAAAATACTTATCAATTTCAATGCTTTACGTTGCATAAATCTTCGAAAATCTTTCATATTATTATAAAACTTTGATACAGTTTAAAAGTCACGATTCCAAACCATTTACGTTTCATTCTGATTTCGTCGTACCGAATTTGTAAATTGCATATAGTAAAATGAACTCTAAACGTATATGTCGGATTTAAAAAGCTTCTAGTTCAATCACATGTTTCTACTTATTATTGATTCCTTAATTGCATTTTTTATTTATCTATCTTAGAGACATTGAAAATGTTTTGCCTACACATTCCTCAGTAATATTAGTTATCATCACTTCAAATGCTAATGCTAGACAAAAACAAATCAAGTGTTACCGTATATAATACATATTTATTCATTTCCCCAATAACAATGAATGAACACGAAAAGACTATGTAAATAAGGTTTGCAAAAGAGAATTATTTGTTGAGAAACACATGCGTTCTTCATGTAAATAGATACTGTACACACATGTTGATGTTTAACGCAAATTTGGATGTTTAAATGCTGAATTTGAAAGTGCTTAGCATCTGCAAAAAGTAAAGAGCAAAGTAAACTGCGCTTCCCTACATTTTTGTTAGACTCTATACAGTTGGTAACTCTATATTTGTATTTTGATATGTCAATTCAAATCTGTTTTATTTTTGATAAATTGATCTAAAAGAAGGAAATTCAACATGTAAACTTTAGGTTTTATTATCGTGCTTTTTTAATTGAAACAAGAAAATAAAACAAAGTAAACTTACTTTTTTATACATTTTAAAGAAATCATTAATTTTATTTCAGAAAAATACTGGTTTAATTCTCGACATTATGCGCCTATTACCTACTAATTGATGTCAATTTCGTGACGACGTTGTCAAGGTACCGGCTGTCAGCTTAATTTTTAGTAATTTTTGAAACTTAAAGGTTCATATTTATACTTCAATTCATGACTTTATTGTTGATGCATTGCTTGTTTAAGATAAACTATATATCTGCTGACAAATTTTTCTTTCGATTTTGAAAAAAAAAACACTTCGAAAATACCTGTATAATATAAATATGTTTGTTTTATAAACGGCGACAGACGCATGTACAAAACAAATGGTGAAAATCATACTAAAATATTACTTGCAATGTTCTTATGATTTATATAGCAGAGACATGCTATAAAGGTATTGTGAATTCGCGTCATTATTTCAAAAGTTTCCAAAGAGTTAAAACGTTGAAGTAGAGAGAAAAAACTCTTAACTACAAATATGCTTAATCCGGATACAATGTAACATGCGTATAAAACAAAATTCTTCTCTGAAATAAAATCTTCTTATGATTGAATAACACGACGTTAGTAACGTGTGTACTGTCAATTGAATTCTTTGTTACTTATCTGGAAAAGTCAATAATTATTTCAATTCATTTCGGACAAAACTACTTGAGTGTGATAAATGGTGCGGAATAATTCTAATATTGAACAATGTATTTAATGCAATAAACTCTAAAAACATTTTATTCTTGACAATGTGTAGTTTGAAACCGGGGACAAGAAGAAAATACAACCAGCATTATTGTTTTTATCAAAGGATATATTATATTTGGTACTATTGACTCTTTTCAGTCAGTACGATTTTGCCTGGAAAAACACAAGTGGTGATATATCTAAGGTAAATATGTTGAGAACAGTAGTGTGATAAAAATATAATATCAAATTATCAATAAATAATCCTGAAAAACAACAACAAAAACAAAATGTGAAATAAATATATATTTTTACATATTTAAAATAATGAATAAGTAAGCTACACAAAAACATGTACAAAAGTCCTTACAAATGAAGTAAATCATTTCCAGCATGCAATGTGCATGCATTTTGCATGTTACCAAAATAGTTAATTTTAAATTTAGGCACTTTATACCTGTATTGCACGCACAACTATCGTTACACAAATCATTTTGGCATGTAATAATTTTGCAAATTTTAACTATTCTAGAAAATCGAAAGCATAGAAAAGTGGCTGGACCTCCTGCTTATTTCATATATTTTAAGAGGTATTGGGTCTCAGTATAGATATAAAAAATATATAATGGCACTAAAAAAATTTTTTTGTTATTCGGAAAAGGCATATAAAAAACAAAAAACAAACATTTTTACATTTTCATGAATATGATTGTTTAAAAAGGTCGAATCGTTTTACTTTAGTATTTCTTACATTGAAAAAGTTATGCGAAAAAGTAAACAATACTTTTTTGTATGTGTTCACGTAATACAATAAATAAATTAAGTATTTTGCAAACATTTTCGTAGATTCCTTTAATGTTGAGTTACATATTTGACAACACAGAAGATCGGAAAAAAATCAAAGGATAAGATATGTATGAATTTAATGATATGGTGAATTTTGTACGCTTTTACTTCTATCGAGGAAACATATATGAATATTGCAGAATTCAAAATCTTTTAGAAAAGGAAAATAACTAGTGTATACCTTTGACATGCTACTCGTTTGATAAATTTTTCTTTTCATCTTTCTTTTTTCACCCGAATTTTATTTTTGTGTCACATTTATTCTATCAAAAAGTGTTGAACTTTGTGTTTCTAAGTTCGATACACCGATTTCCAGCGAGTAACATGTTTGTTATATTTTATATCAAGCAGATGGTTTACTTATCGTCTTGACTTAATAGTTTACAATCATTTCGTAAGTGCTTTGATTAAACTATTAGAAATATGTCTTTTGTCTGTATCAAAAAGGTTAATTACTGTATATAATTTTTAGCAGTGACCTCATTTTATTTATTATACTAGTTTTATATCAAGACTTCATGACTGTGATGACAGACTTCTAAAAATGATATTTATACGTTCAACATGTAAATAAATAATGTTTAATAAATTATGTATATATATATATATATAATATATATATATATATATATATATATATATATATATATATATATATATATATATATATATATATATATATATATATATATATATATATATATATATCATTATTATTATAATTTTTATTATTATTATTTTTATTATTATTATTATTATTATTATTATTATTATTATTATTTTACTGTCTCCTATAAAAAAGATAACATGAAGTTTTCCATGTTTCCATGAAAAGTAAAATAATTCTTCGAAGTTCTTCTTTGAAAACAAGAATGATATGTAGAATAGTTCATTAGTTTGTTAACTTCATTGATAGTGTTTGATTGATAACAATTGTTAAATCTGAATATCATATTTTTTATCGATTTAGCTAACCCTTTACATTAAATGATTTGTATTTCTATTCATTAGATACTCTGCTAATTTCTATTTTCTAGTCATTCAAAGAATTCTGAAACTGACACGAAATAATGTTCATTATATCATCTAAAAGACCATTTACAAAGAATAGAAAAAAAGAATAACCCCTTATTTTTTGTAGAACTCTAATTAAAGAATAATTAAGTTTGAACTTTTGACTAGTAAAAAGATTGCAATATTGAACATGCGACATATAATTAAGGTGTAAGACAAAACAATTATTGTTCAAAATACGTGTGTACAAACAAGGGCGGGGAGGAGGGTGGTACGTACTTTGAAATGTAATTCTACCTTCCAGGCATCTAACAATTTTGTATTTCATTTTCATGTAGTGTAGTGTTTGCTGAAATAATATTTATTTCACAACTTGTCAATTGTCATCAAAGAAAGTTGTTTAAAAATGCACTCAATCTCCTATCTTTTTAATATCCACGAGTTTCAATAATTCTGATCATATCCATTTTATGCTCCATCTGGCCAAGTTTTTATTCAACGAGCCAAAGTAGTTCATATCATATCCATATTGTACACAACCGAACCTTATTCTTATCTTCAGCGTAAAACATCTATATCATATCAATAGAAAAAAAACAGAAACTTGAGACAAATGGGTTGTAGAAAGCAATACTTTTTACCGTGTTTATTAAGAAAGATGAACAATTTAATAATTATTAAAAATCATGGTCATTTAGTTTGATTTTTTTGGAGTCTCATTCCATTCTATTTATATGTTGGCTTTAGTTTGTACTGAATTCATATGAGTTTGGTTGTGTAGAAAGCTTTACGCTTACAGGCACACTCTAGAACGTGTTCATGGAATAAGCCAGTACTTTGTATGAGACCGTGGTGACTTGAATATCAGAGCGTACAATTTAATAAAATTTCAAATAGCCTTAACTTTATAATAGATATTTTATTCATTGTTACATATAGTAAAAGTTAAATTGTTCCACAAGTAAATGTAAAAAGGAAAAGCCATTAACCATCACAATATCAATTCAGCTTATTTATTCAATAATCCAATTTAAATTATTGTTTAAAATATTGACATAAAGCTGGATTCTTATTGTTAAGTTTAAACGCAATTAAAAATTATAAATGAATATAATATAAATGAAAAACGCCTCTTTTTGTCCAAATGTCAGTCAATAAATATGAAAGCGAATAAAGGTCAAAGTAAAGAAGGTGTATGTATGGGAAAATAATCATTGTTGGCACTATAATGAGACTTAGAGTGCGTCGTGAAAAAGTTTGTGTTTTATTGTTTAACTCATTTGCTCAATGGCACAATATTGATATTGACTGTATAAATACACTTCATTGTAGCTTATCTAATGGGTAAGTACCAACATGTTAGTAGAAAGATCAATTAGTATTTAATTTCAAAATTCATTTGAAGAGAGACATGCTACATCATTCAAGGAACATCTTTAACGTTTTTCGTAGTGTTTATCTCTCCAGAAAAATAAGTAAGGTAATATCATTTCTCCTTAAAATAAGTTTACAATCGGTACACCTTTGATGTGTATTACTGCTATTTGTAATAAAATTATTCACATGACTAACAAAAAATGAAAGCAGATGTTTCGTTTGATTATAGTTTAAAAAATAATATTTCATTAACTATATTTTTGTAAAGTAAATGAATAGTAACATACACATTTGATTAATGATAAATATATGCACCCAATTGTAGACTATTGATGTTTATTAAGTTACTAATATAATCACATAGTTTTGCATGGCAGTAATGAGGGCAATAGATAATGATATGTCGAGCAATATTGTCAACATTCCAATAACAACCCTGTGGCGTTTCACTTAATGAACAAACACTTAATAGCGCATAACTTTTGCCTGTAACGATCCCAGGCGGTGTCCGTTATTTGATTAACAACACCTATTTAATAATCAAATAATTCCATAACATAAAAACAGATAAGTGGCTAATCCTTGCGGTTTAGGAGCTAAATTCATACAATGTTAAAAATTGTGTAATGTTTGCATGCGTTAACTAATCAAGAGTAAAATGTAACAGTTTTAATAATAAATGCATCCTCGAATAAATTATTTATTATAATATAATAAGATTGTCGGTTAAACATCATTGGGGTATAGTAAAGGTGATTATGAAACGGCCATTCAAATGAAATATATTATTTTTCAATATCTGCGGAAAGTAAAAAGTAATTTGTTTGTATATTTTGGGATAAACGGCACATTGACACATTACATGCCATACCGCACCGAACACAATAATTGTTTAAATAAGATTGAAAGAGGTTAGTACAAGGTTATAAAATAAATTGGTTAAGTCTTAGTATAAAAGTTTATTTTTTTTAAGAAGTCGATCAATGTTTCGGAAGGAACTGAGTTTAAATGTTCTGAAAATAAATTTACTTGGTAGTATCTCACAAACCCTGTGCAAGATCATAGCATTCAAACGGTAAAATTCTCATTGCAGCACATATAAATATGAACATCATCATCTGTTTAACGATGTAACTCGGATGCGTCCTAGTCGACATCTTAAGGCCTCAACAGACGGTAGGATTTAGAAGTAAAATACCAATTATAACTAAGATGTAAAAATTAAAAAAAACTTAATGTGTGATGGTTACTATTTCGTTAATTCATACAACTAAAAATAATATAAATGAAATTCCAGAACAATTTGGGCTAAAATTTAAATATAGACTGAAGTAAGATGGAGTAAAAAGACTTTATTTAAAAAAAAAACATGGAGGACTTTCCATCATTGCTCATGCAAAAAAATAATTTTTCACTGTGGCACCAAAATATTTAGGGTGCTCAATTATATTATTCATTCCAGAACATGGTAATTTCCTAAATGCTCCACCCATGCTATCCACGACCTATCTCTTATTCAATCTTCTTAATTGGTAAAAACCAACAATTATATAACATTTACATATATTTCAGTTGTAATAGTGAATAAATTCTTTAAGGGATCCATTCAGTTTTGGGGGGAAGCCTGTTAATTAATAAAAACATAGATTTACTGTCTGAATATAAATGTTGTAATTCTTTGAAAAGTGTACATCATATCTTAAATCAATGTTGTATAACTAAATCCTACCGTCTGCTGAGGCCTTCAGAAAAACCACCTGATCATGACGGTTTACAAGAGATAGCGACACGTTAAAGCAGGGGTTTATATCATGCAGTTTTTGTTAAATATAGCTTTGGCCCAATTTATTTATATTGAGATACATGTAATATAAGTTTACTAATGGAATGTTTAAAATCAATAATTTCAATTAACTGCTTTTTAAGATATCATGAAGTCACAGTAAGAGCTGTTTCTTAATCATGACATTATCGGATTTTCGATTTCTAATGAATAATAATTCAGACTGTGAATCTGGAAAAGAAACACTTGTCACAAATATGCTGTAAATTGTATGACAAGGTTATATTAGTAGCTTTTGCTTCAGCAGTCATCTAATGAACCGCCCGAGTAAATTTTAATTATATCTTTATGTTCTTTGAAATTTGAAAAAAGTTACTTATCATTTCAGGGGAATTAGATAACTATTTAAAAGATGAAAGACTAACATCATCTTTTCGAGAATTGAAAGTCCACGGAGGAGCATCTTTTTAACATTTTGAAGATTCTGAATATATTATGGGTCTATTTCAAGTTTTCCAGAACTATCTGTTAAAAGAAATAAATATGCTATATGTGTTAATCCGACTTAATTATATAACTTTATGTAGCACACTTTTTACACAAAGCTAGTATCACCCCGAAATATTTTTTAGTTTTTACATTAGGATAGTAACAAAGAAATTAATAAGCTTTGTCATAAATATGTCTCCTGTCATATTCTTAAGTGTGTTTTAATGTTCTAGAAGTAAACAATAAGAACATCTTAACAAGAAATCCAAAAAGTAATTTGTTAGGTAATAAAGAAAATGGTAAGGGGAAGATGAATCACTTTTCCTGTAGATTTAATGTTCTAGTAAACCACGCTCTTGTTGCCCAATATCGTACGGTATGTCAAGAATTCAAAATAATTTGTGTGTACACATAATAGTGTCAGATCTAAAAAGTAGTAAAAGCAGTGTTACTCGTTACTTCCTAGTGTTTTTTTTTCTTTTTAAGTTAGAGTTTGTTAGACAGTATTATGAAAATAAATCTGACCAGCGCAACAAGGTATAAAACTTCAATCAAATAATCGTGTTAAACTATATAAAAGCTTTCCAATGAAACAAGCTAAATACAAACATTTGAAGTACTATTCGCAATAATTTTGTTTAGTTAAATACACTATAGTGGGTGTCCGTGGCCGAGTCGTAAACTTAAAACAGTAAGACCTCTATAATCCATACGTGCTTATTTCGGGGACAATCGTGCACCAGAGAAGCCACGAGGAGCAAGTGGCTTGAACCAATCGGCCATGGACATTCAAATATTAGTCTAAATATTTTTGCGCTAATCTACTGTGTAAGTTTCATACTCACGTGTATTTTTTTACAATTTGATTGCCATGGAATATTCATAAATATGTTTAGTAAACTGTTTACATACAAGCACTTCATACAATATAATATTTCAAAGTTTTATATAAAAATTATCCGCCATGTATAGACGATTGTCTGCATTTACCCTACATATGTTCAGAAAATTCGGTTAAATATTATCATTAAATATTAATTATAACTTATTCAATTATTTCTTCAAATCATTACCAAAATTTATGGTTTTGAACGTGAGGAGTACATTTTTAAACCACTATAATGATGGTTAGTTTCAGACTGGAAGATAGTAAATCACGAATATACAACAACGTTCGTAGAAATAATTCTGATGAAAAATTCCACTGCTAATCGGTATTGAAACAACAATATGCTTATAATCTTAGCATATGTTATCAAAACAAGACATCTTGAGCATTTTCCTTAAGCCATATTTAATGCCGTGTATGCATTTATGTATTCATTATCACACATTCTTTATTGTTAACAATTGTTCTACTTACACGTGAGACAAAACAGACTAATTCATCAAACGTTTTCAATGAGTGTCGACTGGTCTGGTTTACAATGAAGAATAAGTTTTTGGTTTTATCCTACTCTCGTCCAACCAGAAGGCCTTAATTTGAATTTGAAACATTCCTGCCAGTATATTTCAAGTTTGATTCAAATGAAGTGATTAATACGCGATGGAATAATGAGATGGCACATGGAGACAATAATGGTATGGTTCTGAAATACAGTGTATTCATTTTTTGTTTTGGTTTAATGGCGCATTCGGACATTTATAGATTTTTTAACCCCAAAAAAGTAAGAAGATTTATCAAATTTTAGGATTTTAAGTTTTTTTCGGTCAGAGATTTTGAACAAGTTCCGAAAGTGATTTGGTAGTATCTATCAAGAATATGTGCATGATGGTGGCATTCAATGTCAATTTCAGTCTGGTATACTTAAATGTCTTGGTCAGAGGGTTACAGTGTCCAAAAATGATGATAATCAATTAGAAAATAAAAGAAAATATGGCCAGTATTAACGTTTACGGGCCTCAACTGCAAAGGCAATGGCAACGGATACGGTAATACCAAAATCATATACTTAACACTCGACATAACACTTACGCACGAACACAATAATGAAAATAGCAAGGGGTATGTTTTCTTCCCTTTCTGCAATTATACCAACAATATAATTAGAGGTTCGTCTTCGGACGCCTGAGCGAAATCTCACGTATGTCTATGAAATACGTCCTTCCGAATTCGAGTTAAAGGTTCTGTATTTTGCATCTGATTCAGCTCCTTGTGTCTTTTTAACATAATCACTCTTTAACTATTCAGTTTGTAGCACATCTGCTAATGCTACATAATATTACTTCAGTGATCATATTTCAAATTGTTGTTTTATATTTCTTGTCCTTTGAAACCATTGATTCTGCAAGGATGACATAGTTGATGTAGCATTTTTTCCTTATCTCATATCAGTGCAGTTTTTATATTATACTGTTTTCGTAAAAGAATTGTTTTGGGGTGATTGATAGCATGGGAAATAGCTTGAATTATCACGTCCGTTCATGAACAGGCCCGTCCATACCTGTTGTTTTCCTTTTTGTACGTTTTATACGGATTCTTCTTCCATTTAACATATATTTGTAGGATCTTTATTCGTGGAGACATTAGACTAAATTGAGGGATTTATTCTTACAGAAGTGAACAAATGCTGTAGATGACTGCATAGAATAGAGAGAAATAAGAATCCCTAAAGAAAGCCAAACACGGCAAATTGAAAATGTTGCAGGCTCGGTTTGATTGAGCCTGTTCATGGACGGTACTATCAAGTGCAAAGACGCATAGAACTTCCCAATAATTCAATTTGAAAGTCAAAACCCTAAGTTTAATCATTTGTCATTTGATAATAAAAAAGACAAACAACATTTTGTGTACTTAAACACATGTTTTACCGGAATTTTAAATTGGCTCAAACAAATAAATAAATATGAAGAAATATTCATTGGAGTAAGAACAATGAATGGAATGTCTGATTTATGAAATTAATTGATATAAGTCTTACCAATCAACGAGGGTGGCATCAAACATCAGTTGTTGATATGTTTTATTACATTCCTAAAAAGCATAACATTTAAAAACACCTATAGCCTTAGTTATTGTTAACTGTGATAATAAATATTCAAAGTAAATTAATTTGAACGTGATTCTTAGGATGAAATATTGATGACGCCTACCACAAAACTAAATTGTGTACTTCTTGAACGTTTACGAAAGCTTGACGTTAAGTTGCTCGTAGCAAGTTTCCATTCAGGTTTTGTAGTAATCAACATTCTTGGTCTGGTTTGTTAAGCAGATGTTTTTGTTTGGTTTTACGTTGCACCAACACAATCTAGGTCATATGGCGTCGAAACAGGGAAAGTGATTTTGGCTAACTTCGGGTGTTACAAACTTTAAGTAACATCGTGGGTCGAAACCACATCACCTGCCGAAGCTTAGAAATATATAGAATCATTCGAATCCATTTCGTCGCCTCTTTCAATCATGTATGATACATGCAACACCTCAGCCACAAGAGAGTAGTGATTTGCTAATTCTATTAAATGCTAATTTGAAATGTCCCTTGTTCCAAAGGAATGAAACCAACATTGTTTTCTGTATCACCTATGGATCTCGTCAGCATATAAGGATCTTAGATGAAATTTCCTGCGTTTGAAGCCAAATCTCAATACGTTTTTTATTGATCGCATCGTTCTTAGGTAATAGTTTGTACAAACGTGTATTTTGAATGCGTTAAGGGACATTTCCCTTAGCCGCATGGCGTGATTTGGACACAGCCAAATCCACGACGTAAAGATTATCTTGACTATAGTATTTTTAACAAAATGGGTAAATATAGAGGAAAGTCAGAAGAGTAGAATTAAATTTCGATTTTCTTCAAATTAATAAAGTTTTAAATTTTGCATAAATGTTTAAAAATGTTGCAAACCTACCATGTGATGGACCTATTTTCTCTTTCACAAGTGATGATATAGTGCACATTTGGATCAGCGGAAACTCAAATATATTTTACTGTGCTCAATTTTTAGATCCATGAGGGTTTTTAATATGTGTGAATCTTTAGTTTAAAAAATACTTCAGATACACGGCTGATATTGTTACATTATACTGGTCCTAGTGAAGTAAAACTAATAAAGTGCCCTTCGTAATAAAATAGCCATTGTTGCCAAGATCAGACATAAATGTACGTTGAAAACGTATTACTACAAATCATCAGCAATATATTTGCTAAGGCAAGTTTTTTTTGCTAATTATTTTACATTCTACTTTGTAATTGTAACATGCACAAAATGCAATTACAATAGATTTATACAATCCTCAATCACAATAAGAATGCTGACATTTTCAATAAGTGGCTGTTAGCATTTTATATCGATAAGTTCTTATCAAGTTCTTCAAAAGAGACACATCCTGTACAAATGTCGTTTTAGCTGCCTAAATCTGTTTTGTGGCAATGAACCTAAACTCATCTTTGTGTCTTTAAGTTTTGTAAGGAAGGGTGTTAATCTTAAAAGAATCTTGCATCAAAAGACAGCTTACATAAAGCATTACCATGACTGTTAATTTAATTAAGATTACCTCAAAAAGGGTGAATTAACATTGATTAACAATAATTCATTAAATAGCCACACAATTGTTACTTGTTACAGCCGATATAAAGAAAACACAAAATGAGTTTCGTTCAATCCATCCGAATAAATTCATATTTAAGAGATTCTTTTTTTACTTACGATTTATCTAATGATGGCACTTAGTTGTTGGATTAAGAATGAAAACGTAGAAAATCGGCATGGGTGGCATTTAATGTACAAGACCCTTAACATGCCATACATGCTACGCATGGTAATGCGCATTATTAATTTAGACAATATAAGTTTGCATCATTAGTTCAGAACTACAAAATGATGAAACTTACTGATAAATAGCAATACCATATTCCTAAACATTGTTGTTTCCCTCTGTTTTGCATAAATTGATGTATGTGATAATCATTCATTCATAAATGCCGCACATTAGTACAGTATAACAAATATGTGTTATTACTTGATTTGAGATAATCATATATGAATTCCGAAGATATTTGTAAATGACGATTTTAAATGAATATACAAATTATGTGGGGTTTGCAAGGACAGTGATCATGGAAGTGTAAGCAAAATAAATGATAATAACTACATGTATATAAGAATAACAATAAAATCAACCACATATGAAAATATATATCCCCTGATACATGAGCTCAGTTTTACATTTTTCGTAATCTGATTGAATGGCTTATTACGCCTTTGTCTTGCCTGATTTGATATATCTCATTAAAACATAATGCACAGTATTGATGGCCTCATTAAATTACAGTGACCACCCAGTCAGCCCTGAATGTTGAATGGACCGAAGCCGAATCAGTCAGCCTGCAAACATGTAAGGGGTAGAAGCTAAAGGCTGTGCTAAAGGCTGGGCTCCTATAATGTTTATGAATGACTAGAAGGTCACTATAATGCTATAAGGTCCGAAGTACTGTGTGCTATTTCTTATATTGAACAAATTATGGTAAAAATTCAACGAGAATGAAAATTGACTGTTTAAATAACAAAATGTAATAAAATGTACTAAAACTGTTGATACTGCGCTGTTTGTAAATATTCCTCTTGGTAACACACCGCTTAATATTAGCGTTTGTTCTAAACGTCTAAGAGCCCGCTCAGTCGATTTTGTGAATTATTAACTAAAATTTATAAATTGTTTACGTACGTACTTCAAAAGCGTTTGGATTTTTCAGACAACTTTATTAGTCAAAATGTATGGTTTTTTATGTACATATTTCGGTTGGCCATCTCGAATATGAATCACATGACATTAAGATAGGACAGTTCTTGTTGATTTTTCATTGGCCATTCCACAAACGTAAGATATGTCAAACATTGTGTCTATATAATATTTTTCTCTAACAATATAAAACTAATGGTGACTATGCCTCATTACTTTAACCCTGAACTTGATGGTCTATATAAATGCATTTGCCCTGCTTTGAATGAGTAAAAGTTCAGCCTTAAACGTACGAATTAAATAGGGATTTTGCATACTTGTAAAAGGACCGAAAACTAGCACGATTGTTTTATATTTCATATAAAAACTATGTTACTTAATTCAAACTCACAAACCCAATGTCGTAGCAAATCTCTATAAAGTATGCGAACTCATTGCAAAAAAGAAAACATTGAATTAAAGAGTATTATAAACTAGTGAATGAGCCTTCTGACAATAACACATGTCGTCACCCGTTATGAATATACACAAATCAATACTAAAAAAAACCTCGAAGCTACCCCACTAATGAATATGCAAACGAGATATTGCGATTGCTTATGGTGGCACTAAACATTTTAATTAACGATGCATATTGATGCATAGTATAATTAAATATTTTTGCTCCATTTATTGCTTTCTGCGAAAAATTTACTTTTCGTTAGCAATTTCGTGTGTATCGTGGATATGTGTTAAATCCACGAACTCAAAATCCAGAGAAAAATTATTTTGCAAACTATAAGTTTATTTTGCATTTCATTGCACTTTTTTAAGCTAGGCAATCCACGGATTAAAGTAAGAAATTTACCTTTTTGAATGCGAAATTTTATGCCCACGACATAACGTGAATTATCGATTAGTTCTTATACTTTATTCCTAATAAAATGAAGTATTAAATTAAGTATTTCAGTTTCTTTTATTATAATAATTTTATGTAAAAATAAAAATAACCTTAACATGCATATAAAACAACGTTCAATTAAATGAAGATGAACTGCGTGATGCCGGTAAACTATTGGGACTATGACCTATTGCTGCTAATTAAAAAGAAAAAGGTTATTGTGACGGAAAAGTAATAATTACGTTCCGTGGTTGACTTACTTTGTCATTGTAACTTTATTTTTCAATAACTGGTTTATTAATAAACCTTTTTCCTAGTATAAGTTTATCACAAACATGCCTTTACTTGTTTTAAGTAATATAGATAATTTTTGAAAGTCCTAATTTCTATAATTTGTAACAAATTTTCAACAGATGCTATGGTGACAGAACGCTGGTAATATGCCATTTGTACTATCCGTATTCCTCATCAACTAAGTAGCAGTAAGAATACATGTTTGTTCACAAAGGAATGATCTGATGAAACGTTAAACATATTACAGTGGTTAAGTCATAAGTGTTATAATACATTACAATGATAAAACTCGTTTTACGAATGCTTTAAATACCCACGCCTTGAAAGAAATGTGAGTAGAAATATGATTTGACAAAGAAAGATTACATAGAACAAAATGCTTAAGATAAATACGTTTGTCCTCATGTTAGAAGAATGTTTTATTCAAGACAAACGCCATCGACTACAGAATAAGATAAAAATCAATAACATTAACATTAATCTAAAGTACGAATAGAGAATTCAGATAAACTTCTAACAAATAATATAGAAAGCATAGCTTTCATGTGAATATCACTGTTGAGCCTAATTCGTTTTTGTTTGATATGTAATATTACTCACTGTGCCAATAATATGTAACATCAAACAGTTGAACTAAGCTGTTGATAAATAATTTAGATTAATAGATTTACTTATAAAATATCTCCGTATTTGATTAATATGAGATAGTTTTATGGAATCGGATAAAATATTTTCTTGTCAAAACGGTTTGTTTTTCAAAGTGAATAAATAAAATATGTTACGGGAGCTGTGGTTCAGTGAAAGGACCTTGTCAGGGACATTTTTCAAGATCGTGTGTATTTCCTTTAGCACAGACTGTATAATACTTTCTGTATCGCAATAATGTCGACTTCAATAAGCTTAGTGAATACTGTACAAGGCGATCGATCTATTAGATTCTTTGACCAGGCCTAATAACCAGATTTATATCTTTATAGTTGCTATAAAATAGAAAAAAACTGAATTCCTAAAGAAAGCCACATGGTAAAATAAAAATTGTTTCAGTTTAAATTTGCAGTCTCGGTTTAAATTGGACCTGTTCATGAACTGTAGTGGTAACAGCAAGCTTCATGTTCAACCCACGCTTCCTTGAACCGACTTGAGCAGAATCATGATCACGGTGCATTTACTATGTGACATTTTGTGCCTGTGTTTGGGAAAAATGATAAAAAAGGCATTCCTGGTAGGATATTTCTTTCAAAACATTTTCGAATATTTCATTATTTTAGTAAAGAACCTGCTAAATCTAGATGGTAATCTGTGCCTAAAATTTGTTGGGCAAAAATCAATATTTTTTCATAAAGTGAAACTGCATGTTTGGACATTCAACAACTAAATCTGTGTAGCTTAACAACAAAAAATATTGATTTTACCAACAAGAAACATTTCTATGTATGACTTGCTCACTTGAATGCGCAGACTCAAAGGATTCTTAACCATTTTTTGAAAGGACCAAAATACAGAATTTTATTTATTTATTTATTTTTTGTCGCTTGTCGTAATCAGATTGCTGAATCGACTACTTTTTTGTATCACTCAAATGGTGTCGCCGTGAAATTGAAGACAGTTAGGAAACGTAACATCTTGAACATTATTGATTCACTGGGAATTAAGAGGAGATCCAACTTTACATCTGTTTTTCATATTATAGTAAGCATGATTACCCAAATCTCAGAAAAAATCTTACAATGGCTACTAAAGCACCGCCAAAGCTAGTGTTCCAGATATACAGGTACAACCAAGAAGTGTAGATATATTCAATTTCCATCAAGACCTTGTTGGGTATAAAGGTAAACACAGTATGTGTGTGTATAAGAAATAAATGAGACTATCAAAGGCATATGCAAGAGTTATATATAGACACAATATACGTGTATTATGAAAACTACATAGTACATTTCACATAAACTTTGCATGATTTCAGAAAACGAAATTAGAAACATTCTAAGGAACAAAAAATAGAGGTTCACCTTTTTTCACTGCTCTAAAACGCCCTTCCCTTTTTCTATTTTTATAAGACGCAGTAAAACTTCACCATCATTCCTGTTATAGACGAATAATCATTTGTCTTATGGTAAAGTAAATATACGAAACCCTCTAGACGGCAGTCAAATAGGTGTCCGATAATTTCTATGTTAATAGAAAATATATGAGAAAACAATTGCAGTCCCATATTTTTGTCTGAAAACTACAATCAACTTGAAATTACACTGTCTGCCACCTTAGAGTTATATATTCCATTATGTGCATAGACAGGAATTTATTACAATGCAACTCTCTACCAATGCGGCTCCAAGTCAAATTGTAGGCTTTCACTAATTTATATCTTTTTAAGGACAAAAATATCTTAAATCATAACACCTAAAACAGCTAAAGTTGACGTATATTCAGAATGAATGCATTAATATGAGTGTTTATATTAAAATAATTTCACATGAATATGTAATAAGATATATGCAAATGAGTTTTTCCCCTCAACCGAATTCTACTTTTGACTTCATCTTTACAGTTTTTTATCATTATTTAACTAAAATGCAAAATTGCTGCTATGTTTTGTTTCTATAAAAAATGGATGTTTGTATAAAATATTTCATGTGAATAAGTAATAGGATATGCAAATGGGGTATTTCCCGAAACAGGATTCATCTGTATAGGTTTTTATTATTATCTAATTTGAATGCAAAAGTTCTGTTATGTTTTGTTTCTATCATACATATTCAATGAAATAAAGACTAAAGTTAACTGGCCACAGATAATCAAGGAGAACTATCTTGCTTATAAAAGGATGGCAATTCACAACAAATCTACTGTTTGTTAATAACAATGTAGCAATAGCAAAGAGTTATTTTCTATATGATATATACTGGTAAACACATTGTTGAAATGCATATACAATACAGAAAGATAATAATAATAATAATAATAATAATAATAATAATAATAATAACAATAATAATAATGATAATAATAAATATATAAAGATTAAGAAATATACATAAAGATGTCATAAAGATATCAACTGGCGACATGGCCGATTGATTGATGCGCCGCGGACTAGTTATCTAAGAATCAAACCCTTTCAGGGGTTAATCGTTGTTTCCATGTAATAGAAACTTGCTTAGTACGTATGTTTCGAGCATGTGTCTATAAGCTTATAACTTCCTTCACAATCGAACTAACATCATTCCGAATAAAATCAATTATAAACTAAGATATAGAAATACATCTTACCTAAAGGCTAGATCGATCAAGAAGTCGGTGTATAATAAACTATGTTTAAAAGAATGAGGTTAGCTGCTTCATTCATAAACATTCGGTGCTGTCATTATATCTTGAAAGCTTTTAGTCCGGAAATATTTTAAGGAAATAAACAATACAAATATTGTTAACTTTGGTAAAGCGAATGTGATTTATTTTCAGAAAATTTATTAAGCTAATTGCCGGAACGTGTGATGAAATATTACCAGTTGTAAGGGAAAGCTTCGCACATAATATCGTGTAAAAGCAAATGAATTTCACACTCTGAATAAACTTCCTCACAAACATGACACATATGTGATACAAATTGAATGATCTATTTTAAAGTGTATTTTCTTTCTTAAATGTTTTGTAAGCTGTATGCTATACGTAGCATAAATCTTCGAAACTCTTTCATATAATTATATAAAACGTTGACACAGTTTTAAAGTCACGATTCAAAACCATTTTCGTTTCATTCTGATCTCGTTATATAGAATTTCCAAATTGTTTATAGTAAAATGAACTCTAAATGTACATGTCGGACTTCAAAAGATTCTTGTTCAATCTCTTCATTCAGTACATGTTTATTATTAAATATTCAAAATTTGTTTGAACTTCTTTTTTATTCTTTCTATGATTTTTTTATTTATCTATCTCAGAGACATTGAGAATGTTTTGTCTACGTATATGTACGTAATATTGGTTCTTATCACGTAAAATGCTAAAGCTAGACAAAAAGAAATCAAGTGTTACTTTATAAAATACAAATTTATTCATTTCCCCAACTGCAACGAATGAACACGAAAAGACGATGTAAATAAGGTTTACAAATGAGAATTATTTGTTGAGATAACACGTGCGTTATTCTATGACCTTCTGTAAATATATACTGTACACACATTTTGATGTTTCACACAATTTTGCATGTGTAACTGCTGGATTTGAAAGTGCTTAGCATCTGCAAAATGTTAAAAGCTAAGTGAACCTGCGCTTCCCTACATTTTTGCCAGAGTCTATACTGTTGGTAGCTCTTTATTTGTATTTTCATATGTCAATTGAAATATATTTATTTTGATAAATTGACCCAAAAGAAGGAAATTCAACATGTTAACTTTTGGGTTCTATTATCGGGTTTTTTTAATTGAGGCAAGAAATAAAACAAAATAAACTTACTTTTTATACATTTAAAGGTGACAACAGACACTTTCCGTGGTACTCCTATAAATGTCATTTAAATCAACTTATTTTAGTAATAATTGTTATCTATTTAAATCTTCATTAATTTAAATGTCTTTGATCTTCATGAAAAATAACATATTTGAAAACAATGCCTTTGTAAATAATAAATTTTGAACAAAAATCCTATTATTTAAATCGTCCTGTCAAAGTCATTTTTTTATATCTTTTTGTCATCAAACTTTTGGAATATAAACATAATTATAATATCTAGGGAACCGTGTCTCAGATTATTTGTATCTTTTCTCAAAAAATATTACGGAACGTCAAACATTTTATGCGACTTTTTTACCATACATATTACGTAATTAAAGATAACTAAGTCACTGATTGAGCTAACAAAAATCCCTGACACTGTTCCCTCCGTAACTGAATTCCCTTTCATGTGCTTTAAACCGCATGTAAATTGCTTGATTATTAAAAAAGTTATGCAGATTCAAAGTAAGTCCGACCCGCATCAAACGAAGTGTCATAAATCGACTGACAATACGACTGTTCTCTCTCAGACCCCTGCATTTCACGCTTAATTATTGCATAATACGCAAATATCGCACCAAAGGGGAGCACAAGATGCGGTAACATACTCTAACAACTTTTTATGACCCAGTGACATCTGACCAATTAAAAATCTGCTTTTTTAAATCATTTTATAGAAGAAATTTCTTCAGATCTTAACGTGATATACTGTCCGTCTGGGCTCTGTCGCAGATGTCACGTGACTATTGGTAAAATTTGAGGCACTCTGTGAGGGAAATGGAACGCATTTAACGTGCGTACTGCAAGCGGGATAATTAATTTGTTTCACTTTTGAAGTTTATTATTATCATCATCATAATTATATTATATCAGTGTCACGCTGCCTGTGTATTCGTGTATGAAATTCAGTAAAAAAATTAATTAAAAAATTAAAATGAAAAACTGAGCTAAAGTCCGTGGTATGATGTACAAATAAGAACGGGACATCATATATTTTTGTCCGACCAATTGATATAAATGCCTGACATATCACTCGATCAATATGATCTTGATTTTTATTATCATGAATATTCATCTATGCACGGGATAGATCTCGATTCTGTTTCTTCTGGGTCATACTTTGTCTCGGGTTTATTAGTACGATTTACTGGCAAACATATTTAAAACATTCACTAAAATATATTTCCATTTCTTTCCGATTTTTCTATTGATTCATAATAAATATCATCCGCAGATTATCATAAAATATTTTAGAAATTTGTCATCACTAGTCATATCTATAGGCGTTTACATAAAAATGTTGTCTGTTTCTTTTTATATTGTAAGAAAACGAGGTTGAATGTACAGCAAGCTATTGGATCCGTACAATTGTCTATAAACTTAATGTAATGTCTATCAGATTACGGGACAAACAAATTGTTATTTCACACATTATTGATATAATAGGCAGCTACATTGTTTTAACCATCCCCATGGTCGTGCGATTTGCCGCTATTCTAAATTATTTATGTTACATCTTGGCCGACTATTTCTTAATTTATAAAAAGGCTAAATAAATGGTACATGTACACGATAAATGTCGAGATATTCATAAAAGATGTACAGTATTTGTACGATACATGTATTACGAGTAGTATAGATCTATATGGGACTACCGATTTCCCTCATTGATGCCTCAACAGGGGGCGGGGCGTTATCGATAATTGACAGGTGACGCAAATAGCAGAAAAAATGGTATAGGTACCTTTTTAAAACGTTTAAAAACACATTTTTTGGACTGACTGCTTCAAAAATTTAATCAAGAATGTGTTCAGAAAAGGTTGATTAATCTACTAAGTAAAAAATCTCATTTTAGGTATTTTCAGTGATAATTGACTCCATTGTCACCTTAAAGAAATCATTATTTTTATTTTTCAATAAATACTGGATAAAAATTATATGGTTTAGTTCTCAACCATATGCGCCTATTACCTACTAATTGATGTCAATTTTGTGACGACGTTGTTAACCATTTTGTCAAGGTACCGGCGGACAGCTCTATTTTCAGAAAAGTTTGAAACTTAAAGGTTCATATTTATACTCAAATTCATGACTTTATTGTTGATGCATTGCTTGTTTAAGATAAACTATATATCTGCTGACACATTTTTGTTTGGATTTTGATAAAGAAAACTCCGAAAATATCTGTATAATATAAATGTGTTTGTTTGTTTCATAAACGGCGATAGACGCATGTACGAAACAAATGGTGAAAATCATACTAAAATATTACTTGCAATGTTCTTATGAGTTATATAGCAGAGACATGCTAAAACGGTATTGTGAAATCGCGTCATCATGGTGATTTTATCAAAAGCTTCCAAAAAGTTGATCAGAAGTAGAGAGAAAAAACTCTTAACTCCAAACACGCTTATTCTGGATATTGCGCACTAAACAAAATTCTCAAACGAATAACTCGCCGTTAGTAAATCAAATTAAAGATCTATATTTTGGGAACTATTGACTCTTTCCCAATCGGTACGATTTTGCCTAGAAAAGAAGCAAGTGGTGATATATCTAAGATAAAAATGTTGAGAACAGTAGTGTGATAAAAATATGATATCAATAAATAATCCTGAAAAAAAATGTGAAAGATATATCTTTTAACATATTTAAAATAATGAAAAGGTAAGTTACACAAAATGTGAATAAAACTCCTCACGAATGAAGCAAATCATTTCCAGCATGTAATTTGCATGCAATTAGCATGTTACCAAAATAGTTAAATTTAAATTGAGACACTTTATACCTGTATTGCACGCACAACAATCGTTCTACAAATCATTTGGGCATGTAGTAATTTTACGATTTTAACTACTCTGGAAACTCGAAAGCGTAAGGAATGGCTTGGAATTCCTGCGTATTTCACATATTTTTAAGAATTTGGTCTCCTTCAAAAATAATCTTTTATGACTTTTTAAAAATTATGTCACAATGAAAATGATCAAATTTTTATTGATTTAACTGTTATAACGCAAAAGAAACCCACCGGCCATTTCTAGAATAAATATTAGTATTTTCATATACATGTATTAATATCATAACTGGTGCTAATACATGACTTTGAATCTTTTGAATTATAGAATATGCTTAATAATAGTTCTGTTTCTCAACGATGTTTCGTTTAAATATGTGATATATCTTCAAGAAAAAGATCCAGTCAAGTCTTTAATAGTACATATTTGCTCTATTGACATGTTAACAATAATGTTCTTTACATTATCTTTTACAGTTCCATCTTATTATAATTTAGTAATTTTTCAGACAAATTGTTAGCATTGGATGTGAATTTTTAAATATTGACACAGACTCATTTGTCTTCTTTAATACTGCAAAATACCATGCTTATGTCTTTTTCTCAGACAATAACACCCTTAAATGGTTTGGATTGACAAGATTTTTGACCATAACAGGACACTTGGAAAATGAATATCTTATAATTATGATGGTTAGAACGTTAGCACGACAATTTGTTAATATATAACAGACACTTGTCTATTAATACATTTCTTTGAAATGATAAAATATGACAAACAAGATCAACAAGGAAAGACGGCGTCCAATGAACGCAACCCCCACTAAGTTCGTTCGATGCAATTCTTTTATGTTACAATGCCATGGTATAAGAAACATTAATTTATATAATATATATATGCACAACACACCATTGCAAAAACTCACCTTTGGACACTTTGTATTTTTTTAAACATTTACACAGACTCAATTGTCTTCTTTAACGTCAAAGTATCATGCACATGTCTTTTTTCGCAGACAATTACCCTTTAAATAGTTTGGATTTACAAGACTTTTTAACCATAACAGGGCATTGGACGAATGAATAACTTATGATAGTTTAGAACGACAGTTTGTAAATATATAAGTAACACTTGTCTAGAAATACTTCTCCTTGCAAAAATACGTTCAATATATTTCTTTTATGTTAAAAAGTCATCGTATAAGAACATTATTTAATGATATATATTTATATAATTATGTTTGTTATAAATTACTTTAATATTTAAAAGAAATATTTAAAAGTTTAAATGAAAAGGTTGTGTTTTAAAACACTGAATATATATGGTGGTTATATATTTGAAACTGCCTTAGTAAGAAAATTACATAAAACGTGTAATTATTCACGTGAGATTTTGTCAAAAGTGAAAAATGTAACTTTCCTTTGGGGAATTTACACACATTCCGTTTCTTCGAACATTATGAACATGACAATTTAAAGCTTTATTTCTAGACTTAATATCTATACGAATTAATTGGCCTTTTAACTACAATTAGAATTCCTTAGTCAAGTCCAATCAATCACAATTTAATCAAGTCAGGTACATGTATGTCATGCATCTGGGTTAATACTCCTCTAAATGGGACCATTGTTTCAGAAAATAACAAATAGAACCAATGATCCGGTCAAATCTTCGAGTCCATTCTATAATATGCAGTTGTAAGAGGTTTTATCCATAGCAATTTTAGTGTGTACTTATACGTATTATTCAAACAAAATGATTAGCATGTGTCTGAAAAAAAAGATCAAATTCGATTCAAATTATGTACTTGTTTGAGAAACCGTTTAAGGATCACTATGCTGTTTAGCTGGAACCTCGAAAGATACATATGTTTTACAAACAAAATATATTTGCCACTTTCTTAATGATATATGAAAATGTATCTCTATATGTTCGAACGGTTTAATTTAGATTTCACTATATAATGATTCAAATTTTATTTTGTATGATAATAGTTATTAATAAAGGATGCAATGTGAAAACATTGAGTGACCAACGGCTTTGCAAATGCATATGCATATTTTTTAAAATGTAATTATACTCACGGAGTTGATTTTGCTTAATTTTACATTAATTTTTTATAAATGGAGCAGTCAAAAATAAGGAAAGGAGGTTCACATTGTTTGTATAGTGTGTATTGTGCCTCTTTGATTTGATAATTGTTTTTTGTTCTCGATTTGATTGTCTGAATAGTTTCCGTTCAGATGCAAAGTATAATTTAAAAGAAAATATTAGATGGCTCGATATGCTTATTTACTTTTAAAACTATCAGCGTGCTGATATTTTATGCTCTATTTACTTTTTTAAAATGTTGAAAAAGCCAGTAATATTTTTATTTCTTTTCTCAATCTTAAAGTCTGAAAATAGTGTATAATCATTCCTATAGGCATGAAATATAAAACATTTTATACTCAGAGGTAGACATTAAATGGTTCAGAACATACAAGTATATGTTCAAATAAAATCAATAAGTTTACAGGGGTCGATTGCAATGGTTAATTCACAGTATTTTGGTCATTTTATTACAATACGTGCATGTATATCTAAAAATAATGTCAAAGGATAAGAGATAAGAAAATGATCCATTTCAAGTAACACAATATAAGCATTTATGTTTAATATGCTTCTATCTTAATCTTAGGAATTTCTTCACAAAGATGTCACGGTTTGATTTTATTTTAATTTAAAATTGAGATGCGGCCTCATATTTTTGAAACAGAAATATGATGTAATACAGGACTTGATCGAGGTCTTAGACGAATTTTGGGTACAGCTTTGTCGATTTAAAATGAGCAAAGTGGACATAATTGAAAATTTAATATCTGAGATGTGCATGCTTTCCTACCAATATATAATACTTTTTCGTAATATAATTTATTATTTCACAAATTCTAACATTGGCTGACACCTCAATATCAATATTTATATATCGTTTAAAATTTTACATTCTCCTTTTTTGTCATTTGGTTTTTTGCAACACAACTTTTATGTTTTCGACACAGTTACGATTATTTCACCACATTATTATGTAGAGACGATTGACGATTGACTGACCACAACTGATAAGAACAATTTAATAAACATCAAAGTTAAGAAACCTTGCTTTACAAAGATATTTTTCAAATCATCTACACAATAATTCGTTGATATGACCATAATAATTGTGTTTTTTCTTTTAGATACAAAACACAGGTCCGTATCTAATAGTGTCTCGATTTCAGTAGAGATAATACAATGAGAGATATTTTACTAAACTATTATTTGCAGCAGCAAATATTTCTATTCTAGTTGTCCCGTTTATTGTTAGCTTACCAAATATGATATTGCAGTGATATAAGTAGAAGCATTATACTTTTTATCTTGATTTGCAAAGAACAGTATTATTTCGTATAATAAATATAGGTTGATATATATTTTAACATCAAATCGAAATGAGAATATCCAGATGTCGAATCTGTATCTGAAGATTAAGCTAAAAGGAACATTTGTAATTTCAGACAACGTTTACATTTATCTTTTAGATATCTTTTTCGCATTTATCAAAACTGTATGCATCAAATGGTCCGTTATAGTGTTTTGACTTGGATTAATAAAGAAAAATGGTAATTGATATTTTCAAATGTTTTGTTGTTTAAAGCTACATTTATTCAATTTATGGTAATTGCTCTCAGTTGCCTTTGTTAGTTTATAAATTAAATAAAAAGGGCAGTTGCTCACATAAGCAAAACAATTTCTATCAGTGTTTAATTCCGCGACTTACATCGGTACCCTATTAGCTAAACATGTAATTTAAGACAATTTGTTTTAAGCGATCTTATTGAAATTATTGTTCAAACATGCAAGAACTTTTTATTAAAGCTCTAATATTCTACAAAGATGAATTATTGTTTGTTACTATAATTGGCTATGTAAATCTAATTTTCCATTCACAAATCTGTAAAAAAAAATCTAACGTTGTCTAAATCTCAGGGATATAAAAAAGCTTGTTATTTGAGCCGTTATTTTAAAAAAACATAATTACACGTGATTGGACTACACCAAATTGAATTATCCATAGGACATATCAATAAAGAAATAGATATCTCAGACACGTTATGAAACATTCAAAACGAATGTATATTTATTGCCGCATTTTGCTCTTGGTAAATGTTGTAAAGTAAATTTTAGTCGCACCTGCAGCAGCCTAAGCAAAATTGTTCCACTCATGACATTACGGTATATAAATGAAATGGAATAATAGATTTTAACATTAAGAAGCTTAAAACTATGCGTTGACCTATTTAAATTAAAGAAGAGAAAACACATATCTTCTTCAAAAGTATGATTTATGACGTCACTTTATGTTTTCCAAGGATTTTTCAATATACCATAGTATATAAGTTCCATCTTAACAATAATTTAATTATTTTTAAGGAACTCTTCATGTATAAAATTTCAAGCACTCTGATTTTATTAAAGAAGATAGCAAGTGTTAAATCATTATCCCATGATATAATAAGCTTAGGTGACGAAATTATACTAAACAAGAGTAGGTATTTGAGCAATATGCTTCAAGAGTACAAAAACATTTTACCAATCAATTGATCAATTATTATAGCCGAAACGATATCATTATTCTTACCCTATCGTTTAAGTTAATTGACAGGTTTTAATACTGTTTCAAGCAGACACAAAAGTCAAGGTGTTCAATCAAAATGTTCCTGTCTGTAAATAAAATAACAAAGAAAATGCACCGGTTCAAATTCTATAACTAAAAGGTTGTCTTGTAGTAGTAACTATTCTCCTGGGTTGCATTGTCTTGTTGTGTTGATGCTTTTTGTTCTCAGAAACAATGTTAACAGATAATAAATAATATTAACAGCCAACAAGAGATCCTATTTCTATTATCATAAAAAGCATCAACAACATCTTATTGCCATGAATTTACATAGCAATTACCCCCTTGTGTTACGACTGAGATTGTTTATGTTCTATCTACCTAATTCAATATAATATTTGGAGATGTCTAAACAAAAGCTCATTTAAGAAAACAATAATACTTACATACTTTAGTTATGGTATTATATGTTGTATTTAATAAACGAATTTTCAATACAACTCTGATGCAAGTGACACAGTTGCCAAATGTCTATACAATACAATGTAACAAAATAAAGCCGAATAACAAAAAGATTTGGTTTCGAAGAATTTACGAAATGTCATATTACAACTCTAAGTTGTCTATTAATTTTCTTACGCATTAGGGAAATTAACCTCTTATGAAAGGCATATTATCTCTTAAGTTACCGAATTTGGTGCAATCTTGTGAATTAATATTTGCAAAGAATAATCAAATTGTTGCAATGTTTATTGTCTAAAGCAATTTAACAGCTTCGCATAAAATCTGAAGTGATGCTTTTCATATCAAATATTAAGTATTTTTAAAACGGTAATATATATTTCAATTTACATATGAAATGGCTTCACACATTAAGGGAACCCTCAAGATAATGAAAAAAAAAATAAAACCATGTTTGAACAGAACAGAAAAGATACTTTACTTTTGACGTGTACCATTATATAATGAACTGTGAAAAACTTTGTACTCAAATGGTTTTCCGTTGTGATATGTAAAAAATGTGTTGTTGTATTTTGCACAGAGCACAGAACAAAGAACTTTTACTAAAAACACATAACATGAAGATACTGTAAATACATGTCATACATTTGTTCTTTTTTATCATCTTTTGCTTCTTTGTTTCGTTGTCAGTGCTTCTGTTTATGTACATATACTTTTTTAAACATACCCCGTATGTACGAATTTTCAAATATAATGTTGTCTAGGCATATGAACCTTAGCGGAGCTCCCTTTTAAACCTCAGAAATGACTTGACATTTTTCTATTTGTAGAAACGGCAATGATGTGCTTGATAGTCACTGTGTTTAAATATTAACTGTGTTTAATGAATAAACGCAACAAAAGTAACGATTGGCAATTGAATTGTAACAGGTCTCTAAAAATGAAATTTGTTTAAAAATATAATATAATCCTAACCTCTGTAAGGCATAATATGAAATAAGTACAAGTCCATTGCATATGGTATTAATGCTCGTCTTTCAGTCTGTTAAAGGCAACGATTGCCAATAAACAATTTTCATAGATGCTAAAAGTAAATAAGGAACACAACTCGTAACATGTTGCTTTTGGGACAAGGCCCCTTTTCTCACAATTCTAGATTGTCTTGCTTATCAAGGATTCCATGTTACATGTCGATGCTTAAAACTTCTTCTCAATAGGTAATTTTGCCATATATTTCTTAAATCAAAAGGGCATTACTCCAAAATTTTACCTTCCAGAAAAATGCCCGTTGGCTAACACTTCATCTTGTCTTAACTTGCTATATGTTTGTTATTTATGAATGGATTTTCTTGACATTTAGACATAACATAAATTTGACATTGACTTTTTAAAATGAAGGTGTAATTGTGGAGTGACATATTTTCCTATAATTGGTGGTAAAACTTTTTATTGAGTGAACGGAAATTATGAAATTATTCATACTTGGACTCATATGACATATAAATGCAAAATAACAATGCATCTAGATCTGTAACTTGGCTATATATCCGGTCTCATTTCAGGGACCGGTAGCGATATTTACTCAAAACATCAATGCAATATCACAATGCAACTATATGTTTTAAGTTTTATAACTCTCATACTATTATACTAGGTAATTTGACATATTTTAGACCCTTTTTATTCAAAATGGTTTCAGAATATTTTTTTAACTTAGTTATCTCACATTTTCTTTTACAAAGATAATTGTATGCAGACAATTATACTCTTTTAACAAGGTAATTAATTATAATTATTATCGGTACACTGGTGAAACATCATACAATATAGGTGGAGCTTAAATTTGGCTTGAGACCACCTAATTTTCAAATAAGTAACATAGCAGGTGGGGTAGGAAACACTTTTAATGATAACTCTAGTTAATTTTATCATAACTGCAAGAACAAATAGTTAATACAGTAAAGTATGTTATGACAAGAAGAGATAGCAGTAATAATACTTTCCCGTTTGACTATTTACCAAGAAAGAAAACAGACAAGCAGACGTGATAAAAATGAAATATTTTATAACTGCCTTATCTCTTTGCGTGTTATTAACAAGTCATGTTCTTAATCATACTAACTCCATAGCGAAATAACTTATCCATTGTAGATAAAACTTGGAAAGAGTTCTGAAGGCAAAATGCCATTGATGGGAAAAATATTCGGTATGTTTCTATATTAACGTAAAATTTCAATTTAGTTTGAATATTGTAATTGTTAACATAAACCTATTGCAGACAATACAGAAAGTTGTATTCTGTACATGTTAAATTTGAAATAAAAGTATCAATTTCTGTTTACTTAAAGTCTAGATGGAGTAAAACACTTATACCTCTGAAGAATATTAAAGAGAATTTAAGATGTTTTAAAGACTGCATTTTGATGAGATAATTACATTATTTATCTTTATATGCATACCTCAGGGGATTAAGTGATATGTAAATTGCATATTAAGAACAAATCTGCTGTAAAATGGAGAAATTTGAATTATAAAACTGGCACATTATCACATGAAGTACAAATACCAAAGCAATAACGTTGAAATAACATTTTGTTTTATGTCAAAAGACTTGATCAGAGCATACCACTGAAACCTTAACAATTACTTTGTTAATGAATTCTCAAACTTTTGTTATAAATTATATGAAATTGATTATCAAATTACCGTTTTTTTTATCTCATAGACTAATGGAATCTATAAATCTCAAATTTCCAAATATTAATCCAAAGTCGAAGAAACAAACTACTTGCATATGTTAAAATGATTAATTGTTTGGATTTCGTATATATGATCAAAACCATGTTTGCGGGAATTCGCGTTTATCCATATAAATTCTGGATAGATTGGTATCTATTTCATTCTCGTTATGTTATATCAATTTTAGTGTTCTCGTAAAAGAAAGTTTGATTGGAACAGTCATTCTCTAAATAAATATTTTTTTTATAGAATCTACCGTATTCAGAATAAAACATCGAGTTTTATGTGATTATGAATATGTTAAGACTTGTCTACATGAATTTCAATCATGGCTGAAATGTCAACTTATAAAGTTTACATTTAATCAGGATAAAAATGGAATAATCAACTGTTACAGTTTAAAAATGCCAATGGAAATTCCTTATAAAATAAGAAAAGAATGTTACATTTAACGCCCTTATTAACAAATGATAATCATATTTAAACATGACAATTTCAAACATTTATGTCTTTCTTATGTGCCTATTAAAAAAAAGTTATTTATGGTATTAATCGAATAAATAGCCAATACTTCACCAGCTTTTACAAAAGCAACAACATAATCTTCAAATAGCTTTTGATTTTCTTTGAAAAAAATACTTTGCAAGACTGATCTGTTTGGTTTGCTTGAACTTTTAGCTGTTTCGCTCATTTAGTCATTCTTTCCCTGCTGCAGGATATACGGTAACCGATTTATTTTACCAAGGAATAAAGACGCATGTTATGATATATATGATATATTAAATATGATTAAAAAAACAATATTTAAGCTTATACAGTTTTTTTCTCGCAATGACTCACATGTACACTTATCTTTTATATAGATGAAATTAACCTGACCTTCTTTGAAATATTAGAGCTCTTGCGAAAACAAAACCATAATTATAGCCGAAATAAATCTTTTCTCTAAAATGGCTTTTACAGTCTAATTATAGACTTCTTACTGTTTATTCGCAGGGGCACTAAATTGTTACCAGATTGTTCACTTAAATGTTTTTATACCACCAACCATCATTAAGTTGCAAGTGATTGAAAGCTAGTGTTTACTCCTAGAGATATATAGTTAGACGCCTGTTTCATCTTATTGTAAACTCATATTGTCTTGCGTTATTTTTTGATGCAGAGGATTTGCATTGCATTTAATTAAATCAGACAGGTGTGTTTATAATTATATCAGTATCAATCAATAAAATACACATTTCGTAATGACACGGACATTTAAAACACAAAATGTTAATTATAATATCTTTATTCTTATTTTTATGATTATAAAAAAAAATTACATTGTAAGAAAAAAGAATTTAAGTAGACAATAAACGGAACGTTTTGAACACCAAGCTATGGAAAACATATTATGAAACATACGTAATTTCTATTTTTTTTTCTGTATTATTTCGCTCTAATTATTTTTTTTCAATCGACTTTATAATAAAATGAGGTTATCATGATTTCACTTATATTGGCTTAATCCATTGTATAACGCAGAAGTTCATTTTTAAGCAATGAATAATATAATAGTAGGTTGAAAAAATAAAGTCCCACACGCAATTTTCTCGTATGTCAAGCAATGCGTGTCGATAAAGACATGCCATTAAATACCGCCTCCATTGTCGAGGGTTAGAGTCGACGACTTCTAATCCAGTTACCTTTCTGGCGTGGGTTCGATCCCCGGGAGATGCTTTGGTAGTTTAGCGCGGAGAAAGGTAGTATAGTACTGGTGTAACTCTCCAGGAACGATGGTTAGGAAGCTACCCGCCTATATGACTGAAATACTGTTGGGAAAAGGCGTAAAATGAAAAAACAACAACAAAAAAACAAACAAAACATGCCATTAAATAATTGTTCCTTTTAAATCTTAATATTCTAATGTTAAGCAATTAACATATTTCCCTCACAATTGAAAAATCATCGATATGTACAGATTATCTTGTCCAAAAATAAGATAGATATTTTCAAAGCAAACATGTACCTATTATAAAACCATAATCATTCTCTTATTACACTATATTCAGGACATGTTGAGCGGCTTGAAAATATACAGGTTTTGGTATAAATCCAAGTCTGTTATTGAATTGCATAACTTGTCATACACGTCTAAATATAACAAAAACACATACCATCTTTGTGGTAGCAACACAATGGTTCATATTTGAAATCAAAATCTTTGCTAATTTACGTAACTATCAATCGAATATTTTATTTAAAAAATCAAAGCACTACTTATCCTCATTTACTGACTAATTTCTGATATATAGTTGCAATTTGTTTTTCTAAAACACACGAATCTTTGGATAATTATACAATAAATACATCTCCGTTGAAATTATTTCCAATCAAAGTTTTTTTAAAGCATAATTGGCAGCAAGATTGCGATGAATTGATATCGTGTCTTTAAAGAGTGCATATAAGTCTTTGTAACATGCAATTAATACTAAAGAAGAGGTAGTTTACTAGACAAAAGAAGTAACACTACATACATTTGAGTTATATAGGTATACCGTATAATAGAGAGATCGTGTAGGAGGCAGAACAACACACATAGGCGATTCGTTGTTTTCATTTATTTTCAAATTGTGCAATACATTAACATTTTAAACAATAATTACTTTTTGTTGTGTTTCAAGGCCTATGTTTTAAGGTTTGGAACTAAAGCAGAGTATTGCTTATTGATGAGATAAAATTATCAAAATTACTTGTTTCAAGTCTATCAAATGATATTATGCATGTATCGATGTAAATGTTGGTAGTTGTTGAGGAAATACCACTATGATTGATTGACTTTTAATGTCAAGACAAGTATTTCTTGACCTTCAAATAATATTGCACGCCTTAATTGTAAATTCATATTGTTCACTCAAATGGAATGGGATTTTACTGAACAGATGTGATTAATTCTGAAATAAAGATATAAGTCCTTTTGAAAATGTGTGTGTTCCTTAAAAATACATACAGTTTGTGTTAATTGCTCTCCATGGCCTTTGTTAGCTATCAAAAGAAAATAAAAAAGACAGATGTATTCTAAAACAACAATGCGTTTTTAGTGATCTAAATTGTAATGTTTTGTGGCTTTTCTTTCCAAAATATATTTTCTTTTAAAGTTTTATATTGGGTGTTTAGAAAAGAGTCAAAGTTACACATGCTGGAGACATTTGAACTGGGGAACATTTTTCTTTTCCTTCTTAGAACAGGAAAATGAAACAACACAAGCAAATGTGTTTCGAAAACATGTTACATCAAGATATACCAAGATCTCCAATGTACGTTATATTATTAATTGTTAACATTGCCTTACACTATAGAATCAATATTCATATATCACGATAATATCCTCATGTCTATTCTTCATTTGTCTTTCCTATACAGCGGTGTGTTTAAACACAGACACACACGTTTATTCAATGTCACCACATTAATATATTTATACTATAAAATGAACATAATTGATAAAAACAGTTAAACAGACAGCCACATTAATAACTATTGCTTAACAAAGATAATTTTCCAATCATCTACAGAATAATTTGTTGATAATGTTATTATAATAATAGTGGTTTTGGAATTATACAGGTTTTCCTCTTACAGACAAATACAAATAAGTTAACATACACACGTTATTAAATGAGGCGTCTCGATTTTTGTAGAGATAGCAAAATAAGATAATATGTTTATTAAGCGCTGACAAAGATTAATAGCTATTTGTAGCAGCAAATCGTAATATACTGGTTGTACCGGTTATTATTAGCTTATTATTTGCAGTTTCATAAAAAAAAGGTATTGTTTAATTTGTTGATTTATATAAACATCATGGGTTTCTTTATTTTGACATCAAATCAAAATGAGAACGACCAGATCTCACTTCACCGATTTTACGAACCAGCATGCTGATATAAAATGTTATAACGAACGTTTCCAATTTCAAATAGAGTGAACATTGGCCGTTTAGCTTTCTTTTTTTTCTCATTATCCAAACTATATTAAACCAATGGTCCCCTTTAGCGTTTGGACTTGGAATTACATATAGAATATATATATATAAACGCAATTAATTTTGTCGTTAATATCATAGTATTTGTCAACATTTGAATACAGGTATAAACAATATTTCTCATTCACCAATATCATGATGTGGTGTCAAATATTCTTTACAATATTAAACTACTACAATACTCGTTAAATTTCATAGCTACATTAAACATTGAATGAAATGTTTGTTATTGGTTAACTCATCGTTCACACTTTCGCACACAACAAACTGTACTTGGTTTGAAACCTTATATTTTTGTGATATATAATCAGACATTAGCGAGAGAAAAAAATAACTTCATAGAAAGGTATTTCTCTATAAGTATTGTATATCTCTTGTATGTAATTTCTTATATCATTAGATAACAAAAACAACTTTGTTTAAGCAATTTTGTACCTTCAATATGTATATAACTATTTGAATAATTACCACACAGATAAACTCTATACGGTTAGAATTTTAATCAAAACAACAATTCTTTGCCAGGAAAAACAAACAAGACGATAGGTATTTTAAAAAATTATCAAGGTCTTAAAGGTAGCTGTTTGAAGTTCAAGCATTATTTACTAGCTGCTTTAATGATTATTTATAGGTTAGCACAACATTATCTTCCATAGTTATGTAACCTTTTTTGCCCAATGTAATCTACAATGATTGAGCTATTTCATATCAATTAATTTCCAGAGCAATAAATGACATAATTTACTGATATATAGTTATTAGTTTTAAACTCGTGAATTATTGATAATTATACAATAAAAACATTTTCGGTTAAAATCGAGGCATTTCAAAGCATACAAAAAGCAAAGTCTGAAAAGTGTGATAAAATGAATACCGTGCTTTTAAGGAGTTGCAACCTGTTATTATTACCAAAAATGAAGCAGTTTTGATGAAAAAAGTATATACATTTGTCTGAGCTATGCAGGCATACTGGATACCGTATAAATTAAACTGGAAGCAGACGGCGAACTATGCGTATAGTTCAGACAAAGTACTTAGCTGCATATTTAGATAAAGAAATAACTTTAAAAGTGACAAAATGCTTCATTTTGATAACTAATTGCTTGTCTTTTAAAATGTACGTGAACTCTTAACATATATACAAGCGTAATTCATTGTTTTGACTAAAATTTAAGAAATATTTATAAAATGTTAGGTGGTTCTACATATTCGTCATTATTGTATGTTTTTATCAATTGAATTTAAAATTGTGTTGGACATTAACAATTAAAATTAATTGTTTGATTTGTGTAAAAAAAATTATCCATTTAACTCGGATGTCTGCTCAATAGTTTAAATTAAATCCTAACTTCATAATTTTAACTCAACTTGAGTGTTCCTTACTGGTGTGTATAAATATTTGTTATATTTTAAATTTGTCTGTTGCAATGCAAGTTGATTGCTCTCAACTGTTACTAATGATAACATGAAAAAAACACATATTGTGTCAGTGCTCATTTCTACGAATTACAAGTGAACCCTTTTAGCTACATTTGTTATATATTCAATGTGTTTTAAATGCATTTTTTTATTTTAGTGGAATTTATTTTAAAACATGCAGGCAAATTTGGTTAGAGCTCTCATATTCTATACAGATGAATTATTGTTTGTCACTGTTATAGGCTGCGTTAATTACCTTTTTTCTTTCGTATAACGCTGTCTAAATCTCGGGAATATAAAATAGCTTATTATGCAAGTTGGTTTATTTTAAGAAAACACATTAACTCATGATCGTACAATAATAAATCTAATTACCTATAGGATACACCAATAATTATATATTCATTGCCGCACTTGAAGCTGTAAACGAAAACATTTTAGTCGCACGTTCATCAGCCTAAATATATTATAAAACAGCCACATATTTTATGGTACATAAACAAATGACATTCTTTATCCATTTCAGAAAGAAAAAAACTATAATTTTAATATTTCACTTTCAATAAAAGAAGAAGAAACAAATACTATATGTTTTACAAGAAAAATACATCATTAGCGTCTATCAAAAAGTCATAACATACATGTGTTATTGTTAACTCTTAATGAGAATTTATTGATTAAATCCGTAGTTTTTCAACATAACATAGTCTATAAGTTCCAACATTTTTACTATTTTATAAGAAATTTCATCTAAAAAATTTCAAGTACTATCAAAGCATGTTTATGTATCATGTCAGTTAACCTGTAACAAAATGGTAAAACTATAAGTGACCGTCAGTCTGAAAGTCTTCCTTCAGAGTGTCTAAAGTCGGTAATGAGTCTTTTTTTAACAAGCCCCACTTTCAACCACGATCGAATTAACAACGATCTATTTCATGTCGGTATAATATAAAAAGGAATTTCTTCCACATAATATAATTGCCCTAAATTGGGTACAAAAGAAAACAAGGAATGTCCTAGCAACAAATTAGTCTTAACTTATCCACGTTTGTGAAAGTATGATTTATTATGTCGTGATATGTATACGAAAATCATATCGCAACAAATGCGATGAGACGTATGGGTGATTGATAAATAGATTTTGACGGGAGGAGAATTCATCTGTTAAAATGACCATAAATCAAAACGCCGACCTTTGACCCATCATTATCAGTTTTCTCGCCTTTGCCTATGCTTGGTCATTTTCTTCGATTCTTGTAACAATATTCAAAGAAAATGTAGAACAAAAGGAAGGGTCTTAATATTTTATATAAAAATAACTCGTATTTAGGAGTTATCAAAGTGTAATTAGGACTTTACTACTCCTAAGTTTCCCTGCCTTTATGTAAATTTTATTTGTGCGTCACGTATCTTGCGCTCTCCAGTATCGTCCATGAACAGCCTGCAACATTCTTATTCGCGTTTTTGAGGATTTTTTTTTATATTTTATACAATAGGTACTCTAAAAATCATTTTTCTCAGCATGTTTCATCTATGCTCTACTTTTATACTTAATGTTCTATACTTTTATCTGTTGGAAAAGTCCAGTAATTTAAATGTGGTATAATGATACAGTTTTCAGGAACAGACTGGAAAACATTGGACAAACCTTTAGTGCCCTCTTGTAGTCACCAGAAAGGGATTAAAATGACAGTTTGGTGCGATGCATGATGCCACTTTTGCTATCTTTCCGTATCGCAAGCCTTATGGACAAAATAACTGAAACATTTAAAGTCATAGTAGAATAAAATGATTACTTGGTGGTTTAAAATGTAAACTTTTAGATGGATCCAAACAATATTAGTATTTTTGCAAATGCAAACTATTTTTTACCATAGTTACCGGATTTATTTTCATTTCAAAACATAAAATGATGTGCATAATTTTCATACTGTCATCTATCCATATTTAAAGTTTTTTGAAATTTTAATATATTTTCAGTACTGTTTGAGATGTTTCTTTTATCCAGTATTTGCAGACATATCTACAGACAGATGATGTTTCTATGTTTTAAGTTAAAAAAGGGTCCCAATATGTTAGTATTTTGCAATATTTTCAGCTTATTTGCTGTCAATGCAACTGAAAATAAGGAAAAAAATCCTTATTACGAGTATTGTAATCCTAATTAGGGGTTTTAGCCACCAATTTAGGAGAAATAAAATACTAATTAGGAGTAACAAAATAAATTCTCATTAGAACTTTTTTCTCCAAATTGGAATTTGAAACTTCTGATAAGCAGTAAAAAGGTCCAAATTAGGATTTTAGACTTAAACATTTTTTATCGAATATTATTATTTGACATAAAGACGCGTCCGTTAGAAAAAGTTCTTAGTTTATATCGAAATCGTTTATAATTTGGTTTATTGTTGGCTCATTTTAAAGGGACTGATATCAAATGTGTTTGGCTTTTCATTTTAGAGATAATTTTGTTTTATTCAGATTACTATCATATCAAAGACTTACTTTTTTAGAAAAAGATCATTTTTTTCTAAAGTGTCGCATAACCATCACAATTATATTGTATTATTGATTCTCGTGAATCATTTATCATACATTCAAGTCAATGGTGGAATGTTAAGGTGTTATGAAATAATAGTTATTATTATTCAAATAATTTACAAATGGAGCAGCAACAAGAGAAATCACTCCTACATCTACTTGAAAGTAAAGGAAAATGTTAACAGCAGCTGTCTGGTATCGGAATGTTGTGAATCACAAATATTCTAGTTGTAAAATGTATTGTCTTTCACATCTTTGGCTGAAAAGAAAATATACAATTTGGCGTCAGATTTCCATGACGTTATTATGACGATATTCATATTTCACATCGATGATTAATTTCTATCTCAGGGGAAATTTCAAATACGCCTTCAACAGTTTAAGATTACTAATGATGCAATGAAATATTAGTCAAAACGTAATTAATTTATCTAGAAGATGAATATAATATTTTACTTTTTTCCCTGCAAGTTCGACAAATAATTGTCAAAATATTTTTCTTCGAGGTCTAAAGTCACAGTTTCAAATGTTGAATCAGTATAAATATATAAATAAAATAAATAAATAAATAAATTATAACAGATAACAAAAATATAATTTAAAAGATCTCAATCAATGTTTTCAAAATGACATTTATTTTTTACAGACAATATTTCATATACAGATATTTGAAAAGTATATAAACATATAAACAAAGGTTATTAAAAAAAATATTTTTAGATTAAAAATATAAAGTTTGTAGCATTGCGGAATTAATTCTTTGGCAAGGAATCTAACATTAAATATCTTGAATATACTAGTTAACAATGGTTTTTGTCTAAGAAAAAAAAAGATATTAATATGCAAAAGTACAAAAAGAATATTAGGTTTATTTACAAATGAATAAAAGAAAATCCATGAGAGTTATGGACCTTTGATAGGGTCCTTTAATTATTATCCCGCAAACATGTTTAAGTTTTAAAAATACCATTTGTTGTTTTGTAGAATTTAATTTTTTAGGTCCAAAAAATGGCCATTATTTTTACAAAATTATTGCTAGAATTATAGACCTAGTTAGTAATCTTTGGTTAAGCATAAAATGATGCATTTAGTTTCAAGTGAATACCTTCCGTTTCATGTTACGTTTTAAACTTTTAACCCAAGTTCAAAAAGGGCAATAATTCTGTCAAACTCCAAGCTAGAATTAGCGGCTTGGGCAGTGACCTCTAATTATGCTCCTGGAGAATTGTATCACGTTTCAGGCGAATATATTAAGCTGTTTTGAAAATTGATGTTTCATGCAAAATTTAACTTAGAATTTCCTAAGTTCAAAAAAGCGCAATATCTTTGTCAAAATCCATTCTAGACTTATTGGCCTTGGATATTGAACTACAATTTTGATCGGTAAAACTGGTAGTAAGTCTAAAGTGAATACGTTCAGAAGATTTGAAAACTGAAGTGACATGAAAAACATCAACCAAGAATTGATGTTCTAGATTAAAAGAAAGTCTTAATTTTGTCAAAACTTCATGCTAAATTTATGGGCCTTGGAAACTAACTTCCTAAAATGCTCTTCAAAAGTGTGAGAAGTTACAAGAAAATATCATATGTGGTTAATGAGATATGATGCCGCATGCAAAACTTTAACTTAAGTGTTACGCCGGTGCCCACTACAAAAGTGTGATAGCCCTACAATTCATTGAATAGTCCAGTTAGCCCTAAAAATGTTCGAAAGGTCCAGTTACAAATGCATGATAACATCAAAACATATCAGAAAAAACACACACATACAATTATCATTTTACTGATATTTACGCGAGTCTTCTTGATTTTATTTGTGCATGTTATTCAAACAATAATGTCCAAATATTTGATGGAAATGGAAATTTGAACGGATACCCTTAATGCAAGATTCGTCGTTTCCTATCAAGTATAATATTTCATACATTCAGCATTTGATACCGCCATAACTGATACTGTTAATCAAAGATTCAAATCATTTATATCAACAAGTAATGACATAAAATTTTCATTATTCAATGAAAACTATTGCATAATTCAAAATTAAAGTACTAAAATCTTTTCCATTTAAAGGAAGATCCTTACTCACTATAACTAATGATCTTCTTTTTCCCTAAGTTTCATTTCTTTTTTTAGCGATACTAGTCCTACTAGAAATTTGTCAATTTATTATAGGAAATTATCGCAATATGAGCGTTAAGAAAATTAAAACTATTAACAAGTATGCCTCCAAATTTTTCTCCCAAAAATAATGTTATTTAGAATAATACGCTTTTGTTATATCAAAACATATTGTGAAAAAACAAGGTTAAATGCACTATTATCTGAGAGTGACCGCATACTTTGATAATTTCATATCAGATATGTCGATGACCGCAAAATTTTGTTTTATAAGTCAGCTAGGTTTTATTGCAATTATGCATCTGATAATTTACTATTTACGTCTTCAACATATTCATTTACTATACGTATAACCAGTTCATTTACAATATGAGTATATAAGTATAAAGATATACAAATATCGCCGACGTGAACATTAATAGTGTACTTATGTTCTACATGCTTACGATAATGTTCTTCTACAATACCATGTTATATTAGTATATACTCAGACAACATTGACACAGACTCCATATGTCTTCTTTAACGTCAAAGTATTATGCCAATGTCTTTTTCGCAGACAATTACCGTTAAATGATTTGGGTTTACAAGACTTTTTAACCTTAACAGGACACTGCACGAAAGAATAACTTTTTACGAGTGTTTAGTACGATATTTTGTTAATATATTACAGACATTTGTCTCGTTTTGCGCAAAGTTTTATGTTAAACAGTCAATTATGAGATTTTTTTTTTAAATAAATAAATATGTTTAATAAAAGTAACGCTAATATTTTACAGCATACTAAAGTAATGCCGATTAAAAGTTGTGTTTGAAAAAAAAAAAAACTTCTGCATCTACTTACACGTTGGAACAAACAATCTGTTTCACAGATTTGTTTTAAACTTTAAACTTTCTTTGGAATATAAGAGGCATAAAAGTGGCTTAAAATAGAGATAAAAACTTTAAGCCAATTAGCCATGATAGAGATTTATGGGAAGATTGTTACAGTTTTCATTTTAAAGTCAATTTTAGCTCATGCAACACACAGGATCAATATATTTATTATAGCGCATTATATATAATTATTCTTCTGAAGTCTGTTCCAAATAAGGAAAAGACTAGTGCTAAAAATTGTGCAAAACGACGGAGAACGAACGGAGTGGGCTTAAATTTTCCGATAAATGAATATCTGTATAGTTATATTCATAATTGAATTCCCAAGATAGTGACAATTCTTCAATAACCGACAAGCACAAAAATATATCTCATGAACAGAAATAAGATAACCTAACTAGAAACCATTTAAAGATCTATGAAAGAAACTTTAAAGTAACTGAATGGCTAAGTCAGTAAAGTATTCGACCCTTTCCGCACTAACATTTATATTTACCTTTTTACATTATTTTGGGTTTAAGTATATGTTTAACCAGAATTTAAGTGAAAAAAGAATATTTAATGGTGTTTGTACAGAGTAATTGTCATTTGTCAACGAATTATCGCTTTAAAACACCATCCATGCAAGTAATACATTCAATGAATGTCTCGTTCTTGTCCGAAACATCTAATATATTTACAAAAATATTGTCTGAGAGGTGGTAATATATGTGATACTGCTTTTGTAACAAAAGTCATTCAACATGTAATTATCTACGTAGATGTAGTGATTTTCACAATTGTGGAGAAAAACGTAACGTTTCTCTGGGAATTGACATAGTTACATAGATACGTCAGTGTCAGTAAAGTGTTAATTGAAATAATTATACCTTTTAAATATCAGTGGATATTCATGTAAGTCTTTTTGCGAAAAGAGTTACAGACATTTGTTGCTAAATGTACTGTTTTCAGACGTTGACGTAATATGTTTTAGACTGTGTCGCCGTCATAGACTAACCTAACATAAGAAACATCAACTAGATAATGGTGCATTCATTATAACCCCTTTCTTAAGATTCTTAAAATACACAGAATACATACGAAAAAATAAAAATATATAATTATATAGCTCGTACTATTCTATGCATACCTTCTTTAAAATTAACAGCGCACTTTCATCGTATGCTCTGTTCTATTTTTAATGTATAAGATATATTTAGGCATTAAGTATTCAACAAAATCACCAACATACTTAGAAGTTAGTAACAGGCCTTATCTTTTTTAATAAAATATGAGCTTCATTTTATTTTTCTTAGATATTCAAAGTGCCACTCGGATTGTATAAAATAATTTAAGGAAATGTTTGTCGTTTTACATTATCATAAGTCTTGTTTGCTTTAACTATCATAGTCGTTTCCTTAACGCAATGTTTTATTGAAAGGATATTATTGATAATGTAGTGGACAGTTTTTTTATCATGAACATGTATATGTTTGATATTTAGGCTTTTGGTACGTCACGAAATAATTTTAATTCCAAAGTAATAAAAAGAAGAAAACTTACTTCTATTCATTCGAATTCCAAATTATCACCAAATTTCGTCTCTAAATTTGTTTGTTTCAATTTTACAGTCTGAAAAAACCTTCCTTCCACATGCAAAACTGCTCTTGATGACATTTGGGCATATTTAAGTATCCTACGAGCAATAACTGCCGTATGCTTTACGAAAATTTGAAAAGCAATGACAGCCATCAGCTCGAAGAACAAGTTAAACAACCCAGCGTTCCTCAGCCAGCTTCCAAGTTTTCCATTTTCCTAGCTGCTTTTTTTAATGTTTTCACATCTGTCAACACTTATTTTTGTCTGTTACAATCCTCAAATAAGTTTTCTTTCTTTTAAAAAGGTGTGTGACTAACAAATCCAAATGATATCCCTCTGAATCAAACAATTATTTTCCTCCCGTTATGTACACAACTTTAAAAAATGGCTGCCGCTTACATTTAACAAAGCCAGGTCTAATATAAATTCGTAGTAAGTAACAGAAATATGGATGGATGGTTGGACTTTTTCTCCTACAAAAATTGTTTGTTTTTATAATTAAAACAAGCGATCAGTCATATTTTTTTAATAAAATGAATAATATCACCGTCATTTAACGTTGATTGTCGGACTTATTTTTCAGCTCAAGACTTCTTGTTTTTAATGAGAAATTCCGACCAAATTGGGCTCTCAATGGGAAAACAGATTTTAATATTAACGTAAATATTATGGAAATTTCGTTTTAACTTGTTTTAAGCATTAAATAAAAAGAAAATTTGTTTGTTTGTTGTGTAAGATGTAATTTTATTTCATCTCGTGAACTTTAAAAACAGTATTCTCACTCGTGGCTCTGCCACTCGTGAGAATACTGTTTTTAAAGCCCACTCGATGAAATAAAATTTCATCTTACACAACAAACAGACAAATATCCTCTATATAATCATCTGTTATATTACAGTAAAACGCTGGAAAGCATGACATAAAGTACTATGTCACCGCATCAATACGTAAATACTAGAAGAGAAAAATGATGAAAATGTATTTGTTATAGTCTTTGAGATACATGTATATAGTACAAACAAACACATCGCCTGACCCCATGGAGCTATGAGTCACTGTTTATAGAAAATGGTCATGTATATTAACATAGGCAATCAAGTTGATTAAACGTCAAAAGAATAAGTACATAATTATATGATTTGTTTTAACGGATTTGAAACGTTACACTATAAACACTATTTAAAGGACACAACTGATAAGAAGAATAAAATTGACAACCAAGATAAGTACTATGGCTTCATAGAATCATTTACACAATAACTCGTTTACAAAACTGTAATAAAGCAAGATATTTCTTATAGAGACAGATACAGATAACATAACAAAACATACTCTCGTTATTTAATATAGCGTCTCGATTTCGGTAGAGATAAGAAAATTAAATATATATTTCTTAAGCGATGACAATGATTTTCTTTCATCTGTATCAGTAAATCTTAATTTCATATTCCTCGCGTTTATTGTTAACTTATCAAATATAATATAACAGTGATGTAAGCAGAAACAAAACCCGTTTTTTTCTTGATTTGCAAAGAACAGCTTTTTTCAGTATATATTGGTATTGTAAGTGTTGATTTATATAAACATTAGTTGTTATTTCGATATCAAATCAAAATAAGAATGACCAGATGTCACCTTATCCGATTTTTTAAACCTATATACTGAAGGTAAAGCTCAGATGGACGTTTGTAATTTCAGAAAATGTTCCATTTATCTAATAGTTATCTGATTCTCATTTATTAAACTTGTGTGCAATGAATGGTCCGTTATCATTGTGTTTTGACTTGGAATCATATATAAACTATAGATATATAAAAACGCATTTTTTTAATTATAGTATTTGATCATATTTATATAGATAAACACAATATGATATCGATCGAGATTTGAAAGAAGTTCTTTACTAATGCACCATAACTAAAGCATAAAAACAAGAATACTGAGATTTTAAGAAAGACCGAATTCAAGTTATCTTAACGCTGGATGTTTAAAGATATAAATATCTTTTATAACAAAATACACAATACACAATAATAAACACCTTTATTTAGCTCCTTTTTAACATGTTACCACAGCATTTTATACAATAATTATCCAAATACTTTATACAAAATAGGTTTTGTGTGTACTTAACAGTCAATGAAATATTTCATATAAAATTATGTTTCCAAAGCGATATAGGGCAATAAACACTACTTACGCAATGGGCGTTGTTGAATCTTCATAAATAATTAGTGATGACACGTGTTTGATATCCATTTGTGGTTTTGTTTGTTTGTTTGTTTTCCTTTTTTCATTTTTAACACAAAAGAATAGAATATTATTATTACATATTCACTCTTTTTGATATAACCATGGCTTGCAATACAAGCATGAACTATCTCGACATCCGTTCCCTTTTCAGGATATAGTTTTCAATTTGCAATTTCTCGTAATAAAACTACTACGAAAAACTGTCTGGAATAGATTTAAATATTCTTTCTTTGAAAACAACCTTTTAATCATTGAATATATATCATGACCATCTGTTTAGATATTGTAATAACCCATTAAGTGCCTTAATATTTCCGCATGCTAAGAACAGATTATTCCCACACGTGACCCGGGCATAAAATATAATAGTAAAAAATAGGGCAGGTTAGTAAGTAAAGAACTGTATCATTAATTTTTACCCGACAGCTTTCGTTGTTGTAATTTACTTTGGAATGGAAAGTGAAACCAACCAAATGATCTTGAAATCGGAACAAAAATAAAACGTTATCAGTGGAATAAAATAAAACGCCGATGAACCATAAAGCGCCAAACCCTCAAAACAGCTGTTGTCTTATATTTGCATAAAGTTCATACTGTCAGGCTTATTAATTTAGCTTTTTTTATATATATTTCAAATGTGTCTAACGCATAATGTTATCGACAATAAAAGAATATTTGAAAGTATTGGAAGAGACAATAGGAAAGTATTAACTGAAACAAACCATTGGTGAATTGTGTAGTTATAGTAATTCAATAACAGGTTTTATTATTTTACAGATACTTTGAGTGAGTTAATATTTATTGTATGCTGAACCAAAAAAGAAACATTCGCAAAGTATGTGCCAGTTGTTCAATGGTACCACTTAGATGTACACACTTATATACATGTAGTAGCTCGTAAAACTCGTTTTGTTTGCAAAATCGGTCAGCTAATCCCCGTATAAAAGCCTAAAATGTTTATTCAACGTAAAAATCGAGTTTCAAAAGGATTGAAAAACTGCACTAAAATATCTACATTCAAACTTGGAGAAAGTTTCTTTTTTGTTTTAGTATATTTGAATTGTTGAACTTTGAATAACCCCAAGCCTGAACTACATTCTTCGGAGCATCACTTATACCTACAATTGCATGAACAACGAACTTTTTCTTGTTTGTATAGATAAACAGGAATTTCAAACAAAAGAAGACAAATGCGTATTTCGCCTTTCTGTACTAAAATTAGTGAAGAAAACAAAAAAGTCCCAGCAACGAATTAACCTTAATTGTTGGTAAAACTGCTAGTATTTATGACACGTATAAGAAAATCGAACCGAAAACTAGACTCGTAGGTGGATGATAAATAAATATTGACAGAAAGAGAATTCATCTGTAAAGCCATTCATTAATCAAAACGCCGACCTTTGATATTTCGTTATCAATTTTCTCTCCTTTTCTATGCCTGGTCATTTTCTCCAATTCTTCTTGCCTTGTTTAGTTTAAACATATTTTATTTCGAACATTTTACACATACAAGATTTACATACAATGGTGAAATAATACAATACAATGCTGAAAAAGGATCAGATCCGAAAGCATAAAATGCTTATAAAGGCCTTTAGCCTTGTTTCAACAAAACGTTTTCCATTTTTGTGAATCTGTTTGACGTATGTTTAAATCAAAACGGTTAATTACTTGTTTCTTTAAAGAATTTTCTCTCACATTATAAATAAAAGAAAATGCTAACAAATGTCTACTTTAAATTTCAAATATTCTGATAGTGTATTCAAATTTTAGCTGAAATATATGAATACAATTTGGCGTCGGATTTCAATGACGTCATTATATCAACGATCATTTTTCATAACGAGAATTATTTTCAATCTCAAGGGAAATTTCAAATACGCCAACATCAGTTTTAAATTACTGATGAGACATTTGAATATAACAAAAAATTATAATTAATATATTTAAAAGATAAAACAATTCTTCTTGTTTTCTTATAAGATCAATAATAATTGTCAGATGTTTTATCTTGAAGGTTAAAAGTCAATGTTTATAATAATGAATCAAATCAATACGGACAATAAGTATAATATTATTATAGAATCTGGCAAATATAGCAGATTTTCAGAAACATTACACAGCTACTTAACCTCTTGTTATCATTATCAATATTTCAAAACTTTTTAAATTATATTTTAATGAAATATTACTAAAGTGAGAAATCGTTAAGCTATAATAATAATATTTATTTATAGAAATATTTATAATCAAGGATATTGGATAAACTGGTTAGCAACTGTTTTCTAAGTAACATTAAGAATCTATGTTATTTAAGAAATACAATTATGACACGAGTAAAAAGATTTTATTTAAGAACAAATTAAAGAATGGGGAAATGATTGCAAGGAAAATTAAAAATAACAGGAATGAATTTTTGTTAAACATTACCGCAAAATTTGTTCAACCTACCAAAAACTGTCTTATTTCCACTTTTGAACATTAAGTGAAATTAATTTAAATGATAAACAAGTGTTTTGAACTTCATAAAGCATGAATATTATTAGTCTTGAATGTCATTTTTTAAATACTGTACGATCTTTTGAAATGCTGCAAAGCAAAATATAACTTGAACAAAAAACAAGGTATTTTAGTAAATTTCTGAAAACAATCTTAACTTATAAACACAACCTACGAGACAGTGATCATTCTTTAGATGATAAAGATGAACAACAGCGCTAATATTGTATTCAGCTTATGCTCTAATGACAGTTAGCCGTACAGTACCATTCATCAAAAGAGATTTAAAGCTCTGTTAAGCTGATAATATTCCTTTTTGAATAATCATTTGAATACTGATTGTTTCATTCGTGAAATATTTAGGATAATGCTGATACACAGGCGATGCGAGATTATTACGTCGTTTGTCCTTTATTGGCCATCATAAATATTAATAAAATTAAAGTTAGAGCCGAGTCCCATTCAACGTATGAATATGTACACTATGTTATTTAGATATCGGTGATGAATACCAATACACACTTGAATGTTTTGTCTTAAAGGAATATTTATCCGCAACTAAAATATCATTACAAGCAGTAGAATTATAAATACCAGTTCTAAAAATCATATTAAATATAGAATGTATTGAATATTTGTTAAAGATATTGCAACAGAAATTCATAACGTAGCGTTATAAGAAGAGAAAAGGCAAGTTTCTTAATGTCATTTTAATTTGTTACTTTAATAACAGCGTTGTTGAAAATATATAAAATTGTATAAAATGTCAATGTTCTGTAATTAATGTGTCCTCGGAACGGGAAACTTCTCACGTAGTGTACTAATTTGCATTGTATATGTGCTATGAATTTGCATGTCTCACTGTGTATTTGTATTGACATTTGCCTCCTTTTGGCATGTTAAAATGAAATAAGTGAATAAAAAAGAATTTGCATTTTCTATATCTAGAATTGGTGCATCTAATATTACAAAATTTGAATCATGCAAAGAGCGTTTTGATAACTTGTTAGCTTGATAATGATTTTTTTTTTATAAAAACACATTGGATGGAAGATGACAGTTATTTCTGAGACGCATGCACTCAAACAAATATCAAAGACAAATAATGACAATAGTTAAAGTGATTTATCTGGGCGTAATGATCATTTGTGGTAGTTTCGTTGAAATATAAAAGCTTGTTGTAGACAGAAATAATCAATCCTGCATTTGCACTGTTCTTACTGTTATATAAGCTCTGAAACAAAAACTTTTGCTCGTAGGAATGAAAATAAAAAGACTTATGCTCTGTTCATTGTGAGAAACTACAAAAATGTTAAGGAAATGTACAATTACACAAGGTTTAAAGTAACAAATATAAGTCATATAGTCTCTCGTTTATATCATACAGTATTTTTTTAAGTAAGTCTTTAAATTTTATCATTACTGCAAGAACAAACAGTCAATGCAGTAACGTTTGTTATGACAAGAAGAAGAGATAGCACAATCATATACTACTTTCCCGTTAGAATATTATCCCAGAAAAGACGGCCAAGCAGGTGTGATAAAATGAAAATCATTTATAATTGCCAAGTTTACATTCTAACCGATATTTCTTTGCTTGTAACTGACAATTCATGTTAATCATATGAACTCCTGAGCGGAATTGTAAAGTTATTGAAACAAATAACATTTTAGTAATTCTGAAAACTTGTGAAGAAAACAACAGCAAAAGTTGCTTTTGTCGGATTAGAAATATGATCTGAAATAGCTTTATTAAAAGTTGTTTTTTATACGAGTATAAGCGCGCTTGCCAGTGGTCTGTCAATACAATTTGAAATTTATATAGTCATTTATTTAAATATCTATTCAATAATCTTATTCTGTTCTTTTTAAACGTCTAGAAAATCTCGTTTCAATTGAAGAGATTTTAATATAATAAATATATATCAAATATTAAATAACTACTAAGCAAAGTGACAACTTTTAGGAAGACATATTAATCTGAGTCTTACATCATTACTTATGTTATTCTTCTGATCATACATGTTTTCATACTTTATTTTACCCGAAACATTTATTCAAAATACGACGATAATATAGTAACCACAGTATTATTTGTAATACTAGTCACGGTTACATCCTTCATTTAGGAAATCGACAAAAGACATACATGTGCAACACTTTAATCTTGTCATGAAACGTTTAACAACGAATTCTGTATATTAATGACATATCTTACTCGAAAGAAACAAATGTATTTATCACCTCTTTCCTGGCTAAAGATCATCTTACAGGCAAACATACGTTGCTGCTTATGATATTTTTATTATGTTAGTAAAATAACTTCTTTTTCATATTTAATTGTTAAAAATAAAAAAATCAATGTTCGTTGAAGACCTCTTTTAATATGATGTTAAAAATGAAACAATTAGGAAATTATTGTTTAAGTCGCATTATTGCAATATTGCCAGTTTTTGACGTTGTTTTACATCGCACCAGCATAGTAAAAATAATCTGGAAACAAAGTGATACCTCGGAAGCATTAATCACAACAAGATTACAAGAGACTCGGTTTGACTGAGTCTGTACATGAGGGATTAAGGTTATATTGCGACTTTAAAGCTTAAGGAAGACTTAAGGTGCCACTCTGCATATCATTTCAGGCACACACGGGTACCTGAGTACAGCCACCGACGTTCCGCAAGGTAGATGGGGAAATATTGATGTTTTTAAATAACAGCAGATAATTTAACTTTTTTTCTACCATAAGAAGTCATCCTTTGAAACGCATTTGAGCAAATTAATTATTTTGATGAATTAAATGATTGCCTGTGAAACCAAAATATATCTAACGTGAAAATTAAGAGAAAATGCATTTAACTTTCAAAAGTTTACAACGAACTGTGGTCACAAATTTGTAATTTGGTAATTTAAGGGCATTTGAGCAGCGTTCTGAAAGAAGCTTATGCAACTGTATTAAACATGTAAAAAGTTGAATTTCGATGTTATCCATCGATGTTATTCTCTAATGATTTTAAAGTCGAAAATTACAATCATAATTATTATGTATTTTCTATAATTAATCAAAATGTACATATAAGGAAATAAATGCTAGCCTTGGACACAACAATGGGTGATATTACAGTAATTGTCCAGGTGATCAAAAGTAAATCCGATCAATCTTTGCATGAAGTATACTCTGACTGTTTATGCTTTATATACTATATACGTACCATCTTAAACTCTTCATATACGAGTCTAATCATTCGGTATGTTTTAATTAATGTATTTATATTTAAAATTATTATTATTCAATAATATTTAAATATATTATTACGTTTCAGTATGTTATGCAAGTTTTTACATGATACATGTTACTTCGCAGACCAGACAGAGTGTTGTATTATGATACTGTTCAGTTTGAAAATATAAAAAAATACTAATCAATTTCCGTTTTCTTAAAGTCTAGATAGGGAATTGCAAAGATAATTAAAGTTGCTTTTATCCTGCATACTGAAGAGGTTATTACACAAATGTTGTTTATATGCATACTTCAGGGGATACTTGATAGTCAAATTACATATCAAGAACTAAATCTGCTTTTAAACGGAGAAATGTGAATGATAAACTAGCATATAAACACAAAGGGTACAAATAAAAAAGGAATAACGATAAAATAATATCTGTTAAAGGGAGACACAGGCAAAATTCTCTTTTTTTCGTTTTGAATTTTTCAATATTTAATCTGTAGATGTCCTAAAAATGAATACACAAGACAGTCACAGGAACAAAACTTTTCTTAAGTAAAGAATAAAATGGTACTTAACCTAGACTTGTTTCCATCATAAAATATCCACAATATCTGTTGATGTAACTTCAAGGGTGTGTTTAAGTCATATGACTTGTTTGAAAACTGTCGGCGTCTTAATTCCATTCAATATATATTGATTTATTTACCCTTCAAACCAAAATTATAAAGAATTTATACAGAAATTCATACTGGAACTTTAAAAATTGTGATTTTAGCGTGATTTGAGTACAAATGACCATTTAAATATTTTTCTCATTAATTTTCCTGAGAATCCCTTTAATATATATATCAAATGAAAATGAAATGAAAGTTTTGTCATTTACTGTGATCAAGAAATATTTCAAATTCAATCAACATTTGATACTGTAATAACTGATACTGTCAATCTTGGACTCAAAAATCATTCAAATATACATGCAATGACATAAAATTTTCAGTGTCCAATGTAAACAATTGAAAATCTTGATAATAATTTTCGTACATTATTTCCATTTAAGGCAATATCTATATTCCTATAAATGATGATTTTTTTCTCTTTTGTTTCATTACTTCTTATTTTGCGCCATTCGAGTCATTCTAGAAATTTGTCAATTTATCATAGGAAATTGTTAAGAAAATGTAAACTATATACAAAATCGCCTCCAATTTTCTCTCCAAAAAATATATTAAATATCCTGTAACACAATTTTTTCATGGTTTTATTTCATAAATATGATGCTTAAATTAAGATTTGTCAATATTGTATGTTCCAATAAGCATTATTTATAAAGATATTACCCAATTTAACATTTAATGTAAATAATGGGAGGTTATTAGAAATTTATTTTCTATAAATTTTTAGTCAAATTTTCCAATAAGAAATGAATGCATGTAATTTATTGTTTAAATATCATGTGCACAAATATTTGAAGTACACATTTTACATATTCTTTGTTGTTTGAAAATTGGTTTATTTGCATAATTATTTAAATATATAATTTTGCAAGTGTGTTATACACACAGTAACAATATCAATCACAAAACATGCAGGATCTTTAGTGAGAATAATAAGCTTCTGTAATATCAAAACACATGACGAAATGAAAACATGGTTTAATGCACAGAGTGACCAACTACTTTGATAATTACATACAAGATATATTGATGACCGCTAAATTTTGTTTTGTTTGCTAGCGTTTTTGGACGTTTCCAATCCGTTTTCTTCACCAAAGAAATATTTAGTATGTAATAACACACACAAGTAAAAAATTTAAAAAATGCAATTAAACCAATGATTTAGCTACTAAAATTCAAAAATGTACATGTTTGCGCAGCAACCTATGAAACCGCTTTGTAAAGGATTCGTTTCGTTAACATATGTGACACTTCTTCAAGGAAAAGTACACTTATGTTCTACTGACATGTTAATAGTAATGTTCTGTTACACTACCATCATGTTATATTTAGTAAATACTCAGACAAATTTACAACACTTCGGATGTTAATTTCTAGTAACACAGCAGATATCTTTCAAATGATACTTTCATGTTAAAAACTTATCGTTTAAGACAAATTGTTGAAATTTTAATAAAATATACACGTTTAATACAAGAGAAATTAACAACAGCCTAAAGTAATGCAAATTGTAAATTGTGTTTGAAAACATTTGGAAAATATAAACTCGTGAATCTACTTACACGTTGGAACAATTAATTTGTTTCAATCAAAGTTAGTTTAAGTATTTTTTTGTTAACTTAAACCCTCTTAGAAAAATGAAAAGTATGAAAGTGGCTTAAAAAAGTGGTGAAACTCTAGTTATAGAGAATTTATGTTAAGGTTGGTAAAGGTTTTATTTCAAAGTCAATTTTAGTTCCGGTTACCTACTTTAAGCAATACATAGGAACCATATATGTATTGTAATATTACTCGATAACAACTATCGATATGGTGATATTCTTAATTGAATTCCAAAGACAATGACATTTATTCAATAACTGACAAGCGCAATACATGTATCCAATGTCATGAACACAGACAACATTTTAAGATCTATGAAACAAATTGTAAAGCAAGTTAATTCCCACAAGTATTTGACCACTGTATCACTAACGGTTTTTAAAATTGATATTACCACTATTATAGTAAATGTTTTGTAACATAATTGTATAGCCTTAAATCTTTTTGCATAATAAGGAAAATACCACAAAACAATTTATTTCATTTGTGTTTGTACAGGGTGATTGTAATTTGTCTACGAATTGTCGCTTTAAAACACCATACATGCAAGAAATACATTCAATTAATGCCTCGTTCTTGTCCAGAAGCATCTTAAATATTTATAGGAAAATTGTCTGAGGGGTGGTAATATATGCGATACTGCTTTTGTAAAAAGACATTCAACATGTAATTATCTACGTAGATGTAGTGATTTTCACAATTGTAAGGAAAACTGTAACTTTCCTTTGGGAACTGACATACATAGGTACGTCAGTGTCAGAAAAGTGCTAATGGCAATAATTATACCGGATATTTATTTATGTCTATTTATTTCGAGAACAGTTACAAAACATTTGTTTTCTGACGTTGACGTTATATGTTTTGGTGTGTGCCGCTTTCACCGATATATTTTATAATGTTCTAAACTTGACAGACAAACGGCATTGCAAAAAATACAAGTGACATCAATTATACATTTATTAGGAAGTTTTCATTATAACCCATTTCCTAACAATGGTGGCATGTTCATTGAAAATAACAGTTTCGAAATAAATAGTTAATACGTTACAGTCTAGCGCATAATTTTCATTTGATTTGATATAATGCGGAAAACAAGAAGTCAGTACAGTATTTATTGTGGTCAGACTGCAATATTACATTTTTTAAATATAATTATACTGAAGGATTTGGTATAGGTATTTATCCATAGAAAACTTACATATTGATGATTATTATATTAAGTAAACATGTATGAAAATTATTTAAAACATCGAAAGTAAAAAATGAGAGGAGGAGGTTTACAAAGACATAATGTCTCTGATTTGTTACTTTCGTCCTCGTTGTGATTTGAGAATGTTTTATCATATATCTATTGAGATACAGAATACAAACCAAATTGTAAAAAAAATATCATTACAAAGCTCGTATTATTCTATGCATACCTACTGTTGAAATTAACAGCGCACTTTTATTTTATGAGATTTTCCATTTTTAAATGTATCAAATAGCTTTAGGAAATAATTATTCAACGAGATTAACAATGGCCCATAGTAATTATTCGGCCTTATCTTTTTAATAAAATATCAGCTTCCTCATATTTTCCTTAGATTTGCAAAATGCCTCATGGATCGCATAGATTATTTTATATACGGTTGATTGTTATTCAACTGAAATTATTTTGCTTTAAACAAGTTTACTTATATGTATATGGTATTTGATTTATGCATGGCAAATAAATTTTGATGTCAAATAGATGTAAACTAAATAGATGTTAAGGTAAATCCTAATTTACAAACATACACGTTGATGATAAAAAAAATGTGAAAGATTATTATAAATGATCACCTTTCTATATAAACATGATGTTCATGAAATAAATGATTATATTAAATTAAAGCAAATGAAATAAATAATAGAACGATATGTATTTCCTTAACATTTTCAGTTACAAATATAGTATTTTGTCACCACATTGATATGAAAATACTATTGAATGAACAAAACTGATAAGAACAATTATATTGACAACCAAATAAAGTACTATAATTGCTTTATAGACTAAGATAGTTTTCAATCATCTACACAATAAATCGTTGGTAAAACTATAATAATTGTTGTTTTGGAATACAGATTGTTCTTAAAGAGACAAATACAGATAACATAACATATGCTCGTTAGTAATGATGCGTCTCTATTTCGGAACAGATAACAAAATTAGATAATTATGTTTTTCTAAAGCGCTGAAAAAATAGTAAGATTTTATCTGTATCAGTAAATCTAAATTTTCTTTTTGTCGCGCTTATTGCTAACTAATCAAATATAATATAACAGTGATGTAAGCAAAACCCCGTTTTGTCTTGATTTGCAAAGAACAGTTTCATTTCAGTATTACATATATAGTTATTGTAGGTGTTGATTTATATAAATATCATTTTTATTTCGATATTAAATCAAAATATGAATGACCAGATGTCACCGTATCTGATTTTATAATCCTATGTACAGAAGGTAAAGCTCAGATGGACGTTTGCAATTTCAGACAATGCTCCGTTCATCTAGTATATATAGTAGTTATCTTTATTCTCATTTATCAAACTTGTATGCAATAAATGGTCCGTTATCATAGTGTTTTGACTTGGAATCAAATATGAAATATAGATATATAAAAAGGCAATTTTTTTTCATTATAGTATTTGTTAATATTTATATAGATGTAAACAACATTATATGGATCGAGTTTTGAAAAAAGTTCTTTATCAATGCACAATTTCTAAAGTACAAAAACGAAACTTTAGATATATTAAGATATACGGTTTTCAACGCCTGATGTTTGGAGATAACTATATACTATCAAAACAACACTATACACTATACTTTACACCTTTATTTAGCTACTTTTTACGTTACCACAGCACTATCTACCATTATGATTATGTAAATACGTTATACAAAATAGTAATTGTTTCTGCGTGACTGTACTTAGCATTTGTTGTAATATTTCATATATGTTTCCAAAGCGATAAAATACATAATTAACGCTCATATTAAAATAAAGTTGCGATTTGTTTCTCTAATATTCATGCGTTATGAGACATTTATACAATGAATACATTTTCCTTTAAAAATCTACACAATCGAAGCGTGCGCATTGCATTAAGAAATAAAATAGCGTTAGGTGATTTTGTATAATTGTCAGTATAGTATGTATGTTACCATGATTTTGAAATTGTGTATTACTAAGTTTTTGCATTTAAAAAAAAATATAAATTGCTTTGTTTAAAGGCCAAGACAGATTTCAAATCACCCAAGCTATGATTAAGGTTTGAAACTACGGTTATATTGCTTATTGAAGAGGTTATAAATAAAACAAATTTAAATGTTTGTATGCCTATCAAGTCATATAGTGCATGTAACGAAATAAATGCAGCTTATCAGTAAAACACTATCGTAATTATTAAATGGAATTTAATGCAAAGACAGGTAAATGTTATCTTTCAAAGCAAATTTCAAGCCTCAGTCCAAAACTTATATTGTGTTCACTCAAACAGAATGTTCTTTTTTCCTGCTGTGATCAATTCCAAAATAAAGATATTTTTATTTTCAAAATGTGTTTGTTGCATTAAAGTTCATGCATTTTATGGTAATTGCTCTCAATTACCTAAATGAAATCAAATATCATGGTATTTATATATTATCAGTGCTGTTTTCTTCGACCTACAAGTGAATCCTTTTAGCTGAGCTTGTTATTCAAGACAATTTGTTTTAAATACATTCTTAGAGAATTTAATTTTGAAACATGCAAGACATTTCTATTTAAGCTCTCATATTTTACGTAATATGAATTATCGTGTGTCAGTATAATTAGAGGCGTTCATTTCTCCATTCTTGAGGCAGAAAATTACAACACTGTCTACTTTTCAGAGATACAGAACAAATTGGACAATAACAAATTGAGTAAGCCATATAGAAATGGATACCTTAGATACGTTGTGAAATATACGAAGCGTAACTATGTGTTTTCACAATTAGCTGGTGTCGTAGTAATATTAAATAAAAGTAACTATTGGTTTCTTCTTATTTTTAATGAAATTGAGTGAAAAAAAAGCAATAGATAATAATATGTTTATAACAACATTTCATCAAAAAATTGTTTAAAAGCTTATAATATAATAATTTTATTTATTATTTTGAAAATAATTTCGTTCCTTTTTTGTTCAAATAATCTATAAATGAACCTAATTGTGCTGTCCGGACGCTGATTTATCGGCCTCGATGAATATCACATAAGCCGATTCCATAGCCTTGGATATACACCTCATGCAATAATTGGTTATTATAATGAAATATAATACGATGTGACAAAATATAGGATATATATAAACTGGTATAAAAGTCAATACTCAATGTTGTCACATAAACAAAAAAGAACATGACAATAAAAGAAAACCATTGATTCACAATTACTATCAGGTTGTCCTATAGTATTCTCCGGGGTTAAATTGTCTTGTAGCTTTGATGCTTATTGTTCTCAGAAACAATGAAAAAGATAATAAATAATATTAACAGCCAACAAGAGATCCAATTTCTATTATCATAAAAAGCATCAACAACATCTTATTGCCATGAATTTGCATAGCAATTACCCCCTTGTGTTATGACTAAGGTTGTTTATGTACTAAGTATCTAATTTATAAATACAACTTTGAGAGGTCTATATAACAACTTGTTCAAAGAAATTATACATGTTACATTCTTTAATGATAGCATTAGATGTAAGATGCTTTTCAAATGAAAATGACATTTTAATACTGCTCTGATGCATCAAAATAAGTGATTAGATAAGAAGTTTGAATTTCTTGCATACATTAGCTGAGTCACATAAGACAGAAAGACATGCAAGAGATTATTTCAATATTTTACTTAAAAGTGCTATAGAAAATACTAATAAATCATGCACATTAAGTGGTATCATTTTATCCGATGCAGTCAATTTAAACGCCGATGAACAATAAGCGCAATGCCCTCATTAAGTTTAAGACAGTTGTGTTCACGTATTTGCAAATGAGACATAGGGTTCACACTGCCAGGCTTATTCCCAGCAAACATACCTATATCGGGCCGATATCGGCTATATGATGGAATATCTGTGTCGGCTACCATATATCGGACCGATGTCTATCCGATATTGACATATTTCACTGATATAGGTCCGACATCGGTCCGATTTATATTCGTTTGACATGATTTAAGTTTTATCATGGTAACGTTTTTTAGCATACAGGACCATGAAACCGGGAAAAAATTTCCGAATTTTAACGCGTTTAACCATTGAACGGATATTTATCGTAATTTGCACAATGGTAAATAGTTACCTACGCACCGTACATCCGGGCACGCTTACATTTGGCGCAAAACTCAACAAGGGACAAAAGTTCGAATATTTACAATCGCTGGGTAATTTAGCATTTTCTAATACCTTTTTGATAAAATATCATTAACATAATTGATATACTGGTTGAGTGCTATTGAAATTTTGAAAAATAAATAAAAAATATATGGACAAGATGGCTTTGATTTTATAGTCATACAATTTCGCGATCACGTTAAATTGGGTTGGTAATAATTTCTTTTAAACCTATAGGACCTTAGCAACTTGTTGACATAAATAAGAAATAATTTGTTCTTAAGTTTAAGCAAGACTTTGCCATTAAATTTTGTTGAAACAAAATAATTAAAAGTTACATTTTGACAGAGAAAATTCAAGTTCGAAAAGATATGCGTTGCAAGGTCTCCATTATCCATACTAAAACAGCATCAGTGTTTTGTTTTTTTTTACTTTTTTTGCTTACTTATATTGAAAGTTATGTTTCTCATTAAATAATATTTTTGTATTTTAGCACGAGATATCCGCATTTTTACCCTATTAGAAAAAATGTCTCGACAACAGACACAAATATTGGACACTGTTCATCGGGTATTTGGTGTCGTGTCAAAGTTGGAAAGTCAAGATGGTGGTGGACCAACTGAATTGCCTGATGATATTCATTTACCAGTTACAAGCATTGAAGAACTGGAGTTGGTTGAGACAGGTTTACAAGAACCTGGTTGTTTCAATGGCTTGGTAAATTTATTTTCATTAGTTAGAAAGATGTTAATTTTATCTTTGCACGAAATGAATTTATTATTGTTTTTGAAAACAAGTGTTTTTGCTAAACTTTTTTTATGTCACTAAAATTTTGCACACTAGTTTTCTGTCCGTCATACTGTTCTTAAAAGTTTTTGGCCTGTCATTAGTGTGCTTTTGTTTGTAACACAAAAGACATTATATTATTACTCTAGTGTAATATGTAGACATTATATTATAACTAGTGTAATATAGTATTTCTTATATAGAGAATATCTGTTTGTTTTGCATGTAAAATTGAAAAATATTTCACTGAGGAAACACCAGATGCAATATTAATTTCATGGCATGCATTGCAACGAATGAAAATAAAATACCTATTGTTCACGAATGAAATATATTTCAATCTTATAATGTAAAACAAATAAATTTTCTTTTTATTTCATGCTTTTTTCATGATTTTAAATATTTTTTACTGATTTGCTGCCTGACGTCGCGCATTCTCCTTTATGAAGTCATAACATCATGATGTCACATCATCAAGATGTCACATCATCAATTTTGAAATATAATCGGATTAGTCCTGTTAAATCCTCCAATTTTGTTACACTTTTAACATGATAAATGATGACATCGACTTTCTTTTCTTAAAGAAAGAACATTTACGTATGACGGCATTTTTTGGGCCTGTTATTCCATTTAGTTATATTCTTTTCATCTGCATTCAGATATAGTCCGGCTACAGTGAAAATGATATATTATAAATTTCAGTAGTGGTTTATCAAAATATTATCTATCACAGTGAAACACTGGAAAAGCATGAAATAAATGGCCTTATTACACTCCTGTGAATTATGTGTCAAATGCTTTTTGAAACGTTAGAAATGTGTTTAGAACAAAAAATATTTCAGGTCACATACCTGACACTGCAAGGAGGTATCACAAGAAGCGATATGTCAAAAAGAGTCATGAAACACTGCATGTCAAATCAGTTGGCACTTCAGTTCAACTGGTTTGGCAAGAAAGGGAAGAGAGCGTTTGGGAAACTGAAGCTGGCCAAGGCAGTGCAAAGTAATTATTTTATTTTCATTTAAAATTTTATGGATAACCAAACACATAGTTGTTACAGACAGTAAGAAACCTGCATATTTGACTTAGATATTTTATTAAAAAGAAGAAAATATATCACTATGTTCTCACCTCTGCATAGAAAAGGATATTTCATAAAAAATAATATATCCCAAACTGTGATTTTATTGCTTAATTAAATGTTTGGAGTTCAAATGCGAGGAATTATATCAGGAGGGAGTAGCCTGATTGATATAATGATTGTATTCGAATATCATAGCGATTTCATAATGCAGTGAAATCACTTTTTTGGATATATTATTTCGATTAAAACAACAACAGATAAATACTGCCGTACCTAGTATTAAGGTACACTGCGTCTGATTTGTTTCCATACTCATTTTCAGCGCCTCACATTTTTAAATGCTAATGTCACATATCTGTAAATGGTTTCGTCACATGTTTAAATACAGTGATTTTATTGCATAATAACACACTTCAGGTCCTTCTGTGTTTAATAGAGGAAAATGCAGGTTGTGTTAGAATATTATATAAATTTTGGATAAAGTTAATATTTTTTATGATGTATACCTTAACTTGATGTGTTAATTGATAAAAGCATAATATTCAGTTTAGAACACTTGAATGTATGGAGAAGTTAATATTTTAATTAAGTATATCACAAAAATTTAAGGAGTATACATTGTATATAGTCTACCACTACATGTGTCTATAAAGTTCTGCCAGAACAAATAAGTAGGTAGATCTTATTTTCTTTTTTAATTATACTTACAGAAGCAGTCATGAAATGTAAAAAATGTACAGCAGCTGAAGTCGAATTAGATTGTAGAGAATGGTTTCGAAGTGCATGTGACAGAGACGGGGGCCGTAAAAGAAGACAAAAAACCAATGAAGGTGTCCAAGAAACACCCACTGAATAGAACTTTTAAATATATTTATAGCGATATTGAAAGAAAAAAGATGGCTCTTTTAATTTGGAAGTAATGTAAAGGACTTGTATCATTCTAGCCTAATAGTTCAAGAACATATAGCCTAAGAAGAATAAATCATACATAAATAGTGATATAGTTAAACTAAACATTATTGAGATATATTTAAGAAACAATATCAGTTTCTGTGTTGTTCATCGGCTATTTAAAATCAGTTTAAGCTTGTGTGTCAGGCAGGATTATATATATTGTGTTTACATCGTTGCTGGATTAATGATTCTTCAGCCCCTGACCAGTTTAAAGTGACGCCATTCTGGCACTTGTATGAACAAGCTGCATACTTGGGATGACGTTTTTATGGTGCTTACGAGTTCGCGTCAATTTGTCTTATAAAACTTATATCAATCTGTTGGGTCGGTGAATGTGAGATGTTACTTTAGCATCATATGAAAAGAAGAAAAAAAGTGAACTGAAAACATCAGAAAAAGTGCGTTATTATTTTTGCCGTAAAAAGAATTTGAAAACTATTTTATTGAGGGAGAACAAAAAACAGCGGCATATTTGTGTAGTCCATAATCAGTGCTTATTGGAAGTTTACGCCGTTAAAATCCTTCTTTGTTATAGAAACAAAATCTCAAGGAGTGTAAGATTTATATAAAATGTACATATTGTTATTGTTTTTACTCATTCAGTATTTCAATCGCACATATCAAATATTGAGATTATGGTCATAGCTTCATGATAATCAAATAATTTTTACAATTATAATACTAAATCCTGCGATTTGTGAATCTATAATTCAATTATTGTTTTTTATTCATTATTATAGGTTGTTTTTTTGTTATATGCTTTGTAAAAATATTATAAATCCATTTTATTACCATGCCTTGCCAAATGTATAGTCAAGTCTAGTCTTTATTTTTTTGCATTGTTCTTTACATTGTTTTATTCTTACATTTATTTTCTTTAATAATTCTGCATAATTGCTGATATGTTTCATTTATTTTTTTCTATTATTGCATAATAGCTGAAGTATAGAGAGAAAAAAACACCCATACAAATGCAATGTTGTAGATTCATTCTCAGTTTTTAAATGGAATTTAAATCGTAGCTTTTGAACATATTAAGTTTTATTATTGGCATTTTTAATTTGTTTGTTTATAATGTTTTACCAAGGAAGCAGAACTAAATTGAATTATTACTAGTCTTTTATATCTTTTTTTAGTCAGGTATGCTTTTATTTAAAGTGAAGATGTATATTTGTTTAGAAATGGAAGCATGAGAAAAGAATTAACAGTGATGTTTGTACAATATATATATTATTTATCAACAGAAATAACAATTGAAGATGGCCATAAGGAGTTGTTTACCAATTAATGCAATCTAATGTAAAAGTCAAAAAATATTATTTAATGTGGGAATCTGAATATTAGTTATAGTATGATAAAATGATATAATGTCATCAGTGGGGAACTTTCTCAAGAGTGAATCTATTATATTCTTTAAAATTTTGATTTCTTAAATTTTATGTCTTCATTATAAAGATTCAGTAACCATGACAATTTATTTTCTTATTTACTTTCAATAATTATATATTAACAAAATTAATATGAGTGTTATTCTATTACCAGTATAATGTCTGTGAATTTTAAAGGAAATTTTTGATTTCATTTAAGAAATGGACTTAAATGTCTATTTAATAGATTAATGATACAATTAGACTTCCTTAAACACTAAAAAAACTATTACAACATTAAATAACATAGATTGAAGACTAATATTGTTTTTTTTTTTTTTTTTTTTGGGGGGGGGGGTGTTGTGCACTTTTTCTCACATACTTCTCAAATTTTATAACAAAACGATGAAAAATGGATTGTTAAAAATACAAATATATTTTTAGCTCGACTATACGAAGTATATGGAGAGCTGTCCTACTCGCCCCGGCGTCCGCGTCCAGATTTCAGATTAAACTTAAAGTTTTGGTGCAGTAAAATATTTTTCACTATAACTTTGTCATTTCTAAAGGCATCAACTTTAAACTTAAAATATATGTTCCTTATCATCAACCACATCTTATGTGACAAGGTTCATAACTCTAGCACCAATATTTTCAGATTTATCTCCCCTTGAACTTAGAATTTTCCTTAAAAAATACAATTTTTTACTGTTACTTCTTTATTTCTAAAGGGATAAACCTCATACTTCAAATATATGTACCTTATCATCATCCCCATCTTATGTGACAAGGTTCATAACTCTAGCACCAATATTTTCAGATTTATCTCCCCTTGAACTTAGAATTTTCCTTAAAAAATACTATTTTTTACTGTTACTTCTTTATTTCTTAAGGGATCAACCGTATACTTCAAATATATGTACCTTATCATCATCCCCATCTTATGTGACAAGGTTCATAACTTTAGCACCAATATTTTCAGATTTACCTCCCCTTGAACTTAGAATTTTCTTTAAAAAATATTATTTTTTACTGTAACTTATTTATTTCTAAAGGGATCAACTTCATACTTCAAATAAATGTACCTTATCATCATCCACATCTTATGTGACAAGGTTCATAACTCTAGCACTAATGTTGCAAGAATTATCTCCCCATCAACTTAGATTTTTTTACTAGAAAAATGTTATTTTTTACTATAACTTTTTTAGTTTTAAAGGTATCTACCTCAAACTTCAAATACTTATTCCTTATAATCAATTATATTTTATGTGACAATGTTCATAACTCTTGAAGTAATTTTTACAGATTTATCTCTCTTTGAACTTAGGATTTTCTTTAAGTAACTTTGTTACTTTTTAAGGTATCTACTTCAAACTTCAAATATATACTTCTTATCATTACATACATGTTGTGTGACAAGGTTCATAACTCTAGCGTGACTATTCCTGGAATTATTTCCCTTGATCTTGGAATTTATTTTAACAAATGTTATTTTTTTACTATAACTTAATTAATACATAATTATACATAATTGATTTTTCTTTCATAGTTTTGTCCTCCTTACTGCGTCCAGTATTTTATTAGTCGAGCTTGGCTGTCTCCTGTGACAGCTCTTGTTTCCAATCTTTGTTAAATTTTCTTTTGACTGTGATGTTAACTGCTGTACACAATTAACATACATTTGTTAATAAAAAATATTGATTCTATGATATACATGTATATTTGCCAAATGAAAATAAAAAGCTTATATTTAAGCTCAATTGTGTTTTTTTGTTTATTGGAATGAAAAAATCAAAGTTAAATGTTTTATTAGAAGAAAAATTAAAGGTTAATTTATGTCGGTATGACACCGGCTTCAAATCGATCTAATGATATACAGCCGATATCGGCCCGACTTGTAGCCGGGTTGCACATCCGACATCTGTCCGATATAAGAAATCGATATCGGGCCGACATAACAACTGATATCGGGCTGATATTGGACCGATATAAAATGTTTGCTGGGTTGGCTTTTTATCTATTTCAAATGTATCTAACGCATCATGTTATCGACGACACAGTATAAGAATATTTGAAAATAGTTGAAAAGACAATTAATAGGCAAGTATTAAATGAATCAGGCCATTGGTGTTTGTGTTGTTAATGGTAATTCAATAACAGGTAATTTATTATTTTTAGATACTTTGAGTGAGTAAACACTATTGTATTTGAATTGTTGAACTTTGAATAACCCCAAGCCTGATATACTTTCTTCGGAGCATCAAACGTCTTTGTTACCACAAAAATCACTTATACCTACCATCGTATGAATAATTGTCTTTGCAGATAAGAAAGAAATTCCAATAAAAGAAGTTCTATGCTTTTTTCGCCTTTCTGTACTAAAATAAGTGCAAAAAACCAGAAAGGTCCTAGCAACGAATTAAACTTAATTGTAAGTGAAACTATTATTATCATCAATGTATAAGAAAATGGTTTCGAAGATGGATGATAAATAAATATTGACAGAAAGAGAAGTCATCTGTTAGGCCACTAATTAATCAAAATGCCGACCTTTGATCTATCGTTGTCAATTTTCTCTCCGTTTCCATGCATGGTCAATTTCTCCAATTATTCTACCCTTGTTTAAACGAAACGTTTTCCGTCTTTTGGTCTGTTTGTAAAAATATTGTCTTGGCATTTTTTTTTCATTTTGATATGACTTTGCTTTATATATTTTGAACTTAAAACAAAAACAAAACAAAAGCATCTCAAGATTTTTTCAGTTATGTTTTACTGTCAACAAGAGATAGCCACATCGCAAGTCAAGTATCATTTTAATTTAATGACTGTCATAAATTTTTTTCTATTTTCCCCCATTTTTCTAAATGTTCTGTGATGTCAGTTCCGGCGAGCAAATAATTATGTATATTCAAAAATTTAATACACAAAAAGTGAAATTTTGTTTCCCATCCAGTTATAGATAGAAGAAAAGGTTAGCACATGTCTGGAAACGAAAAATTTAAATGTTCAATATTCTGATAGCACATTATTTCACATCTTTAGCTGAAATATATAAACACAATTTAGCGTCGGATTTCAATAACGTTTTAATGACGATGATCATTTTTCATAACGATGAAGGGAAATTACAAAAATGCGAGCACCAGTTTTTAATTACTGATGACGCATTAAAATATACTCCAAAATCGTAATTAATCTATTTAAGACTTTAAACTTTTCTTTTGATTTTCGTATCAGTTCAACTAATAATTGTCACACGTTTTATTTTAAAGGTCTAAAGTCAATGTTTGTAATAATGAATCAGTATGAACGATAATTATAATATTATTTTAAAATAAATTTTGCAAATATAACAAAATGATAAAATTACAACCATTATAAAGCTTGCGCTTGTTAACGTTATAAATATTTCAAAACTATTTTAATAATTTTTTGATGAATTATAACTAAACCTGAGAAAATCCTAATCTGAGCTATAGTACAGTAATATTAATAGCAATTTTAGAGAGATCTAACGTCCAGGATCTTGGATAAACTAGTTAACAACTTTTTCTATAATAACATTAAGAATCTATGTTATTTAAGAAATACAATTATAACACATGTACAACTTTTTTAAGAATATCATTTTTAAGAAAATATGGTATGAGAGTAAGACATCAAATACCATTTATCAAAAACGACTGAGAGTTATTTTAAGCTGACACTGTTTCTTTTTAAAACAATCTTTTGAATACTGTTTGGTTCATTCGTGAAATATCTAGAATGATGTTGATATATGGATATTTAACGGTACTATTGCAGTGAATAGCTTAAATATAAATGGCCACACTCTTATTACATCAATGAATATCCCTGTCTAATCTAATATTAGCAATTGTTACTCATACAATAGGCGTTTTGATATTGTTTTTTTTCTAGTTTGGGCTTAACTTTTCTTTAATAAAAGCAAAATGGATGAAGGATGATAATTATTTCTAAGACACCAGCACTCAAACACACATCAAAGAGAAAATATTACAATAGTTAAAGTGATTTATCAGGGCGTAACGATCATTTGTGGTAGTTTCGTTGAAATGTAAATGCTGGCTGTAGACAGAAATAATCAATCATGAATTTGTTTTTTTACGGTACTACATGTATTCTCACTGTTTAAACTGTTGCACTTGAATTGGCATCTTGCAAACGAGATAAGCTTTTAAACAAAAGTCAATTTTTGCTAGTATAAATAAAAAAAAACTTAATTATGTTCTGTGTATTTATTGTGATAAATTACAGAAATATTTAAGAAATATACAATTACACAATACTTTTCACTAAACATAACATATGGTATGTCTTTTATATCATATATTCTGTTTAAAATAAGTAAAGCTATGAATTTTATCGTTGCTGCAAGAATAAAGAGTCAAGTTATGACAAGAAGAGATGTATTACTCTCCGGTAAGATCATTTACAAGACATACAAGCAGACGTGTTAAAATAAAATCATTTATAATTGCCGAGTTGGAACAGATATTTATTCTTATATAAAAATCCTGGTTTTTGGATCATCTTACAGTGCAAAAATACGTTGTTTCATATAATATTTCTATAATGTAAGTTAAAATAACTTAAGATGAAAATTCAATAATAAAAACTGAAAATGAAAGTGTAAAGATCGCATTTTTGAAAATATTGCCTGCCAGTTTTGGCTTCGTTTTACCTCGCACCAGCACAGTACAGGTCGTATGGCGACTTTCCAGCTTCACTTGTGGCGGAAGACTTCAGGTGCCCCTCTGTTCATTATTTGAGGCGCCTGAGTAGAACCATTGAAGTTCCGCAGTGCTAGCTGGAAGAATATTGCTTTAACATCTATCAAATAATAGCACCTTATATTACTTTTTACTATAATAAGAAGTCATCCTCTGATACGTATTTCAGCAAATTAATTATTTTATCAAATGATTGACTGTGAAACCAGAATATCTCTAAGGTAAAAATTGAGAGCAAATGTATTAAGTTAAACTTTCAAAAGTTAACATGGTACTATGGATTCAAATTTGTAACATGATAATCCCATTGGATAGTTAAGTGCATTTGAGCAGCGTTCGGTTATGCAACTGTATAAACAATGTCATGTAAAATGTGAGAGTTACTTGTAGTCCACCGATGTTGTTCTCCAATGATTTGATAGGCGATAATTACAATCGTAATTATAATGTTAATGTATTTTGTGTTAGTTAAAGTGTATAGATAAGGCACTAAATTCTAGTATCGGACACAGCAATGGGGAATATTATTTAGTAATTGTCCAGGTGATAAAAAGAACATTTCGATCAATCTTTGCATGAATAATACAGTCAAGATGTTACTCTGACTATGAATACTTAATACATAACTTCTTAAACGCTTTATCTATTTTCCTCATTTGTTTTTTAAAACATTTAATAACTTATAATTGTGAAGACGTGCATATTTGATATAAGTTATAAATAATTAAATGGAAAATTTCAAGAAATCTATATAGACGAGTTTATGGTATGTTTTGATTACTGTATAAATATATAAAATTATACATCGTCATATAATAACAAAGTATCTTATATGGTTTCATTAGTGTGATACAAGTGTTAACATAATGCATATACTACTTGAGATCAGACAGTGTTAGATTATGAAACCGATCAATTTGAAAATTAAAAAAAACTAATCAATTTCCGTTTTCCTAAAGCCTGGATGCGGAATAGTGAAGATGATTAAAGTTGCTTTTATCCTTCATATTGATGGTGTAATTACACAAACGATGTTTATATGCATACTTCAGGGGACGCGTGATAGTCTAATTACATAATAAGAACTCAATCTGCTATAAAACGGAGAAATGTGAATGATAAAATTTGGATATCAACACTAAAAGTACAAATATCAAAGGATTAACGTTTTCTTTAATTTTGTATATCAAATATATTATATCAACATACTGTAGACTAGAAAAAGAAATAAAAGTATACCAGTAAAACCTTTACATTTGTATTCTTAAAGAGTATAGAGTATTAAAACTGTCTTCATAAAATTCAAGAAACAGTTAGGTGTCGTTAAAAATTGTATGGTCGATTATCTAAAGAGTTGTAACATGTTTTCGTCATGTAAGGCCTCGTCTAAACATAGTCAAGTTTCTTACATGTCACATTTAGATAATCTAATTAAATGGCCCTTGCAACATATAATCAAGCACATTTTTTACTTAAATGTCTCATAATGATCGCCCAACATTTATACCTTTGTCTATAGAAAGACTCTCCTGTTTCTATATAATGTGTGAATAAAAAAACAGGAAAATGATGCAATTGATAGATCCCTACTATGACATTTTAATTTAATAACAATACATTTAACCACAAACATTGACATGTAAACATGAACGTGTTCTAGTTTTCTCGCAATGAATTATCTTCATAGATGTCACATAATTTCTCTTTAAAAGTCATTCAAGTAGGGTGTCTACATAATGAAGACAAGCAAATATTATACTTGCATTCAAGACTGGAATGAGTGTAGACGCGGCCTAAGGCCGTGTCTATACCTAGTCAAGTTTCTTATATGTCACATTTAGATAGGCTAAATAAATGGCCCTTTCAACATAATTATAATCAAGCACAATTTTTACTGAAATGTCTTATTAAGATTGCTCAGGATTTATATTTTTCTTCGCAATACTATCATGTTTCTGTAGAAGCGTAAATAAAAAAAGCGGAAAATGATACAATAAGCAAAAAATAATGAAGTAAATGAAATGTGTAAATTCTTTCAAAATAAATGAAAATGTGCGAAAAAAATATATTTTGAGCTTATAAATTGATCCAAATTCTTTATTTGATAAATTTTAAAGGTATTCACTAAATGAACAAGATCATTTTAATTACTATTGATTATACTTTTGCAAAAACATATTTTTTGCTCTGTGTATCAGTGTATCGACCAAGACATTGTAAACATTTACTAAAATTTACAGGTTATGAACACTGAATCAGTAACAAAAAAGGCAGAAAATGATAAAAAAAAAACCACTAAAACACCATCGGGGCACATATTTTGTGTCAAACAGGTGTAATCAGTGTCTTGACAGCTAAAAACGTGTAGAAAAATAGAACGTGTTCTAATTTTCTTGCAAGGAATTCTCTTCTTTGATGTCACATAATTTCTCTTTGAAACTCGGTCAAGTAGGGTGTCTACATTATGCAAGACAAGAGTATATGATACTTGCATAGGATTGGTATTACACACATGAGTATTGTAGGTAAATGAAGATAAACGTTTCATTATAAAATATCATGCTTCAATTTTATGTAGCAACTTTATCGTTCATTCGCTAAAAAGGAAACACAATCTACACTTTTCTATCAAACATATTTGGACAAGTTTGTTGGTTGGTTTGTTTGTTTAATTGTTTGTTTGTTGTATTTGTTGTTGTAGTTGCTTTACGGTTAAAAGAGATATAGCAATGGTCCAAGTTTAAAAAATGATAAAGAACACAACTCACACAATAATAATTAATTTCATATTTACATAAAAGCTTATTAATCTACATATTAAATAATACAGTGAAGATGTCCATGTAAGAATAGTTTTAGGAAATGCTTTGTCATGCATTGTACAAAGTCTCTCTGTAAACAAAATTATAATTGTACAATTATCTGTTAAGAAAACAAGCTCCAAATTAGAATAAATACTTTCAGAGAAATATTTGACAGAACGAGCATTTAGCGTGCAATTTTGAAAAAGAAAAACAAATACATTCATTTTATCAATGAATTTGAAACTATAAATTATTTTAATAGCTTAAACCGAACTAACAAGCAAATATTTTGAAGTTAAATTGAACAATTGAATAAGAATCATTTGATTTTCCGTTAGAATGAAACTGATAGATTTAATGTACTAGATATTTTGCAATCACTACTGAAATTACATTTGGATAATAATGTGTTTTATTTTATTTTTTTTGTAAAATCTATTGAAGAAGGTTATTGTCCCGAATATACATTTTGACGGATAAAGGAAGAATGAAGGGAAAAGCTATTTATTTGTTTGTTTGTTTGTTTGTTTGTTTCTGTATTTGTTTTTTTTTGCGGATAAAATGGCACAATGACATTTTACTTGTCATTTCGCACCGGACAATATCTTAATAAGCCTACTGAGTAACAACAAGTAAATAACATGAGTAAGATGATTAGAATAAAGGTTCATTTCAACACGATTTATTAACCAATGAGTCAAACATCAATTTTCTGACGAAGCTGTCAGAAGTTGTATTTTATAGAAATCGATGTAGATGTGCACATTAAAAACATGTTTATTTTATCAAATTCGGAAAGACCTATGTTGTACATCTTTTTATAACATTACAAAACATATTTATTACAATTACATGATTGTGCAATAATTACATGTATATGACAAGTCAATTTACTAATGATCAAAGAAAAATTATAGGAAATAATTTCTTTGAAACAAAGTGTTTTACATGTTGCATTAAGTAAGCAAAATTTGCCAGACAAACTTAAAAAAATGTGTAAATAATATCCTCATAGATGCACCATCCTGCTCGGAACGCAATTGCAAGGTAAGTCATCGGAATTGTGGCTATATGGCATATTAGCGATTATAAGTGCTGTATTGAAGTCAATTTAAATGATGTTGATCGATCATGAACAGATTTAATATTTTCTCTTTTGTTTTATTAAAGTGATAATACTCGCCAAACTGAATGCAAAAATATAGCCTTTAAATTATAGACTGTGTAACAGAGATATTATAATCGCCTTTTAAACAGTAATTTACTTAGATGACTGAAAAGTAAAAGATTTAATTCCCCAAAATATTTTGTCCAACGATTAAAATCGGTAGTTTGCTGTGTTGAAAACAGTCTTACGTAATCTTATATGAACAAGTGAAAGCGCCGTTTCTGATTTGGTCAGAAATCTACGAAGAGCTTAAAGGAGAAACAAATACGCTATCGCTCAAAATTATTTTTGAAATAAACTAGGATGAATTTGTGAAACAATATGCATAGAAACAATAAAATAAAAGTCATCGATGTTGATAATTCCAAACCAAAGGGAAAGAACCATGCATTTCACTATTAAGTGACATATAACAGTTTCAATATACGGTGAATTCGCACTATGAAATTCAGATTACGGGTAGTAGAACTCACCTAGTGCAAGCAGTTGTTGTGGAGATCTGTTTTTATTATATCTTATGCAACCAGAGAGTGTATCAATTTTCTATATTGTGAGTATCGCTGCCGGTACCCAGTGCCCGAAAGTATAAAATCTTCGATAATTTATCGATTACCCCGGCGGAACAAAAAATAGATTGTTGCAAGTTAACTCTGTAATAATTATTGTTGACTTATCTTTTATTCCTGGATAAGCCCATTTAGCTGTTTACCGAACTGTTTGTGTTTCTCACATGCTCTGTTTGATATGCAAATTACGACTCATTCCAAAAACTTGCTAAAGGCAACGGGTAATGCCCTCCAAATTTAAAAGAAAAAAATCAATAACAAAAATTAGATGTCATCAGCGCCTTTCTTATGTTTTTTTTAAAGATATTTATTTATATATGCTATTTAATTCTATACAATGAATAGCTGTGTCTCTTTTTCTAGTGCTTTGGAATATGTTTGCCAAATGCAGTTCATACGTTTACAGGATTTTTAAAACGTTATTTACAATCTAATAGTTTAATGGGAATAATAAACCATTTTCGTCGTACAAGTATAATTCTGATAATATATTACATTCTAACAATTGTTATTGAAGTGTCCCCTGTGTAGAAACAGACCATATCAATAAAACCAGATAACCGGCTTTTGCACCATGCACACACATTTGATAGTCCCTCAAACATGTTTACATACGTACATTTTAATTTGACTGTAATTATTATTGCATTGCATGTGTATCGTCACTGTTTATAACTAACGCAGACAATGCAGTAAGCAAAAAGCCTATAGCGATATAGACAACAGACTTCATCTATGAGAATGTTAATTTAAATACATCCTTAGTCATTTCTTCTATGATCACATACGTTTTAAGGCTCTTATTAAGCAAGAAGTAAACACATTCATAATTTATAAATATTGCTTAGTTACTTAAATGTTAAAGAACCCTTTTTCACCACCAGATGAAATAATAATTCGTTTTTTAATGGACGATAATAACAAAGGGAAATTCCTTCATGTAAAATCAATTATTATCTATAAAAGTTCATGTTAGCATTAATTTTAGAATTACTTGAAAACACTCAAAAGTTCATATTAATGCTATCATAAATGAATCAGTTGCTTCTATTTGCTAAACAAAGAATAACTGATACTTTCCTGTCATCTCAAGATTTGTTTTGATGTTATTTCTATCGCTTTAATTTATTTCTCAAAACTGTTGTTTAAATCTCTTAACTTACATTCTAAGACAAAACAGGTTCTAATAAAAACTAGGACCTCGCGTTTTATCAATTTGAACATGGCCTTGGGGACAAGAGAATAACATTATCTTTGATTCAATTGGTTGGAGGGAAAGAATAACTGTTAATAAAAGGCCGTATATATTGTTACACTGGTTTTTAAAATCTCAGATGGGAATAGTTAAATGAACAGTTATATTAACCAGAAACCTTAACGTTTTGAAAATCGGCAAATAAAACTATTATCAATCCGTGTGAGATTTGTTTAATTATAACATTAAAATTCCTGACAAATACTACAAATCGTTTATTTGCACAAGAAGAAATCCATAATTCTTTAAGTCTGAAACAATACATTGGAAGTCTGGAATTGCTCTAATTACTATAACAATTGCAAGGAAATAACCCCATGAGAATTAGTTTTATCTAGAAAGTAATAAGTTATATCGGGCAAATACTAAAAAAGATAAAATATAGATATATAATAACAATCAGATGTTCCCATAGATTTGATCGGTTGCTTTTCACAAACAATATTAAAATGTAGGACATTAATGGTCGGTAAACACGGTTGAATTGGAAATAAGGCACGCAATGTTTATTCATTAAGTATACTTATGATTAGACGATTGTAAAGAAAGAAAGGTATTGTTTAAACCTGTTACATATTTTTATCACAAAATATGATATATTTGAAAATAAAGAAGACTTTATATATATATATTTGCGTAGTTAAAACTCTCTAACACAAACATAAAATTGATAGTTATTGTAACAAACAAAGAATAATTGTCAAAGAAATAAGGAAAGCATTCACAATACACATGACAGCATCGGCGCTAGACGGACCGACCAACTGACCAACAAAAATATCAAAAAAGTAAATAATGCAAAATATATGCGAATTGATATATTATTAACAACTAAAACACCTGTAAAGAATGAACGGCCACAAGTACATACTCTGTTTAATCTAGGAAATTAAATATAATTATTTGTAAAATGTGTTTCACGCTAGCAAAAATTTCTTTAGCATGAAAATACACACGAATCTGAAAGAGTGCTGTATAATACAATTTTTTAAATCCAAATGTATGTGATATCAATATATTCAATTCGAAATACTTTCGTTTAATGTGTCCTTTGTAAGCAATATCATGCAAAAGAACATATGAAATTGAAAAATGAAAAGAACGGAATCTCTAAAGAACACCAATAATAAGACTTGATTTGGCCAGGAAGAATAAGAAAAAGCATAATGCAAAATTCATCAGCACCAAATATTAACTGATGAAGAATTGGGGAATAATGATGTGTTTGCACGATTATACATAAGCTAATAATAAACAAAATCATTACCAAAGGGAACTATTTTGATGCAAATTATCCTGATTAAGATGCTGTTATTGTTTTTCGTTTGCTTGTAATTGGACCTCCTTTGGACCATAAATATTGTTTATTTCTTGTTAAAATTATTTCCGAGAAATGTAAATAATAAAAGAACAAAAACGCTATGAAACCCTTGGGAATGATATGCTTCTTCAGGAATAAACAGTTAAATAGCAATATGTCAATAAATCAAAATGCAGAAATAATTAAAGTAATGCTTCATGGATCAGTTAGCAGACTGTTTTAAGGTGGCAATACAATGGTAAGGTACAATATTAAATAATCAATAAAAATGATAATAAAGAAACCAAAAGTACAAGATACGTAACAACAATGGTATTGAGAACGGTTTTCAATATCCTGAATAAAAAAGAATAAAGAATAAAAGTAGAATAAATCCTTAGAAAGCTAACATTCCCTGACTTTCCAATGGTACAATTAAAACGCATAGTATAGAGTTATCTTTACTAATTTTATTTTAGTTTGGTTTCAATTAAAAGACGCCCGTAAAAAGGTTTTAGCTGTCCAGCAACCACATTGTTAAATGGCAAACGGTTATACATACATGATACGTATTGCAAATTGCAAAAGGAACATTGTTTTTATAGTAGGTTAACTCACTGGTTTTAAGCTAATTAGCTAAATCATTCTAAAAGATCACCACTATTGACAATATAAAACTTTAGTTGTATAGTAACTGAACGTTTCGTGATAATCAATGTTAAACATGTTTATTAATTATATCAATATTTTAGTCAGATTAGGAACAAAAAATGAATTTTGGGATTTGTTTGCTGAGCATTTAAGACCCACTGTTGCTAGCATTTATCAGTTAACTGTCAGCTGGGAGTTATAAACTTTTGTGTTTTTAGAAGAAAAAAAGCTGATTAGATTTTATAAGCTGATTTATGCTATTGAAGTTTCCGTTAGAACAGAACGGCCTGGTTGAAAAATCCGCAGTTAAGAATAATTATTGTACTTAAATAATGCACATGATTTATATAAACTAAATTATTTTATATCTGTTGTGACACTAAAGAAATGGATTATCGCCATTGCCATATGAAGTGTTTTGTTTTTCTATTTTCAAAATTCAGTATTTTTCTCTGCATTTAAGTATTCAAAATTTTGTAACAAAATATAGTAACATTGAAATATACATTCGTGAGTTAAGAGCGGGTAATAATAATTAAACCTAAATATTCGTTAACGTGCGGGGATTAACTATCAAAAAATTGAATTTCAGCAAACAAGTATTTTGGTAATTATCAACACATGTAACATCTGATACATTTGTCACAAATATACATTTAGTTTCCATTTCATTCAATATTCTCGTTACTTCAGTAACCTTACTGTTACGATTATGTTACAGCTTCACAGAATAAATCAATTTCAGTTATTTTGAGTTTTGACCAATTCAAGGTATTGTGGTGTATCACATGTAACATCTGTAACATTTGTGGCAAGTATACCTTGAATTTCCATTTCATTCCGAATTCTCGTACTTTTAGTAACAATAGTGTAACGATCGTGCAACAGCCTTGCAGAAGTAAATATATTTAATTACTTTGAGTTTTGACTAATTCTAGATTAAGATATTGTGGTGTAACACATGTTACATCTGTAACATTTGAATCAGGTATGACTTTAATGTAATTTCGTTCCGAATTATCTAAGTTTAAGTAACATGACTGTAACGACTATGTAACAGCCTTGTAGCACTATGTAATTTTAGTAATTGCTATTGTCGACCAGTTCTAGGTATTGTGGTGTAACAAATCTAACACCTGTTACATTTGAGGCAAATATGCTTGACAATTTAACTACATTCCGAATTACTAAATAACGATGATTTAACAACTATGTTACAACTTCGTTACATCTGTGTATCACGACATATCATGACTAGTCGTCTGCTATAAAATCTCATTTTTATTTCATTCAGAATCCTTTTATTTTGAGGAACATTCGTGAAACTGCTATGCTGCAAACCAGTATGATATTTGACCATTGTAACACATATAACATTTTTAACATTTGTAACATACTTATTTTTAATTACCATTTCAATAAGAGATTATCTAAACTTAAGCAACTAAGAAACATTACAATAACTATGTTACAGATTTACAACATGAAGTAGTTTTAGTAATTTCGATTTTTGGCCAATTCTAGGTACTGTGGTGTAACATATGTTACATTTGTAACAAATCTGTTTGACAACTTCATAAAATTCTATTTTCATGTCAAGAAAGTAGCATTACTTTAAAACTATATTATAATCTTGTACTCAACTTATTCCGATTTTGGGCCAATTCTAGACCTTGTGTTGTAACATTTGTAACATCTGTAACAGATACGCTTAAAACTTCCATTTAATCCTGAATCCTCGTAACTTCATTATTTGAACTATTTGTAAGATATTGATGCATACGTAGACCAATAAGCTAGTGTATCGTTTTATATTTTAAGCATTGCTAAAGATATTTCATCATTGATTGACTATCTATTATCCTCATGATAAACCACTTGATTTTTTTCTGACAGGACTTGTCTACATTATGGTTAATAAAAGGACTGTAGTGAAGGTTTAATTGATGATTTACTTAAGCAAATGGCCGATGTCATATATAAGGTATCAATCAACAGAAAAATTATTGCTTTTAGAATGCCATCATTTATAATAATATGTTCAACGAATCGTATTTTTACTTTTTACAATATTTAATGTCATCTATTAACAAATATGTTATATATACACACTAATGTTATCTTAACAATAAAATTATTTGACATAATATGCTCAATACATCATGAGATGTATAATTACGACTTATACACTTTTTTGAAGTTGTCTTCATATACATAATATCGACTTTTTCACAATTTTTGTTTCATATCATTGGCAAACAGTCTTGAAAAATAAACAAAAATTTTACTAACCACTCATTGTGAATAAAAGCACAAAAGTTGCACAACTTGAAAAGGAAAATAACCATATTCAATAGCTATCAGAAACGTAGTGTATTGTCTGACAAACAGTTACAATTATCTATTTCACAATGGATTAAAGCTCATACGTCATTTCCTGTCTGTTAACGTCACTATCACATTATTATTACAAGTCATGTTTTCACTTATATTGACATATTTCGTGACATTTATGACATTTATGATGACTAGACGACTAAAGTACTCTACGCATGTAGCCATTTATGAGACTAATGAAGGCATCACTTTCCGAAAACATTGTCCAGAATAATACTCTTGATGTACTTATGTATACCTTTTCCATTTGCAGTTAAAACCGAATCACCTTTTTTCATATAAATAAACATGTAATTCATTTGATAATAATTTACAATTTTCTAGCCTTTATTGCGATGATCAATACCAAATTTTGCAGAAAAAACTATTTCGATTAAAGCATACATATACAGAGAATATGGCAATAAAAATAATTATACGGATAAGAAAGACCTGGTCCATTGTTATTACTTAATTATGATACTTTAAAAGATTCTATTGTCATTGGCAAAGTATTCTTAAATTTAAAAAGATTATGTCATAACCCCAAAGTGTCCAGTAAACAAGTTGCCAAATTTATACACTTAACGAATAATCTAAGAAATTAAAGGTGGATGCAGCCGGGTAAATTTCTCTGACTAGTGTGTATGATTTGTATTTTGTATAGCTTCATTTCAAGTTAACATCAGTATATGTTTGAAAATGATGGCTATATACACCTTTCAGGTGCTTAATGCTTAATAAATGTTGTTGAAGTTATAATTATTTGGTAAAATATTTAAAAATATCACACAAAAGTGAGCATGTAGTCAAGCCTTCAATTAGGAACTGCCAAACATAAAACGGAAAACGTATGTAACTATTGTTGATATATCAATTATATCAAAGTAACGATACAATTTAAAAAGTTTAATGCGCCGGAGAATGCATTTATATGTTCAAAAAGCTTTTGAGAAGTCGTATAGATTAGCAAATGTTGGCCAGTAATCTGTATGATGATAGTGGTCCATTCACGAATTTTCGCGATTGAGATGTGTTTTAGCTTGACCATGATTTAAAACTGTCGCTCCTGAATACTCAACTTTCCCTTTCTAAGTAATTGCTTACCATAAATCAAAACGAGGTGAGAGTTAAACAATTACAATTTTGTTCTTAGTATGTGCTTTCTTAATTCTATTGAGATTGTGTGTATACGCTCGACATGACTTTTTGAATTGGCTATTTAAAAATATTAACACAACTACATATTGTACATATCTGCCAGCGGGAACCTACCAAATGGTTTGTTTTTATTAGCGTTCAATATATATTGAAGTGAGTGCAATATCATTATTTGGCATATGTAAATTTTACTTTAATTGTTTTGAAAAGTAAGCATTCCCTTTTTTGGATCATTTTCAACTCATATTTAGAAATCTGTTTGGAGAAACATGCAATGCATCTTGACTATTCCGTCAGAACTAGCTAGTAAAATATATAACATGTGGTTATATAGCCAAGTGAAATTACATTTACAGGTAATTACAAGTAAATTATCTGTAATAGTTACTTATAATTACCTGACTTTTAATGAAAGGCTTAAATTGCAATAAATAACTAAATTAAATCATCCCATCACTGATTGTGAATATTTCTTACAGGATAAATGTTTTCCCCTCATATTTTAAAATCGCTTTTCACTATGAAAATGTTCTGTCAGCTTCGTTCTGTCAAAGAAAAACGTATGTTGTCGTTCTAAAGTGTTTTATTTGCAAAGTTAGAAGGAGCTTCTTAAAATGTATAATTTATAAGCTATATATCCTAAGGGAATTACACACCATTATGCTAAAAATACCTGATTAGATCTTACTTTCCAATAATTGTAATTGACACCTCCCTTGTGAGACAAAAGCTTCGAAAGACCGGAATACGGAATTCACGAATTCACGATTCAGCTTCATGAATTCACGACTTTAACTTCACGAATTCACGATTTCAACTTCATGAATTCACGATTTCAACTTCACGAACTCACGATTTCAACTTCATGAATTCACGATTTCAAATTCATGAATTCACGGTTTCAACTTCACGAATTCAAGATTTCAACTTCATGAATTAACATTTCAACTTCACGTATTCAACGACGTGAATTCATGATTTCAACTTCATGAATTCACGATTTCAACTTCACGAATTCACGACTTCAACTTCATGAATGAACTTTCACATAAAATGTCTTTAAATATCAGCGTAACTGCTTATTCATCATGAGTTATTAAAATTTTATATTTTATATTCCAATAATCAAATGTAACTAATAATTTGATACCCCCCCCCCCCAAAAAAAAATCAAGAGCAACAAATTTTTGAATGTGAGTAGTTTAGTTTCATACTATTTTGTTCTTCGGTTTAATAAAACTATAATTCTTTAATCAATAGCCACCTAAAAGTATAACTTTTCATATTTGTAAATACTAAAAAACATTAACATTTATTTCAGAGAGACAGTATATCAAGTAGCTGTTTTAATCAGGTATTCTGTCATACTTTGAAACATGCGTTTGAACAAAAATTTCCTGTAAGCGTAAAGTAAAATATACAATTAAAATATAAATATAAATGAAATATATATTATATAAATTATAAATATAATTTCAGGCTCAATCAAGTCTTATTTTTTTTTATAAATAACCTAGTTTTTAGACTTATGACAACCGATACTGCTATTAAAATACTTGTATATTTCTTTTTAAAGTCTAAATGGTGTTAAATAACCGTAGAAAGCCTAATTTTAGGTTTAAATATTGAACTTTTGAGTTTTTATTGATATTGATTTTGATAAAACAGTATATTCGAAATATACTAATATATCGTTGTTTCTAAAGAACGCATAGCTTTCCTTGTCAGCTAATTAATATGCAAGCTCTAGATAAATAAAAAAAATGTTTAAAATATACATACAGATGAAATAAAAAAAACGGTTAGAGGGCTACTTTTATATGGTTTGATAAATGTAAGGAATATAAGCCTCCTTTGCTAGTCAATAAGTTTTTTTTTATTGATTATCATTTTAAACTACAAAACTGTTTAACAAAAAAACTTTATGGTTACTTTTAATGCATCTAAAGAGTGGTGATTTAGTATTAAATACTGAAATATGAAATAAATTCATTTAAATTGTCAATTCAATTGCAGAAATTTTTTTCCCAAAATAAGTAGTTTTGATTCGTGAAATCAAAAGACATTGCAGGGTAAAAGTCTTTTGTTGTTTTCGTAAATTTTTCTTTTAAAATTTTTTTTTTTTTGCAATTATTTCTGTTGTTTAAACTATAGTGGGCCCTTTCCCTTAAAAAATTACATTAAAAATTCTTTCTAAAAAATCTGAAAAAATTTAAAAAGGCCCTTTAAAAGGAATGAGGGTAAACCCCTTTTAAAAAATTGAAAACGAATAAATTCGTGTTTTAACAATAGCAAAATTTTTTTGGGTTTAAAGGTGGTTTTTCCCAATAAACAAATCAAGATTTTTCCCATTTGAAAATTTATTGTTCTGTATTTTAAAAATCAAACTGAAAGGGAGATTGAGTAGGGCCCGTCCCTTTTTTTAAAATTTAAAGGGATATTACGTAAAGATAAATTTTGTTCAAATTTTATATTAGAACATATTGATAAATGCTACACAGTCTCTTTGTAATTTTATAAAATAATCATGTTTTGACATCACGCAAAGATAATATGTTACTCATTCTAATGGTCACAATATGAATGTTTATCGTCATTATTTTTTATAAAGAAAGTACCAACTTTACTCGACCTGTAATAGAGAACCTTCCCATACATGGGTTATTCATTCTTTCATTCAAATTAGACATATTAAGTAAGGATTTCATGTATTTCAATACATTAAAAAAAATAACTCAATGATAAGCATTGCATAATGGTACATCTAAGTTAAAGTGACATTATACTCATCCAAGTGTAAATGGTTAGTAAACAGGTAAAAGTAAAAATAACTTGAGATTTTGCCATAATTGTATTCATTTTAATAATTTACTATGACAACATAATCAATTATTCAAATGACCAACAAAACCATAAGAATCATTCAGAATGTACCAATAGACCATTCAAGAAAGATATCTAATGATCCGTCACTCGGCATGTGCTTGAGAGAGATTTGCTAATGTCAGCTGGCCGAAACACGATGTTGCCCTTATGACATTACTGATTGTTACCATCTGACGTCACATGAAGCTTTGTAATACACAAATCACGTGAGGTATAATATTAAAATTAATCATAAAGGTTAAATATAAAACAATGTTGTATGAAAAGAAATCACTGTCTTTGAAGTAACAAGTGTACAATTTATTATAGTGACATAAAATTACCCGTATAGTCTTAGGAATGAACTATACCATGACGAATCTGTACAACATTTTGTTACCCAACTTAATTGACAAAACAGAAATAACAACAAGTAGCGCTCGGAAAAAAATGTCTTGATTTAATGAGTATGATGATATGTTAGAACCATCCAATGGTATATAGTGAGTGAACAGGTGAAAGTCAAAATTAGTTTTCATTCTGTCACAAAACATTCAATTTGCGTGAACTATAGATACGTGACCAAAGGAAATTGCTATAAATATACATCGGTATTTACATGTAACGTTCAATTTATAAAAAGTCTTTTAAATGCCTGGCGTTTGCTATATAGGATACAACGTTGGTTTCTTTTCCAGAAAGTTAAAGCGAATACATGTAACTTTATTTAAATTACACCAAATTAGATGTGAAACATGTTTTTTTTTTTAATCTTTAATGATAATGTAATGTTCCACTTTTAGACTGTGTTGAACAAATGATCGAATTATTCAAACAGATAATAAAGAAAATAATATTTTTGTTACAGAAGCAATGCTTAATTGGGAGAAAGTGGATCAATTAAGATATGTAAATCCATTCCTCATTCTATTAAATTTGACTTATTAATGCAAGTCGTTATTCATGTATTCAAAGTTAGAATAGAAAAGCTTTACATTTTACAATAGAAACATTCAAACGGGAATGAATATCTTGTTTGTTAAATCTTGAACAATATCTTTTTTAAATTGTTGTAATTTTGAAAAATAAATGTGTACTTTTATTTTAATTAAATTACTGGTACCATGGGACCTGTAATTCAATTGGCCGTGAATAACAGAAAGCCACTTCTAAAACAGTTAAAACCCTCAAAAGATAAAAATGAGTATATATTGTAATACTTTTTGTACATTTGTTTAAATATCCGTTTATTTGTCAATTATTACCTTACACCAATCAACGTTAAATATAAACTACTACAATAATTTTAATTATAAGTTTGCAAATTATTTATTTAATTGTTAAATTAAAATTAGTTTTTCTGTTAAAATTTCACTAACATATCGAGCATCCCTCTTACATGTATATTATCAATTTCATTTATGAAGATAAAACTATTGCAAAAGCACCACAAGAACATATGCATTTATGTACTTCATTAACATGTATATGACCGCTTTCAGGACCGACACTTTCTGATTTCTGTATATGAAGTCTACACTATTCGTCAGTTTTCATTTAGGATACCATCTGTCTGATGCCGATTAAGATTTGCCATTGCATTATTTCTGGGGTCTGTGGTCTTGCATTTATATATACATTACTATTTGATGAATTTTTATTTGTAAGTTGAATATTTTTCAACTTCATCAAAAAGCAATGTTTTGAAAACTTACATTTTTAACAATAACAAACCATTGTGGTTCTGTCAGGTTATGAATACTGTACTTTTTGTTTTTACCTTTTTTGGCATTTTTTTCTGTCCACAGATAAGTGATTTAGTAAGCCTTTTATAGATATTGTAACTGACACGTAATTGGGTCAAACACCAAACACTGTCTTTCTTTTTTATTTTATACAAATCATCATAATTAAGTAAAAATTGTATTTAAATTCTTCTACTTATACATTTCTGTTTTAATATTTTTTAAAGAAACTTTAAAGCGTATGTTTTGTATCTTATATTTCCCGAGTTAAAATCGATACTAATATGCGGTTATTATACATTGTTAAGGTCTATACTGAATTCTACCTAACTCAAATCTATATTGGACCATGCGCTGGCCGAACCTGATTTATTAGTCGCAGCTATGTTCGAGTGCAACAGAATCAGAATTGCTCTCGACAAATTGTAATGACCTCTTTATTTCATTTTTTGACCATTTGACAAAAGTTGTTATCTGTGATGAATACCTTTGCATTTCATGCAACTAAAGATGTTTAGAAGAAATATTTTCATTTACAAAATATCATTCATAACAAAGAAGCTATTAAAAAGATGAATGAGTTATTATTGCTGAGTGAATAATTAAGCCGTCATAATTCAAAGCATTGTCATAGACGAAAAACACTTAAATAATAACTGATCGTCAGTCAATAAACAGCATCTGAGTCACCATTCACTTTAATGAACTCAAACCCCTTCTTTTTGGAAAAGTTGGTGCAATAATTCGAATAATTTGAAATCTCAAGGCATAGATTATAATAAATTGGGAAAGTAAATGCTTTTCTGTGTAGGAATTTTTCTTGCTCAAGTTCATTTGTGATTTAAACTTGACATTAAAATCTAATTTGTATGAATATTTCTGTTTATTTATTAAACAACCGATAAACTCTATAGTCTATATCAAACTAATTTGAGAAACTCACTTGGTGGCATCCTAAAAAAATAGGCGTCTAATGAATCCATCAGCGGATGTTTTCAAAGTTTAGATGTTAAATTCTGCTTATTTGCTGTTATCAGGCGTTGACGGTAGCTAGAATTTACCACTACTATCCACTGCAGCATTTTGGATTTTGAAGTTTAATGCGGTTTTTAGTGGTTCCATTTTTGACCATCAAGCAGTACGCTTGCAATATTCATTACAGATACCATCTGCAGTGCGACCTTAAACCTAAATGATACAAAATTATACGCATAATAATTGTAGCATTATGATATCAGGACATACTTTCTCGGATGTTTGGTGAACAAGGTGTGAAATGCAGCATTTAGTCTGTATTCGACTCGAATAATGTAATGCGATACAACTTCAACGGAAGTGTATTTCACTGCTATTCTTATTCTATTACAGTACTGTTACATTACAAGGGCACATGATTACTTAAATTTTTCTAACGATACTGCAAAGTAGGTGCAGTCGTTTTTGAAAATCATTTTATATCTTGAATGAAACAACCTGATAATGGATCTATAATTACAGCTGAAGCAAAAGCTAGCCTGTCATACATTTTACAGCATAATTATATGTAACAAGTTTGTAATGTTTCTTTTTTAGATTCTCCCTCCGTGTTTTTATAAAGTAAATAATTATATAAAATCCGGTACTGTAATGATAAAATATTGTTGTGATTTCATGACATCTTTAAAACTAAGTCAGTGAAATTATGTTGGATCCCAAGCCACGTAGAACTACGAACATGAAAAAGTAAAACTTGGGCAACAATAAGCCGTATTGATTGAATTTACTTGAATTGATTGTGATAATAAATATGAAACATGAAATAGAAAGATATGATGCCATGTAATAATACATTTGCCCTTTACTTAAAGGTTTTAGATAAAACATCTTAATTATCTTGAAACTGACATCATTTAAGATAAGCGCATGTAACTTTGTTTCGTTTTGCCACAATTTCTGGAAAATTTGTTAACGCGCCTTTAAGATAATAAAAGATACCCCTTAAAGTGTAATATTATCATATAAGTTTCAAAGTTGATTTGTTCCACGGTTCAAATACATATATACATTTGACGATTGACGCTCTCAGTCATGACTTCATTCCTATTTGTATTTTTAGTAAACTGGAGACATTCTATATTAAAACGTTTTCCTGCATAATATAACTTTGAATACCAGTTTCTTCGCAAGTAACAGACTACTAACTCAACATGGTTTCTGATTGATTGTCGAAATACATACAAGAATGCGTGATGCTTATGAGTTAAAGATCAATTGACACTGAAACGTCTCGCTTCGCCGAGGATTGAACAAACGGCCACCGGTCTATAAATTCGATGTTCTCCCACAAATATTTCTTAACGTAATGAAGATAGAAATCATTTCGGTTGTATTTGTCCTAAGTATTTGCTAATTTATATTGAAAATGTAATTAATTACTTTTAATCTTTCACATTACACGGGATTTTCATCAGATACATTCATGGAATATTGAAAAATCATTAAACTGTTACAGCCTCAAGTATGTATCTTAGTATAATATTTAATCGGCGTAAATCGTAGTCAGATTTAAAATGTATAAGATTATTAAAAATGACCTTCAAAAAGTGTATTTTCTAAACATATTTATTGCAAATGTGCTCTTGTCTACGTCTTCTACTTTGAAATTAAAAAAAGAATTAACTACTTTTAAAACAGATTTTAATGCGTCGTCTCCATTGACATAATTGCCTGAAATAATGCACGGAAGGGCACCTAAGGTCTTCCTCTACCAGTAAAGCTGGAACGTCGCGATATGACCTATACTATATCGATGTGACGTAAAACCAAAAACAAACAAACAAAAGAAATCCATTGACATATTAACTTATCAAACTTTTCTAGCGAATGGAAAAGTTTATAGCTAACTTTATAGAAAAAAAATCCATAAGAGTGTTCTCACAAAAGAAACCATATATAATTGTAAAACATTTTAGCATTATGCAAAAGCGTGTACATTAAGTGGCCATTATACCAAACCTTTATTGCTAAAGTATAACATTATGAGATAATGTGATCAGTACTCGTAAAAGTTATGGTCAAAACTGTCTTCCAGACTAAAAGCTTTTAAAAAAAAGCATTGACAGCACCGGGTGTTTATCGATGAATTTAAGGTTCTAATTAATTAGAACATTGTTTATGGAACACATCTTTTAAGACGATTTTTTGATAAATGCATAAATCTTCTAATTTTTGCAAGAAATCAAATAAATAAAATGTGCCTGTTGTCCATTACACCATGCCCCTATGCTAACTCCCATGAAAATTTTGAAAATTTATTAAACAGAAAAATATTTAACAAAGGAAGAAATTTACAAACTGAATGTTACTAAATATCAAAATATACAAAAAGCCTTTACATCGTAAGTCATGCAGTATAAATATAGTGATAAATACTGTAAAATCATTCATTGATGTAACATGAAAATTTTTACGAGAATTATACATTGTTTTTGCTTTTCTGAAATCTTAGTTCATTTTTCCTTAATTTTTTTCTTTTAATTTGTTTGCTCTTCTGCAGATATGCAGCTTTGAAACTACAAGTAAGTACTGAATTGACGTTTGTTGATATTGTTTGCAATGAGTTATTTTATTTTACCTTTGTTTTATTCTGTAACATCGACTCATTAGATTAAATAGATTTATTTAATTTCTATAAACTGCTTTATTAACTATAATATGTAGTTAATACTTTTCTTTTTGTTACCACACATCGTCATTTAAGACGATTTGAGAAAGCAGTCTATATTTTATTCTTTTTTAAAAAAACTAGTTGAAATGAAGCAATCTATCTAGAACGTAAAGTTTATTATTAAGGTGGTAGTAGATCACATTTGTACAACACATTTGTACAAATCATTATTAACGTTTTCTTTCATCCCTTTATTCCTTTATTGTTATTCATGTTTTTACACACTTGTCACAATTGAGTGATATAGAATAAAATATTCATAGAATTTTAAAATATCTCATTAAGATTACTCTTGTCATGCAAATGCATCATCAGTCTTTGATGTCTTTTATCATGTTCGCAAACAAGACAGAATGTTTATAGCAAAATAGAGAGAAAATAAAAGCAAATGATTTTTGCCGTAAGGAGCTCCACTAAGGTCAACAAGCCAGTAAAAAATTTCTAATTCTTACATTTGTCAATTTAGGCACTTAAAACGAAAAATATGCAAATTAAAAGAGAGAAATAAACTTTGAATTGAAATGAAAATCAATTTGTTTTGTACGATTCTTAGTCATTTGGTTTAAAAGAGTTTAAACACTTTTCATATTTATTTCCGTTTTGCACAATACTTTGGAAAACGGACGAAATGGGCGACTGATCTGAAATTTTGTACAAAAGATACTAGTCGAGACCTTCACCAAATGGTATACAGATATTGTGAACAATAGTTTCAGTTCCATCATATCAAAAAATTTTTTAATTATAATGATAGGATATGACCAATTGAATAAATTGATTCATTTGTTACTTTATTATCATGACATTTATTTCTCAATTTGTATTTGGTGTCCAGGAATATAGCGTGTTTGTTAAATACCATTCATCATAACATCCCACACGTTTTCCAAAGAATATAAAATCCGTTTACAGCATGATAATAGTTTAAAGAAAATAGATTATGTAAGATATTTTTTTCAAATAAAGGTCATAGCTAATCAGGTACTTCTAGTCTTTATTATCTCTTGTATTGTAAAATATGACTTTGTTATTATATTGTTAGGAAAATTAAGAAAAAAAGATATACGTACGCCTATCGGGATGTTAATTTGTATTCATGAAATTTGTGAAATATTCATATTTAAAAAAAATTGCTAAATCGCTTCTTCAAATCACAAAGAATCGGGTCCTCCACACAAAACAGCACGATAAAGTTGTCTAAAAGTCATGTATTCTTTCTGCAATAACACAAATATTTTTTTATTTTGCCCATTTTGTTCGCATTCACTTCAGAATAGTTGCATGAATTTATAATACATATTTAGATTATTTATTGTGCATGGCATCTCTAAAGGATTTATTTGCTGTGTTTATATTGAGTTTTGATTTGATTACCACCAAAGGTTATAGACATGTTGTCGTGTAGTGTTTGTTATATTAAATGCATGTCGACTTGTCTATCTTAACATGTTTCTCATTAAAACCATGTAACCAACAACTTAAACTAAAATTTAAATGGAAACGGCAGTTAGAACTAGAGCTTTATAAAAACAAACTGAAAAACAAATAAAAAACACTCTCAATCTTCTTACAGATTAAAGTTTCTTACGATTGAACATTTTTTCCGTTAGCAATGAGAGTACTTTCAAATTAGTTTTATTGGATCTTAGCTGTCAATCCGTTTTAAATCTTTCATGTTCTTCAATCCGGTCAACATAATATCGATAAATATCGATCTAGGTTCTACCGGATAAGTCTATTGTCAAGATTTAGTAAGATATATCAACAGTATTCTACATGTTTTCATGTAATTCTAAAACAAACCATCATCATCATCATTATCATATTGAACATCATCATCACCACCACCATCACAACACCACTACCATCGCCATTATCATCATCATCAACACCAACACCACCACCACCAACAACAACAACAACAACAGCAGCATAACATATACAATATTTGACTATATAATGTACATGCATATTTCTTGATTTAAAAGTAGTTAAATATCATTATAACTTATTCCATTCTTTTTTAATATGTTCTAGTTTATAGTTAATATAAATGCAAACTCTCCATTAATCTTAAAAAGAATGAAGCACGCTAAATATTTCCGTTTTAATTTGTTTACAATTTAAGCTGTCGCTGCTTACAAAATTGTTCGTTATATATTGAAACATTTTATACCTCTATTTGCACGCTAAAAGATCGTTCTGCAAATCATTTTGGCATGTTGTATCACCTAAATACAGTCTATTTTAGAAAGAAGGAAGAATAAAACAATGCTTGGAATTTTTATTAGTGTCTTTTATATTATATAAAAATATATATATTCTATTTTAGACGTTTTTAATGTAAATAAGTTACACGATTAAGAAATCAGTGAATGTAAAATTATTATGAAAATTGCAATTAAAGCAAATTTTTGTTTAGAAAAAGTATCTAAACTTCAATCTTAAATTTAATCTTAATTTTAAATTTTTACTTTTAAGACAGATTATATAAAACGGAACTTCTTATTTTTGAACGAATAACATATAGGATGCAAATATTTCATTGTCACGTTTTCGTTGCTATGAAGTCCGATAATCCAGTCTTGTTACAAATGTGTTTTTTACGGAAATAATTTCTTTACAACTTGACTTTATTCACACATGATGGTTCTTTTTCTAAAATTAAAAGTTTTATAAGTTGCTTCAAAGAAAAAAACTCTGACGGTTACTTAAATTAAATGTGATATAAACATATTTTCTTTTTGACATGTTAGAGCTTTTGTTCTTCACATGATCTTTACACTAACCCCTTTGTGAGAAATATAAGTATTCTTGTTTTGACATAATTACAACATCCCAAGAGAATAATCACAAGTTACACAGACTTGTATGTCTTCTTTAATGTCAAAGTATCATGTTAATGTCTATCTCCTAGACAATTACCCTTTTAATGGTTTCGATTTTCTAGACTTTGGACGTAAACAGGACATTGAGTGAATGTATAACTGGTAATTATAATGGTTTAGAATAGCCTATTTTGAATTTATGACAAACACTTTACAAACAATAAATTCAATCTTGAATTCATTTTAGTATAAATATTTGACAATGTAGGCTGATTCTTCAATAATGTTAATAATAATAAGTACTATTTATCATTTATTGAGTACTTAAAGATTTAGGGGTGATGCAAATTGTTATGTTTGTTTTAAAAGACGTTAGCTAAGATAATGGTGCGACAACTAACGTTTCATTCACAATTCATTTGATATATCAGTATGCTTATAATTTACTTCTCCTTTATAACGCACATTTTTTTTATCAAACTACCCTGTCGGCAATATACAAAAAGCTAACCCACATGCTAGTATCTTATAGAAATAGTGTGAGTTATGTTAACAAAAATACAACTCATTATGGATAAGGCAATTCTATTTGTTTTCAGTCAATCACGTTTACTGTTATGCCGCTGATGGATACAGAAATTTTTTACTGTTAGCACGTTTTTTTTCCAACTCGTTTCCAAATAATTGCCTGGCAGCTATAATACAGTAATGTCTACTGACTCTTTAGTCTCCAAAGTAATATGTAAGAAGAAATTTTTTATACAAATTAAACTTGAACCAAGTAGAAAATTATCTTTACTAGACATATGTGAAATAAAGTTAGTTATGAAGAAATGGTAAATATATAAGCATTAATTATCTCATACATCATATGAATATTGATCAATTTTTTAAACGAAATTTTGCTAACGAAATCTGTAATTAGTTCGTGCATGTATACAGGCAATCAAAACGTCACATTGTAAAACTTTCAAACACGATAGTTGTTATTCGTAATTCGCGATCCGGGCGACTATTATTTACCGTTTAATGTCTCATTGAAACTGAACATGCAGGTTACACACATTTATGCTAGATTCTTAAACTCGTTTTGAAAGTCAAGCCATTTAAAAAGGAAAACAATTAGATTAGAGACCAATTTTAATAACGAAATGTAGTTATTTCTGTGTTCATAGAATTTATATAATTTAGCATTAAAATATTATTTTATATATTATTACCCCAAGTTCAAGAGATAAAATAAAGTTACATCGAGTTCGGAAACAAACATATATCCTTTATTTATTTTATTTCCTAAAACTACGATTTACCCTTAGGCCGATTTGAGTTAGAAGCAATTCATAAATGGTCAAATTTCACAAATAAATGACCATTTTTGTTTTTTGAATTAGGTGATATAAAGTTGTATTAATTTTACCGAATTAAAAAAAATATTACTGATATGTTAGATTACTTAATTACAATTTTAAATATAGAATTATTTTTTTCGTAACTGTCTCATAAAATGAAGTTGAACATATTATTCAAGAATAGATACAGGTTACAAGAAATAAATATTTTATCTTGAAAGACCACTTATTTCCTTGATTAATTTTCTTTTAATGGGATAATAAAGTCTGCAAATAACGTATTTTCGGTCCTTGAGGTATAAAACATAATTTTACATTTTATAAATAAAATGGCTTATTCTTGACTTAAATAATCAAATGAAATCAAATGAAAACGTGCCTTAATAAAAGCAAATGCTATTACCTAACGGCGATAATAATGAAAATGATATGTCATTTTTTCGATATGCTGTTTCAAGCGTTAGTAATACAGTACATGCGAATCACGTTTGTACTTGGTATGTACAGTTTGTACTTGGTATGTACACTGCATTTGGCTTTCCTATAAATACATATATATTAATATAATGTTAAAAGACTCAAAAAGTTTTGTTTCAGAAACATCTGGAATTTTAATTAAAAATTTATCAATTTATGACTTAGTCAGAATAAGAATTAATAATGGAATTTAATAATGGAATAACATTGGGTGTTTGTTTCTCTCAAAAACATGTCGCATAATAAATTTTAGAAATACAAACTTTATCATTCAGTTATTCAGAATGCTTTTATACATATCGAGCTGAAACCAAGGATTAAAGTAAACCTTTTATATTTTAGTTGCTTATATCCAAGAGTTTCAAGCAATTGCTTAAAGAAATAACACATATGACTGTAAACACGTGCGATTTAATTGGTAAGACAACCAATAAGAGAACGATCTTTTAGGTCTAGGTGATTCATGATAATTTTATTCAATTTAGAAAATATCGTCAAAATCAATGTATAGTTTTGAGGCAATCACAATAAAATAAAATAGCTGCTGATATGGTAATACAAATTAGATACTTTTTTGGGGTTATATTACACTATGTATTTTGCATTTCGATGTGAGCTTTTGATAAGCAGTATATGTCTCATCGGTGACATTTCAGTTGTTTTATTTTCTTTGACATCATTTTGACTACACATGTATCTTTTAGTCTCATAACTGTCATGCAAACATAACTTATCATAAGTTGAACTCGATCATTTATATTCCTTCCATTTACATAAACATGATAATAGCTATTAATCCCAAAGATTTTTGGTGATCGGTTCGTACTACGTACCAACACTTTTTATAAAAATCTCGCATAATTTAAATAATAATAAAATACAATAAAATCTAGCTTATGGCAAAACAAATAAAGACACAAAAAACAACAAAAACAACAACAAAAGACAACAACAAAAGACAACAACAAACAAATCCGAACACAATATCTTAAATATCGAAACAAATCAAAAGAAGGATTTTATTTTTAATATGTTCTATACGACGTGAATTTCTTATTTCAGCTTCGATTGTGAATCATCTTGTCTCTCAACAAATTCGAAATAAAACTGAACTGATTCAAGTTGTGAAAATATTGTCAGGCGATAATGATTCACAATTGCACGATGAGTCAAAATTTGCGGAAGTGTTCAACGCTTTATTATTCAAAAGTCTCTAATCCTTGTTAGCTATTTAAAATATGACTTCAATCAAAATAATCATAGATTTTGAATTACTCACAAAATTCCCTCGTTCTCGCGCATTAATAAGTCATCTCTCAAATTCTTGTTAATGCAAAGTTTGATTTGTAGCTGAATTTAAATAAAATATTTTGATAGCATACACACAAAATGTGTCAAAATTATCTGGTTTTGTGAGTGTATAATCCGATATCCAAAAATAATGTTATATTTTGATCAATATATAGACCCTATGGTATAGTTTAATATCTTAACAATAACATAAAAACGTGGGGCAATTCATTTAATTTTCGCAGTTAACAGTTCTGCAATTACCTTTATTAAGCATTAAGTATAAAATTCTCAGTGTAGTAGGAAATATTATTTACTGACACATTTCTGATATATTAGCAATTTGTTTCCCTTAAACGAATGAAATATGAGACAATTATCGAATAAATATAGTGTCTTTAAAGCCTTTAAAACATAATTTTCTGCAAGATTGGGACAATATTGCTATCTTGCGTACCAAGAATTCGTGTAATTATTATCAAAATAATCGTAGTTTTTGACAAAGTACCAGTAATTATAAAGTACTAGCCTTATATGTATTGGCCTTAATTTCTGGAAAGTTAACTATAATTCAATATATTAAAGCGTCCATATTCGACATGATGGAAGTATTGTTTGTCAATCTTATTGGTGGTGTTTAATTTCATCTTCTTTTTTAAGACAGAGTAGGATAATACTATCTAAAACTCAGAGATATAAATATATTATTAAGTGTGCAATTCTTCAACTAAAAACACACCTATATGTGCAGTAACACGAGGGTCATATTAACAGAGTAAAAACAATTATTCGATACGTTTTCTTATTAACAGTTATGGTAAATCTGAGACATTAGTAGTTGCTTACAGTTATGTTAAATAATTGAAACAAACAACACCCCAAAAGATGTAAACATAAAGGAATAAGTAATGCTAAAATGATATCATATTTTACAAACAGAAAAAAAAACATTGTAATATTGATATATTAAAAAGAATATACGATAACAAATTTGGATAGAATTATGAACAAGTAGAGCTTGTTAAATCGATATTACTGAAATGCCAAGTTATCAATAAAAGACACGTTGTTGGGGAAATATATTGCCAAACAAAAAAAAATTAAAAGAATATGTCACACGAACTGTTAAAATATAATTTGCTCTGATTTGTGTAGAAACATTGTTGTCTCACATTGCATTCATTTCTATCAACTTGTTTGAGTAATGAGGGATAGAATATTCATAGGGATTTAATAACTCATTAATAAAGTCTGATTGTGAGATTGTAAAACGTTTAAATGACGTAACATATCATATTAACATCGCAAGATTTGATAACTTCCTTAAATTAATACAGCATTAGCACACAGTAGCTTTAAATAACGGATTAGTTGCATCAATCTCAATTGATTTGTATTCAAGTCAGCAGTCTTTCAAATAATAACATTTCATAGAGCTTTCAAAGAGTACTACATCTCCAACTTTTTTGAATGAAATAAACGAAAATGTGTTTTTATTTTCAAACGTAAACTTATTCCTTTATTCATCATGTCTTTTCATTTTTCACCTTTCATCATAATAGACAGACATTTTGTAGAAACAAAAACATATTTTTTCTTGTTTATTTGGCATATTTTCATAGTTTTTATATAATAAAATTACATAAAGATAAATGAATTGATAGATGGATAGTTGGGTAGATGGATAGATATATTCATTTGATGTTTGGTTAAGTTAAGATAGAAAGTCATCTGTTTGATTCCAAATTGCAGGAAAACAATCGTTAACACATGCAATTATTACTTTTTCGTATCTTATATTATGTATATAACGTATTTAATACTACAATATATGTAACGATATATGTATGAATATATATTGTAAACAAATACTGTAATCTATAGTTTTGTAATTAAAATTGCATAAAATTATAGAGCACGATTTCTTTTTGTATGTATCATGTTTTAAATGTTAGTTGGTGCCCTGAGACATTTTAACAGGTCGTTTGAATTAACTCGTTTTATAAAAGAAGAGCATTAACATTGTGTTAAGGAAGTAACCATTTTATGCAAATCTGTTTGTCTCAATTCAGCAAGTTGTTTTCATCTACAATATAAAAGATTCATCTTTAAACAATTTCACATATCCTTTGGTGAAAATTGTTGAAATAGGTCTATAATGGTGATTGTAGCATACGGATCTGGTTCAAAAATATCAGTTACGAAGCTGATATTGTTTGGAATATTCTATAAAATGTTCCTTTAATTTTTTTTTAATTTATTACTATATGTTCTAAATCCATTATGAAAACATTATAAAACATGTGTTTCCTTCTATGCAGAAGTAAAGGGAAATTTTGCAGTTTTCATGAATTACACCGTCGAACAAAAGAAAATAATGAATCATAGTACATGTTATGTCAAAAGATATCAAATTTCGTGCATCACGCGATATTCCTAGAAAAGATAAACATATACTTTGTTATAGCTTGTGGTATTCGGTTCAATATACATGTATAGACTTAAACCTAAAGCTATAATTGTAGTATTTTATATTTTTTAAGCTGTGTTACAACTAAATACAATTTATTTATTATCACACTTGTACTGCTCCCCAAAAAGAATTAAGCATTCAATAAATAATTCTCAGTGTAATAGGAAATAATATTTACCGACAAATTTCTGATATATATTTGCAATTTGTTTCCCTTATACAAATGAAATATAAGACAATTATCCAATAAATATAGTGTATCTTCGTATAAATTGCTACATAATCGAAGCTTTTAAAATCACAATTGTCTGTAAGAGTGTAAGGAAATTGATATCTCGATTATGAAGCAGACACGCAAGACTCGGTAGCATGTTATTATTTTCAAGTGATTGGTAGTTTTGACAAAATAAGTATATACATGTGTCCGAATAGTGTTCATGTGTGTCGTAAATGAGATACTGTAAGAAACACATGACATATTGATTGAGCTACACATTTAAGTAAAGTCAATGATTCTGATATAAGTAATACTACGCTTATATGATAAACAAGTGCGTTCGTTTTGTTGTGTTTTGTTTAATCGGATTAGTCTACGGACACATTTGCAATATGCGTAGTACTCTACACAAAGCTTGCTATCTACCCAACGTTTAAGTGTGAATATATTGGAAATGTTTAGATTACCGTCTTACAAATTATTACAAGTTTAGACTCAGTATCGTGTTGGTTACCCATTGCTTAAGACAACCTCTGGGCAACGCCTTCTCTATGAGATTATAGACAGTTCTTCCTAGCGGGTATGGCGGCTCATTCTTGCACCAATATGGCCTAGAGCTCATGGGAGGTTCTAAGTTGCACCTGAAGAGCTATTATCCGGACCTCCATTCCTTATATGCTCTCGGTAGATCAAGTTTGGATGTTAAGGTGCTCAATACCCTCCATATGCAGGTAATACTAGACCACCGGAGCCTAAAGTAATGCTCATTACCGTCCGTTAACATGAATTGACTGTTCACTGCCTAATATCAAGGCTAACCTTAATGTCTAACATATGATGGATGTACGCTGGCCAGTAAATGTACTTTTATTTAGCACAACAAAGTCAGTCCGTTCATCCTAGCTGATGCCTCCCCATATCCCGTAGCGTAGGTGCCCAGCAAGATTTTCGGTTTACAAACTTTCTAACGGTCTTTTCCAGACTCAAGCACGTTAGCATATGGGCCTGTTCTGGCATTGTGTCAATAAAGCATTTTATACATGTCGCAGGTTTACCTCCTGCAACCTTTAATGTGCTGTCTGAATACAAACATTGATATGATAAACTCCAAGAAAGCCACAGGGAAGATTGGCTATTGCAAATCGATTGGCCTGGATATTCAAGAATCGGTCTTGAGCTGATGTAGTCACCTTGTTTCTGCCCCTACTATGGCTCTCGGGTATACCATACTGCTGGTACCTTGCCCAGGCTCAGATGTTATAATGTGGTGTACACCAAGTGCCACCCAAACCTTACGGTTTTAGATCTTGCTTTCTTGTTCCATATCGGTATATAAAGACAAAAATGAGTCTATTCTGAAACTTAAAAAGAAGACAGAAAACGAGTATTGGATGCTGACAAGTCATAAGGGATAAAACATTTGCACGGACGTTTGTAAAACAATACCAAATCAAACTATGCATAAATTAATTGAATCCTTTCTACATTTTCCAAAATATATTGAGAAACCTTTTGTGTTTTACAAGATTTGAGAAGTATATTTCAAATTTTGATAAAAACAATAAAAACGTGTCTTTCTTTGGATATTCATGAAATATACTTGAAAACAATGTTGGTAGAGTTCTATTTGATTTATCAAGAACTCTTCTATGATTTTAATATATTGTTCTGTCTGCTATATGTAAATACGTAATATCGGGTCATGTATCTTACATTTACTAATATCATCCATATCTATTTCTTTCGTGGTTTGATGTCACGTAATTATGATACTAAATGATATAATTATTTATGGTATAAAGAAGAATGCTATTATATACATGTATATATAAGCATAAATATAATGTGTGTTATACATGCATGACCTTTTAAAATGCATTATTGAAATTGAATTCACAGCTTATTACCAAGTATTTCAGGACCATCCCTCGTATGTGCAGTTGAAAATGGTATATTTTGAATATCTGTTTGAAAATATATATTTAGATATACATGTACATGTAAAATGTTTGAAAATATATATTTAGATATACATGTACATGTAAAACATTTTCATTTTGGAAACAAGCGGAAACAACGATATTGGATACTATCATTTTTAAACGATGAAATTCATCGACTGACATATAAATATTTATACTTAAGACATGCTTATATACAGCTACATTTAAGATACAAATCTTGAACTGTTTTCTCTACTTGCCTATTGCATGTCTCAATTCTTAATATATAGTTTTTAGTGAATGTGTATTAAATTCTTAAATAAATGCATGCTTTAATTGCAGAACCTGTCTGCCCTTGTCTTATTTCTGTTGCTTTGTCAGTTTGCGAATCGTTCAAATGTATCCTGTTCTCAAAATATAAAGCACGAAAATTAGTTCTTGTTTCCAGCGATGTGCAGTTGAAAGATATAATTTATTTGCGAGTAAGGTATCACGTTTATTAACACACACAAAAATAACCTGCAAAAAGCCATAGAATGTATGATAGTCTAAGATATACTGGTCTTTATTTCAGAACACTTGGCTTATATACCACTAAAGCGTCAATATTCTACGTGGATGAATTATTGTTTGTCAATCTTATTGGCGCGTTAATTACATTTTCTTTCCTCGAGGAAGAATACTATAATGCTCCCTAAAACTTAGAGATATAAAATATCTTATTAAGTGTACAATTTCTTCAGCTATAAAACACATTCTTACATGCAAGAACAAAAGCAAATTAAATTAGCCAAGGGTCATAATAACAGACAAAATCTCCTTGCGTTATGTTATCTTATTAACGTTTGTGATAAATCTGAGTAGTTTTCTTATTCTTGAGTAGTTTTCTTATTTTTTGTCAAATTGGCTCAAAATGCCCAAGAGATGAACAAATTAAGTAATTAGTAATGTAACAATAACATCACATTTTACAAATAGAAAAACATTGCAATATTTATACATTTAACATATATGTTCGATAACAACTTTGTTTGATTTTATATTGTTTAATAATAAATCAAGTCTAAACAAGCAAATAATATTGTCTACAAATGGCTAAAGTACCATTTTCTTTGTGTTGAAAAGTGTTTTCGAATATTCCATGCAATTCTTTCAATTAGTTTGAGTAATGATAGAAAGGATATGAATTCACAGGGCTTAAATAATGCCATAAGTAAAGTAGTTTACATATTTCAAACGGCGCTAACAATCAACGTACGTTACTGAAACGAGGTCAAAATATGCAAAAATAGACCTTACTGCATTAATAACGCAGTAGTAATATGGTGATTAATACACCAATCTCAGTCATTTACCGCATATAGCATGTATATTATTTCTTGAATCTTGAATCTTGTTACTTTTTCTAAAATTCTTTAAGTAAGTACATTGTTCACAAGTTTGATTTTCTTGAAATATTTTGGCTCATTTGGAGGCATTCTTTTAAATTATTTTAAATGATGTTTACAAAACTGTTTTATTTTACATAACTTTGACACGATGGAATTTAGGCAGCTTTTATTTTAAATGATATTAGGAAACACAATGCTTTACAATTTATATTTGTTTGATAATAAGTTTAATTTAGTATCTTTTGATTTCTGAGGAAGTTTCACGTTTTTTTTTTCGTTTCTATAATTAATTCTGTCAGACACAGGAAATCAAATAATGAATGTATATAACAATCAACAAAATATATAATTTCTCGTATCATAATAAAAAATTACATGAATCTTCATGCGAAACTTTTTAATAAAAATAATAACCTCTTTTTTCAATTGTGTTTTTTTTCCAGACATAGTAATAATTTTAAAAAAGTCAAGTGGTATCTTTATTATAATTACAGATTTAAAATATCAATCATGGTACTGTTTATTACTACGTATTGACTTCAGCTGTTTTATACAGTACATATTTTATTGTAAAAAAATATAGAAAAACTGAATCCATAAAAAACGTCTAAAACGACAAAATTGAAAATGTTGCAGGCTCAGTTGGATTGAGCCCGCTCGTGTACATCAGTGGCTAAACAGAGATTATTTATAACGTTTTATTTTCATGTACGCGCCAAATGTGTTGTCTCTTAATGTAGACGTCTGTTTAGTAAGTTCACGTTATTTTATGATATCAACTGAAGAAGCTTAATAACCAAAACATGTATAGATAAACTGAGTTGGTATATGAATCTATTTTTTTGCCAAGTTGTTTTATACAAGTTATAGAGAAATGATTATATTGTAAGTGATAAATTTAAGAGCGATACTCATATGTGAATAAATGTAAATCCAACCGAAAGCGGTTTGTTTTAAAGATTTTGCCTGTAAAAGAATATTACATAAAATAAGATACAAAATACATGCTAATTACCAGTAGTAGTGTGCGTGAAGAACATTTCTTTAATGCCCTGAATTTGAACCATTTAATTTACACAACTGCTAAGCTTGTCATAAAGACGAAAAAAAGCGAAAAGTGTTAAAATGACACATCCTGTGATTGATTGTATTTATGCTTATTACATAAATCAGTTACTGTATAAAAATATAAGATAATGGTGGAAGTATGGCTTTGATGATATTGATACAAATCATTAGTTTTGACATTGTATTTATTATCAAACCAATCGCGAGTCATTACTTTGATATTTTGTAGAACGTTTATGAGTCAGTTGACATTATTTGTATTGGACGCAATGAACTATGAATGATCCCAAGCAAGGAACTCGCAATGGGGACAGATACCCCGTGATCATGGTCAACCATTTATGATTTATCATTAAATATAGAATAACAAATATCATATTGTATTCTGCAGTTAGATTGGTAAGAGGATGATAAATGAATAATGACAGATAGAAAATTCATCTGTTAATCCAATCATAAATGTAAGCCTTAGGCAAAACATGTTTATGTATTCTTCGTGCCTTTGCCTCTGTCTATTATATGTAATTTTGTTTTTGGAGTGATATATGTCAGTGGATATAATACCTGTCAAGATCTTTTATCTTGGCAAGTATTATATCCACATATATCACTCCAAAACCAAAATAATAATTTTATTACCCTTCCCCTGCCGATTTAAGACGATTTTAAAATTAATCATTGCTACTTCAAATGAAACGTCGAAATAAGATTCCCTTTAGGGTACCCCTTTACCACAACATGACGTCACAAATAATAAATGACGTTTTTTTCGAACCTAACGAATATAAACAAGAGAAAAGGAGTAGTCTGTATTACGCACTTTTTGGAATTAATATCAAGCTTTCACAAAGTCATATTTGTTTTCAATACTGATGAGAATATGTATCATTACTCTATTTTGGTAAATATTTATCATTTGACATTTAAAAAGTGCTTGTAAATCGGAATTTACATCGCGTAAAATCAAACCGTACGCTCATCGCCACAGCGCATGTTGTTTATAACGTGGGGTACCCAACGGGGAAATTTAGTGTGTATATTACCCGTCTGGCTCGGTAATATCAATTTTTTTCGGGTGATCAATATCCAATCAAAAAGGCGGAAAAAATCTGGAAGGGTAATAAAAATCTTTATAATTATATTTGTCCAATTATATTACCCGGAAAGAGGTGTTTCAAATTTTGACAGTATTTATTATATATTGAAATCAACACTGCTTATTAGATAATTTGAAACACTATAAGATCAAATTGCATTTCCGTTACTTAATTGTTTTATAAAACAATATTTTGAAATTACAAAAATCATATCTAATGACGATGGTTGTGTAGATATAGACATAGTTGCCTTGATGAAACAGCTGTGATATAGACATAGTTGCCTTGATGAAACAGCTGTGATATAGACATAGTTGCCTTGATGAAACAGCTGTGACCATTTTGATTGTTTCTTTTTAATTATATGCTATGATCAACTGAAGATGGTGTTAAAGAACGTTGACTATGTAGATATAAAAATTAAACATGATTAAACGGTAAATAAACAGTATGTATGATAGTGATAATATTTAGTTTTTTTTTGATATATCCTTTCTGTATGAATAATAAAATCATATCTCAATGTATATCTTAATTCTAATTTGTTTCATTAGAACTATAGAATCAATTCTCTTACATATGTCACAATATATAAATATCTAATAGAATCAGTCAGGATTTTATCACCCACCGAATAACGTCAGATGTTGTAAAATTATATAAAGAAGTATTGTATATCACAATGCCAGCAAACCATTGCATTGATATTCATTCATCAAGGTTATACAATCTGCCTTGAATGAATGACAGCAATTCAAATATTACTTCCGCTATAACAATGGATACGATAACTATCTTAATAACAATAATATTCTTGAACAATAGGCATAACTAGGACACAGCCTCTTCTTTGAGATGTCAAAGTTTTTATGTAAGTTGAGAGATAAGATATTACAAAAGAAATGTCGCTGTCTGTTTCAGCTTTTAAACTGATTAAACCCCTAAAGATTTCTAATTACGAAAGTGCACTTTAAACAGTAAAAACATTTTGCATGTCTTTAAATATTTTTGTTCTAGTTATTCTTAAAACAAAAGCAAGGGCGGTTTAATACAGAGTCTTTTATAGACTTATGTACTTATTTGACTTATTCAAATGATTTCATACAGATTCTGATTAAACAGGTTCTATGTGGTTGAACTCTTTTCTTATTTTTCTTTTTTTATTCCAAGTCTTGGTTGGCAATTACTAATATGCATTCATTTACAATTTGAGCGATAACATTAAAAAATGGTACAAATGTCATCCCTGTTTGATTTAATTACGTTATTATCTTATTTATTCCTACATTTTCAAATATTAAGTTAACGTGAAATATAAAGTTTAAAACTATACACCAACTAGTGATATATAATAGTTTGAATTAAATCAAATAAATAGCTGCGTTTGATGCAGGCTCTTCAAACTGTTTTTCAAGAATACTAATTTATTTGTTGCAAAGAAAATTGAATATTAATTTAGGTTAATATGCTAACAAAGATCTATTTTAAAATCATTTTTTCAACATGAAATTTAAAGGTGATTTCGATTCCCAGGACATGAATACAAAGAATGCTTTTCTTTGCTACGGCGGTCAAGTATGTAATAAACTTATAATAAATAAATAAATTAATAAATATGTATGGATAAATAAAAAAATTAAGAAGGTTTAACTTACATATAACAATTCATGAATGAAATCAAAACTTTGGTGTTCAAATAAATTATTACCAGATGCCTTGATGACGACATTAGATACTTTAGATGTTGATTAATTTTTGTTTTTGTTAAATGTATTGTCATTTTGCGCGTTTGCAACATTCGTAGGTATATACATTTAGAATTTGAAATCTTTGTGATTAGAAATAAAAAATACAATTATTTTAAATTAATGTATAGCGTATAAAGTTTTATTTAACTGACATCTATAGGCTTTGCTTTTAATCTTGGCGTATATCTTACCTTAATGTTTTAAAAGTAGAGTCATCAGAATTGCAGCCACCCTTTATCTTTGTATGATCATTAGATGCGAGTTAATGGGTTTGAAGTTCTTGAGTCTATGCATCTCTAAGCTCCAGCAGATGAAGTGCTCCTTTTCACCTAGTATGTAAATTTTTATCGCCCGAATGTAGCCAAAATGATCTTACCCTTTTCGGCGCCATTTGACGTAAATTGTGTTGGTGCGACCCAAAACCAGACATAACAATTAGTACTAGACGACAAACTAACTGTACTATTGATATGTCTTGGGGACAAATTTACCAACATGTATCTTCACAAAAATATATATTTGGATTATAGACAACCTTTTAAGTCACACTTTTGTTAAGCATGTGTCATTGTTTCCTGTAAAACATTGTAATCATACGTTATGTGTTACGTAATTGTACAAAATATGCCCCTTTTCTTTGTTTCTTTGTCTAATCATTGAAGAAATATGTATATCAAGATAAAACTTAATGTGATTTTAAGATTATTTTGAGACATATATCATAATTCACGTGGGCACTATTTTCTCCTTTTAGAAAAAGAGGTTGAAATGTTTCATATAAGAGTTAGGAGAAAGGCGTCAATAAAACAAATAATGGTGACTGTAGGAACATTTTGAAAAGTTACTTTTGAAAGGAGGAACAAAGTAATTTCTCATTAATTTATAATAAAAATATTTTGAATTTAATGAAATATAATGGTTTGTACTTTCATTAGCTATGAATAAAAATACACCTATATAATTATTATACATGATACTGGAATAACACGTCCTCAGAATAAAAGTCCTTAGTCACGCAGTGGTTATAAATACTGCAAAATCAGTCATGCATTCCATATAACATGCAAACTATTACTTGAATACCTACTTTTTAAAATTGGTATAACGGACTTGCACCTGCATGATCGTAAGAGGCAACTAATTATAACCGGGTCTAATTTCTGGAGTCTATGCATCATTGTGGCCACTGTGTTGCCTCAAGTTTGTAATATCCGAAATGAGCAAAAAAAAAGAAAAAGAAAAAAAAGACAAGTGCCATATGACAAATATTTTGCGACAAAATCAATCAAAACAAACAATGTCATACCGACAGGACGAATGCTAGCAAAGTATGAATATGTCTAATAAACTCCAAACGCCTGTACTAATTTATCTCTGACAAATGAAATATAAACATGTCAAGAATATAGCAATGTAGAACAACCGTGTATAACATGTTTTGACAGAGTATGCAAGAGAGTTGTTTGTACGTAACAGATAATTAACCAAGGTAACAGACAGACGTGGTTGTATTATGGGTAATGTAATACTAAGATTATCGCTTCTTTCCTAGAATTTTCAAATTCTAGTGCTATGCACCAATGAAAGCGCGATTGTTTCTGTGTATGTGTGAATGGTAAATTATTTTGTGTTTGTGCCTCGCATGTCGATTTTCACTCCAATTTCTCATAATTTCTCATATTTTTTTCATATATTCTACTTCAAATTTTCTTTTTAAAGAATACTTAAGAAATAGATATCAATTCTGAGTGCATTGATGTAGAATAATGCACGGTTTGAGTTCAAATGCGTAGTAATATAATCATGAAGGCCAATAATGCACGAATAATTAATATATATCTCCATTCTAACATGGAAAAATATCATCATTATTATAAAGTTGGACTTTTTGTTTGGTGGTTAAATTTGTTTTCGTCTCAGAGTTTCCAATAGAATCGTTCTTAAAAGGTTGTTGCAGTGGGTTGAAAAAAAAAACTGTCGTTAAATCTATAGAAATCTGTAGAAACATTTTGAGAAGAACGAATTTTGAAAACGTTGATAAAACTTTGTTTGTTTATTTTATTTCACTCTATAATTTTTCAAGCGAAATACAAATTATTAAAAGTGAAATAAATGTAAAACTTAACTCGTTTGCGACATTAAAATAGCGTACTTTATTTGATTGTTTTGCACGTGCTGTTTGGCGCTACATTATGAACACTTTAAACGTCTGTACAGCGTTAACGACTGAATTAAAGATATTGGTGTTCGGATTCATTTTCTTAGTTAGACCATTTTCTTTCATTCAAGATAGTTTTTACAACAAAATTCGACAAAGAATTGTTTATTATTTATCAGAGTTTTCAAACAAAATGGCGCCGTCAAAAAATACACAGGGAGATAATAAGAACAGCGAGTGCATTGTTGTAGAATAATGCACGCTTCGGGCCTTCTTTGTTTATATAGAAAAAAATTCCGATAGTGTTAGAATATTAGATCGAACGTTACAAGCACTGCAATACTCTGCTCACAATTAGGAAGCAACTTCTACACTTTCATATAATTTCATTCAATTTGTGAATCATAATTGTATAGTAAGTAAACTTTGAATTTAGTAAGTAAATTGTGAATCATTATTGTATCCAGTATGTAAATTTTGAGTCATAATAATTTATTGTATTCAGTAAGAAAATTGTGAATGATAATTGTATTCAGTAGATGAATTGTAAATTATAATAATATTCAGTAAAATGCACGTTTCAACAATTGTTTACATCAACCAAGATTCCGTACAAAGCATACACCGTGGTATATGTTGCATATCAATACAATCATATAAATCTTGTCCATGACATGGTATCTATGGAGTTTTTTCATGGAAGTTTTCAAAAAGATCATTCGGACAGAGATCAATCTAATCTAAGAAATAGCGGCATTGGCGTAATCTTTCAATCACTTATAGTATTTCTATGCTAAAAATATTGACAGTAATAATTTTGCGACATAAAGAAAAAAAAATGTTGCCTAAGAAACGCACCAAGATGTCTATATTGTTATAGCTTATTCATGCATAAGTTTTTTGTTGTAGTAGTACCAATAATTCAAGATCCCATAAAACTTGATTGAAATGTCAATCATTCATATGCACGTTATGTTATGAAGAACATAGCGCTTTACAAATACCACGTCAGAAATCCCGAATAAAAATGTTTGAATGAAATAGCTGAGTTCATTAGAAATGTGATATGTTACGATATCCACAATCTCATGTATGCTTTTGAAAATGAATTTGTTGGATTATATATTTGTGGTCCTTTATTTTTTAAGCTTAGTTCGAGCAAAAGGAAAATGAGTTATTTATACCGATATATACACGGGCTATTATGAAGTTAAATTACCTTATTATACCTAATTACCAATTTTGTATGCCAGTTGTAGAAACCTTCAATTAGAATGAGACTTCTTACTGTTATAACTATTTTCAGATTGTACTGAAATGTTAAATATGAAAAAGTACCATCATGTTTAAATTTTGTAAACTTCTTTGAATGTAATCTGTGTTTTAAAACTAGTAATTAATAGACAAATATATCAAATAATTATTTATTCTTTTAAATAGATGTAAGGGTTGACAATAAAATGTAACGACTGGTAAGAATAGCATTGTATAGATGTTTATTTATGGTAATACATTGTGATATTGTATTGTAACAGCTGTTGATTATGTAAGAACAAGCTAGTTGTTTACGACATATAGAACAACGAGACAACATAATTATTTCAAACAACTGAGGGGAAATAAGTAATGTCATATAATTTATATTGTACATGATTCGTTAGCAATTACTTTAGTCTTACATTTGAATGAAAGCATTGAATTCTACCTAAACAAAATATCGTCTCTGATTTGTAACTTATTATTCTCAAAGGAATTCTAACATTGCCCTGCAACAGATTATTTTCCCGTTAAATCATGACTATAATTGAGGTATAACGCGGCCTAAAGAAAGGGTGATAGTTGCAGACGCATTAACATTATTGCTGCAAAACTACATGTTAGAAAATGCAATTTGCTAATTCTTCTTTTCTCTCTTTCTTTGTATGAGTGAAATGGATATTATTATATTAGTATTATAATGCCTGGTGAAAGTAAAGATACGTGAAAGTCAATTTGCAATTTGTCAACAGGTATATATTTGTTATACATGGAACATTATCAGAAATAAACATGATAGCTGTAATACTTGAACGTTTCTGTCAAAAATAAGAGATTCTTGTTTTTGAAAAAACATTACTTTAATTTATCTTTCCAGTAATCGCATTTTATACGCAATTAGCAAAATTCAACAATAATTTGAAAATGTCTGAACGAAAATAGGGCCCTTGGGATGTCGACGTTGGTATAAAGTTAATTATTATATAATATTATAATTTTATCGCCAACTATTTTTTAAAATTCATGAGTATTTAAGCCATTACCTTATTATATATAAAAATGTTTCTTTGTTCATACTTACTTGTTTAATTCCACTTAAGCAAGTGCTTGAAGTGTGCACATAAGATTGCATAATCTATTCCCAATCATAAACAGAATCCTGCAACCTTCTTATTTGACGTTTTGATCTTTCTTTTAAATTTTGTGTTCCTTATTTCCTATTTTATAGAACGTCATTATCATGAATATTTAAATGCATAAAGTACATTCTTTTAAGATGGATTGCCTTTTTCCTTTGTTTGACGATCTGTTTTATAAATTCTGAAAAAGTGAGTGAGATTGATATCAATAAGTTTACGTCGTTAAACATAAAGGTTTATTAAATAATATTCCGTATTTTTAAAGAGTGTAAATCACTTCAAATCTATGTCACAAATTTGCATTTACTTTTTGACTTTCAAAGTCAGATGTTTAACATTACAAGATCGTTTCTCCATTAAATTTATCCAATTGATAAATAAAATTAAATTGAATCGTATTGCTATAAATCGATCAGTGCTGTTTGAATTTCGTTCATTTTCTTTAATTCTCTCTTTACATGTTTGATCTATAATAAGAACCTTATTGATTTTAGACAACTAAGTTGGTTTATGCATGTTTCGAACACTAAAAACTAAACCTTGTAAACAATTATATACACAACACAATGGAGGAATGTGACCTACGTACAGTTATATTGAATTGAATAATGAGAGTAAATAGCCTTCGCTTCTTTGAACAGATACTATTATTTTTTATGAATGGTGCAATTACTTATGCAATTTGGTTATTTTTTGCGATATATATTTTGACATTACTTCGTCAAATGAAGAACAATGGTCACCCTTAAGAATTCTCAAAACAGCAGAAAATGTATATATGTCACAAACTCGGTTAAATTGAACTAGTTGATAAATAATAGTGTTAATATGCAAGCTATCGCCCACGCCCCATTACACTGGTTTTATCAAAAAACCCAACATTCAAACAAATACAATTTATAAACATCCATAAATGATAGTTTTAACACAACCACTGGGCTCATAGTCATTTACAACATAACAAAAACACTTCCAAGAAACTTTATTTCAAACACATTTCACATAATGAACAAATGCATCCAATCATTGAACGTTTGGTTTGGTAATATAATAATGACAACTCTAACTTAAATATTAAACGATATTGAAAAGACAATCGATGATAATTTGTTCAACGCGATCCTTTTGAAAATAAGGTACGTCAGTATTTTTCAAGTATCTTTCAATTAATTTAATGCAACTGATATTTGAAATTGTTTAGTGCTATTATCAAATGACTTTATCGTCACAAAATATGTCAATATACCAAAATGTATATTTGTCATCGCTTAATAAATAATCAATATATCTCATAAGAGAAGCTTGAAATACTTGGGATTGAATCTGGATGTCTACTTCATGCGCATATTTATCTTCGTCAATTTTGACAGGCATTTTATAAATTTATAATAAAGATTGATATGCACGAAATATTAGATTCGTGACACGCTTATATTTGATATATTATTTGAAAACCTTACTTATCATGTATTTTATTCAAAATCCTTATGGAATTTAATAACAGTTTACAATTAAAAACAAGTGAAATGGATAATTACATTCTAATGGCTCTGCAACAATTTTTAGTCCGAATTTATTGTAGCTTTCTTTGCAAAAAAATCCTTCAATCCAAGTTTACAAGGTTTAATATATAAAAGTTTCCGTTAATAAATATCTGGATTACGCATGCATTTTAAATATTACCGGAACAAAATGTTATTTACACTTTAGGCAAAATATATTTTCATTAATGTCAACCCGTCTAGCTAAATAAAGAAAGTACCAAATTAGAAATTCAGGATTCGAACCGGCGATCACTTGGCATGGTGTAATTTCCTTTCCTTGCAGGTTATCTCTGACAGTGAGTGTAACGGTCATGGTTCAAACTTCACGGTCACTTGCGTTAGACAAACAAAACTATTCACATTGTCTTTGCGTCTATAATGAGACTAATGATACTGTTTTTAGAACTTAAATATTACGTCTTCCTGTCAAGGTAACCGACAATATTTTTTTAGACTTTTAATACATTGTCTTGTTTGTTGTCCATGATAGTACCATAGTACCAACAATACATTTTTAAAGCTAATAATACGTCGTTTGGGCGTGTATCATCAAACTAAAAAGTAATTACTGCTTTTAAACCTTTTCATTTTACAATGTCTATAGTACCCACCAGTCTTTTTGCCGCCAACATGACGGGATTTAAACCCTTGGCGCTGAAGTCGAAATGGTTTTAAGTTAACGGCGTGAATCACTTTAATTTGCCACATACGCTCCTTGGTGATTTGAATCATTCGTAAACGATCGTTGCTGGGGTAAGTCTTGTACATGTGAACTTCACATCAGAAAAATCGCGTGTAATGTTTATTCCTTTCTTAATCATTACTGACACTGGTTGTAAAATGGATTGCAAATTTAATGAATAACAAGTAGCGAATAACGCCTAACAAATGCTCGCCGAAAAATGCAAATCGTTGTTTAACAATTCTTGTAAAAAGAAATCTTACACGTTATTATAAAAGTTTAATGGGAATGTCAAAACGTTTTAATGAATGACAGAAACATTACAATAATACACCATAAATCGTTTAGTAAGAATAACTGAATTGTTACATGCAGTGTATTGTTTTAATGCTAGATACTTTTTGAACAAGGACAATGCAATAAAGGAATGGACAAAAAGAATCGAAAAAAAGCAACTTAAATCCGGTACTAGAGACATGGGCTTCCGCTTGCACATTACAGTAAGTCAATAAGCAGGTTTATTAAAACATTTTCATTTTTGCCGTTCTTAAATAATTCATTTTTCTCTCTTTTTAAGGTTGACCTTAACCCATTCTTTAACCGTAAAAGGACAAACAATCTGTTTGAAAGGCAAACATATTTTATCTTAAGGCACAACGACGACAAAAGAGAAATAATCAGTATTAATAAATATTACAGGTATATGATTTTTAATGTTGTTCGTTGCTATTGAAAAAAATATCAATGCAGTGTAAAGCAACATCAAACAAAATTTAGTTGTAGTTATCGTGTCATCATCGGTCTATGGAAATAATTCATTATTACTGCTAAAGTAGAAAAAAAACTAACACACAGCGTGTTGGTGGGACTGAATCTCTCGAAAAGATCAGTGCAGACCATGTGGAACATCAGTGCAGTGTGATCATGACTTGCACTGTTCACTTATCTATCAGTATATACCTTGACATTTCTCAGTAAATAAATAAATAGTTTTAAAAAGATAAAAAAAGGTGAGTTTATTTAAAACATTTATCATGGTAGGGTCAATAAACGTCACTATTCTTTTACGTTGATAAAACATGTATTTAATTTAGAGAAAACGAGTACATAATTCAACATACAGTTAAAAAAGGTAACTATTACAAATTCATTACCGGTATGTAACTGATCGACCTAATTGAATTGTGTTACATGTAACTATTGTCACTGTTGATTGGATATTATGAATAACATTCATATTCTAGAAATTAAACTTACCAAAAAAGTGATTGAAAACCTTTAATTACAAACCTAAATGAATTGAAATCAAATAAGGATGTCGGATGCAACATCCTTTTATGTTTAAACTGATTGTTAAACATTATTCTAGTTTCATTGACTTTGTTTTACTCACCAAATCTGATGCCTCCAAATGAATTAAATTATTATATTAATATCAAATCAAACTTGAGAAAAAAGTATTTAGATTTTAAGAAAATTAAAAAAATTCAAGATAAAAGTAATAATTTCCATGTAAAGTTCGATTTATGGCCGATTTTTCAGTATTTTTCAACATATTGCTATTGCGTTACTAACGCAGTAAGGGCTATTACTGCATAGTTTGACCTCTTTTTGGTAATTAACACGGGTTGTAAGTGCTGTTTGCAATTAGAAAATTATTTTATTTGCCTTGTTTACTTCACAATATTTTACGTTTTAATAAATTTTCATACCGCCTCCGTGGTCGAGGGATTAGAGTCGATGACTTCTAATCCAGTTACCTCTCTGGCGTGGGTTCGATCCCCGGGAAATGCTTTGGTAGTTTAGCGCGGAGGAAGATAGTCTAGTACTGGTGTAACTCTCCAGGAACGATGGTTAGGAAACTACCCGCCTATATTACTGAAATACTGTTAGAAAAAGGCGTAAATGAAACAAACAAACACACAAACAAACAAACAAAATTTTCATGAAGATTAGCATGAATCTGGGGGCGTGATACAGTATTTGGCACGATTTAACAAAACAAAATGTTGATCTTAACCCCACACTCGAACAAAAAGAAAGAAAGTAAAATAAATAATATAAATTCAATACTTTTGTAGCAAATACCGGATTAATAATACTTCTCGCTAAAGTAGTATGTATTTAAATACTGTGTTATAGTTTTTAAACCTTTCTTACGAAATAATTTCAAATAATATACAGAGTCCTTTACAAAACAGATAATATCGATCATTACAGAAAAGATATGAAAAAGGTTTTCCAATCTGACATCTTTTGTCTGAATATATCACTTAAACTGGAATGTGTAATGATTTTGTCTTCTTCACTAAGTTTGTACCTTTATGTTTTCATAAATATACTTGATAGTATGAACGAAAGAAATGTGCATGTTTCAAATACACCTGATACAATTGTTTCTTTAAAGGTTACGTAATGTTCCAAGAAAAAACATTTAGCTCAATTGCTCTTGCACTGTTTGAATAAATGTGAAATTACAATACATTGTTTCAAGTTATAAGAAAAAAAACACATGACTTCGACTTTCTGAATATCAATCTATTGAAGCTCTGATAAAGCTAACACTATTTCGAATGTAAGAGATTGTGATTTATGCTCATATTGTAAGCTTCAGAGAAAAATTCACATTTATTCTATCTATGCTTGTAATGCAATCCTTTTCTTTTAGAATTGAAATTCTGGCTAAGACATAAGTGTAAAAAATGTAGTTTCAGACATGACAAGAATACTGTGCTCGTATTAAGGAAAAGATTCAGTTTTGAATTTTGTAACATTGTTAGCAAAGCAAAATACCATTGCCAAGAAACGTAATTTAGAGAAAATTGTAACAATTACTTACATATAAATATGATTTGATATACCTGAAGGAAAATTAAAAATCAAGAATAGCCTAGCTAAATAAAGACGTAAATAATTTTAATAAATTGTGGCAAAATCTTATTAAGATTACGTTCCTTGATTATAAGTAAAACTTTTTAAGACGCGAGAATTTATCCTGTCAAACGTTATCTTTCAAAAATGGCAAACCATACTTTCAGAATATTAATTGTACTTCCATAAAAGTGTTGCTTAGTGTAATTTGATAGTTTATTGTAGAAATGTAACAAAGATAATGAATACATATGTTAATATGTTTTTCCTACGTGTTAATATTCAAATTATAATATTTTGTTTAAGGAATATATAAATGTTTTAATTGGATTTTCACCACGATTTGACTGTCATATATCAGCAGGTTGTTACCTGATATATAAAGAACCCGGACGACAAATTATTCTCAACATAAATGATAAAAATAATATGTAGTGGCTTAAGTATTGCTGACAATCAAATAACTCACTATTGAAATGTCTTCTAGTTTAACTTCAATAATCCGATGTTACTTTGCCAACATTGATAAGTTCAACACCTTTCTTACCTGATATTCACAGTATCTGGTTCATTAGTACATAGATGCAAAGCTGTGAATATAATAAAATTAATTTGCTTGTTTTCATTCTAGAAGCTCATGTGTATAATTAGTTACCTATCTATTATACTAAACGATGTTTCAGATGTTACGTTAGCGGCAGTAGAACCATTATATATGTCAAGTGTAATTACAGAATGAGGTGCTAAGAGATCGTATGACGGAGATAAACGTACAAGCCTTTTAGCAGGTGCTGCAAAATAATAAATTTCTAAAACATATTTTTATCGTGTTCAAGAACTAATTTCTATAATAAGAAGTCTTTGAGTAGTAAATATTTTCAAAAAACAATAAAATTATGTAAAAACAAAATGTTATTGTTGTACATATGTTCTTGGGTATGTAACAAAATCATAAAATGTTAAATTCGACATAAGTAAATAAAACAAATGAATGTTTGTGCTTATTGTTTGCGTTAATATGACATTACTTGATTTATTTAAAACTAATTTTTTCCACTGAATTTATATATACATATTTAAATAAGTTTTGTTTTGGTTTTTCAAAAATCATTTCACGCAGATGAAGTAACCGTCTTTTGAAACACAAATGTACATATTCAAGGATCTTGTCGTCAAACTTTCATTTATTTCTTATTTATTCGTCTCCTTTTCCCGAAGTACTTCAGACTACAAAATTGATTGAAGATATTTTCATGAAAGGAGAGTCAATCCTGTTGTTTATTTACATTTGTTATATCACGTAATTGTTGTCTGAACAAATTGTAAAACCAATTACAAGATGGAAAGAAAAGTTTTATTATACCAGCTGATTCTATCCAGTGGCGGGATATTCAATTATCAAATCAATTTTATCTGTCTTCAATGTACGTTTCAAAGAACATGTTTAGCGCCTGGAGAGGAAAAATACAAAGCAATTTACCAAGTCTGAAAATAAGATGGTGAACAAATATTAATGCAAATCTTCTCACTGGCAGTTTAATACCTAAGGTATTGAGTATACTGTGTACGTCATCACATTTCCTTTAAGCCAGAATAACATTCCAAAACACGATATTATTTCGATAGACTGAAAATTATTTTATGTCATCTTCGGACAGAAATGGTGTCTGTGATTTTGAAATTATGAGCAAGATTCATTACAATATAATGATAGAAATAATTGTTTTATTGACTATCATATTTAAGTGCAATTAAATTTGTTACAATCTGATGATAAACGCAGTATTCTGTTTAAAAAATCCCCTTGGAAATATATGCTCTTTTGACATTATATGTTGCTTTTAAATAATCCTTACACTGTTCAAAGTTTCACTTCCTTTTATTTGTGATAAGTCTGAGTAGAACATTTTTTGTGATTCTCATTTATGTAAATTTAAATTAGTAAAAGACGGGAAATGTTTTTGAACACTTTTTTGTAATGAATGATATTCTTGGTGTAAATTTGTTTTTTCAAAGATACCTCCTAGTTAGCTCATACAATGAGAACTAATTGGTTTAAATAAAGAGGTTTAGATCAATTATGGCTGAGATCTTAATAAATGTTTGATCAACATGACCAAGAGCAATACTCTTACATGACTGAAACCTTTAAAGAAAAGTTGTCTTTAGATACTGAAGGACGGATTTTAAGCCATTCATTAAAAAGAATAAAATTATGTAAGGAATGTTTCTTAATATTTTCTTTCACCTTCTAGAGCAATTCAGACAATAAAGATTTTGTTTCACGTTGAAATAAAAAAAATATGGCAAGTTGTATAAATCGTTTTAAATGACGTACTTTATGTCTTTGCTGTTTGTGAAGGCAATTTTAACAGCGACATGTTAACTTATATTTAACACCCTAACTCTTGTAGTGGTAGGATATTTAATTGAAATATCATTACGAACTGTAATTCAAATGAATTGTTGTAGACAGAGAATGTGAAATGAAGACAAGGCTTTAAATATGATTGATACAAGGGAAATATCAAATTTAATGTGAGCATATGCATTTTGTTTATCTTAATACTCCCAGTACTTTAACGCACAGAGGAAACTTCATTCAGCTATAATAAATGCAAACTCATTTAGGGTTGCTTTCAGTTGTCTGCTGTTACAATGGCCTTTCAATGGTGCGGAGGGGCGACCGTGGCCGAGTGGTTAAGGTCGTTGACTTCAAACCACTTGCCCCTCACCGCCGTGGGTTCGAATCCCGACAGGGACTTTGGATTCTTTCATGTGATGAAGCTATCCAGCTAGCTTACGGAACGTCGGTGGTTCTACTCAGGTGCCCGTTCGTGCCTGAAATAATGCACGGAAGGGCACCTGAGGTCTTCCTCCACCAGTAAAGCTGGAACGTCGCGATATGACCTATACTGTGTCGATGTGTCGTAAAACCCAAAAACAAACAAACAAACAATTGCGCGGAGCTATTTGTGTTTACTATTTTATGTTGTCCATGGACCCGATTTTAATCAATTGTTCCCTTCGATTTACAGCTAAAAATAAATTCGGATGCACGATTTCCTTTCGATTTCTATTATGTAAAGTCATATATTGGTCTCACCTCCGGTGATTCGCAGCATGTCTTATTTTAATTTAATGAATGAGAACGGAAACAAAGCTATAAATAGATATGACCTGAACATTGAGAAAGTCCGAAAATTTATTTATCGAAGTAGTTTAATTTACCGCTATGGTAATTGAACTAACTGGAGAGTTTTGAAGAATGAAATGCAAATATATTCAACCATAAATTGCACCCTTTATAACTTATCGAAAACAATTAGGTAAATTAAAAACTTCCCTAATTATTTTAATCGACCCCGGTGTCATGAATTTTTGCTATAAGAAGTTGATTCCATTTTGTTTGAAGGCAATCGGTTTATAGTGGTTTGAGTGGGATGTTGATTTGGGATGATAATTCTGCGACATGTATTTTAACAACAGAAACTTTCGTCGAGGTGTAATGGTTTTATTGATAGGATTGTAAACACACTGGTGGGTCAGGCGATGATTTTTAAGCAATTCAACAAAATAGTAGATTCATCTCCCAATAAATCAATTAACAATAGCTCTTTATTTTCAACCTATGTCAAGTAGCTTTTATATCTTTGACTCGCATGAACATGATGTTAGTGAATTTCCCCATACCCTATGATACCTGTCTAAAATACAGGTAACAGTCTTCAATTGATAAATAATGTTTCAATATGTCAACATGCTATGCAAATTTATTTATGATTTTAAATGAACCATAATTATTGTTAACGCGTATAACAAAAAATCCTGAATTTGGTCTTTTAGAAATCTATCCCAAATTTTTCATTCCAGTGTGTGTTCCTCTTTCAGTATTTATCTGAGATTTAGAATATAGCTTCTGTACCTTAAGTTCAAGGCATCAAAAGAAACCATTTTTCTTAATTTGATAGAAGAAAATGACTGTTATTATACAATATTAGTCTCTTTTGTTACTATTTTTATATGCTGCTTGTAGAAGTGTTACAATTATAATAAAATACAGACTTTATTAAATTTGTCTACTGTTTTGTATGTTCAAAAGAAAATACATGTAATATTGTTATTTTTAGCAAGCCGACCAAAGTTCATGATAAACAATGTCTTTCGTCCGCCCATTCATCTATGATATACATGTACAATTCTGGTAAAATCCAATTAACCATTGAAAAGTTTAAATGAATATCTGGTCATCAGATTTCTACCTTTCATCGTCAATTGCTGCATTTCTTGCTTGGACGCTAATTGATGCTTTTTAAAAGAATATCTGGTCATCAGATTTCTACCTTTCATCGTCACTTGCTGCATTTCTTGCTTGGACGCCAATTGATGTTTTGCATCAATGCTTTGCATCAATGCCTTTCTTGTTTAACATGATATACCATTTGGCGTGATACATGTAACAATAAAGTCGATTTTGCTTATTTACATGTGGATTCTAATGATTACAATGATTAGTTGTTGATATTTGTAGAAAGTGAGTAGCATTATAGGTGAAAAAGGAAATGTGCATACTTTGATATTTTTTATCATCTAAATATTACTGACTATAATAGTGACACAAACAGAAACACTGTTTCACTACTGTCATGTCACATTATATTTACAAGTCTTGTATTCTTGTTTGTATTGGTATTACTTTCCTTACCAGGTAGGCATCAATGAAAGCATATTTTTTTAAATTTATTATCTGGCACCCCTGTCATGGACAGTGCATACGATATGTATAATTATGCAAATTTAAATGATTTACAAAACATCCGGAATATTGAACACTAGTCCTTAATCTAAATAGAAAATGACTTGTACGCAGAAATGATTTGGTTAGGTATCTAGCTGTAATGAGCACATTCTTTTGCGCGGAGCTTCACAATTGCTGCATTGTTGCAACATTTGTACTTGTAGCCTAGATATTTGACTTCTAGCATTGTCTTATGGACTTCATATATACCTTTTTTATCACAAAGCAATTCTGATTTTGTCCAACATATACATACAAAATAATATGTTACTACTTGTTATTTTACAAATTTGTTGCATGATAAATTCTTCAAAAATTAACACAAAACCTATGACATAATTTCATAATAAGATTAAAAATCTTAAAAGTTAGCATTAATATTAATTTCAATGATCAATTTCACTTACAGTTGCTCGGAAAGTTATTATATGAAGCTAAAACATTACTATCAAGTTTTAAATGATAAAACATTGGAATGGATTGGCCCTTCGCCTTGACATATAAATGCAATGAGTTGGAGTGAAACCTGAATTTGTATAACGGCGATACATTTAATTTATTCATCAATTGTGATTCAGCATTGAAGTTGTGAAAGTAAAGTCACTCGTTTATAGTGAAAAACAGAAATTATTTAGCACTTGTCTATTCCTAGACAATGCCTTACAGTACAACAGATGAACAACAATATTTAATTGTACGTATTGGATAATATCAAAAGAAAAATCTGGTGTTTAAAGAAGTGACATGTCTCTGATATGGCAAATAATTCATTTCTTCTGAACACAAAATATTTTAAGTTATCACCGATAAACAAATCTATTGAAAATAGCAGCGTATATCTACATAAACTTTACATTTTCAGATAAACAGTACTATAATTTTTAATGCCTGAATTTTCGTCTTGTGTTTTTGTCCTTAGTCTTTTCTGTATCTAAAAAGCAGTATAGTCTCCAAGTAAAAGGATGATTTTTGCCCGATAAACATAAATAAGGGGTAAACCGAATTAGATTTATTTTCAAAGTGTATTACAGTTGTTGAATCCTCTTCCTCAAATTCAACTGTCATTTAAGGAAACAGGTTTTACGGTGAATTAACAATATTTCAGTTAAAACCTTGAGATTATTCAATGTAGAATATGATAAGAAAATTTAATATGATAAGAAATACGACAACGTCTACACAACACTTGCTGACATGTATCTGTTTAATATGTTGTTAACAGAATATAGTTATTGCGAATCATATGCATACATTTTGAAGAAGTACACACAACTGTAATAGTTGATCTGAAACATTGATCCGAACGATTTATTTAGCGACAATATTATTTTATCTTTAAATGGAAATGCCCGCTGTTGCAAAATATCAGCAGACCCTATTTTCTCTGAACCTTGCATATGAAACAACCACTCACATAAAAGGTGTCTTATCACGCATTTAATAGCACCTCTATTAAACTTGTTGGTATTAACGTTTTCTTTTTGTTCAGCTGTCAGGATCCAATTAATACGAAATGAGTTACTACAGTCTGCGATAGATTCTTATATTCCAGACACATAAATCAGGTTACACCATTTTTCTTATTTCAAAATAATGATAATTAATCATGTTTTGTTATTTTTTTTTCTCAGAAAGAAGAATTTTTGTACTTGATACTATTTATCTTATTGAACCAACTTTTTCTAGGTAATACATTTATTTAACATTCATATAACTGTGTATAAGTCAGGTACATACATCGATAAGAAGATAAATGGAAAATGTTCAGACAGTATGGAAATGTTTCCTTATAGAGATAATGATACTATCTACAGATTATATTCCTTTAATACAGAAAATTTTATGTCAAAACGCTCATAAAGCTTTTGTCTTTATATTTTTTACACAATTTTTAAAGCGGTAAATTAACAATAACATGGTGTACTAGATTAAATTTGAAATTGTCTTAAGTGCGGTGATATGAACATGTTGTTTGACTGCTGCAACAATGATTTTTATTGATTGGGTAAAATTTTGAAATAACGTTATTTTAAATGATAGAATCAAATTCAGTAATATTTTACTTGGAAAGTAACAGTTGACGTTTGTGTTATAGTCGTACACCACTGATATGTTATTGTTGTTACATATAAATAGATACATGCATAACAATTAAATTTGCTAAAACCTTAACAATAATCTTATATTTATTATTTGAATAACGCTTAAACATGTGTTTCCGAAAAAGAATAGTTTCGCAGCAGCTTTTGAAAGGTTGATTTGTTATCTCATAATAATCTTGAAAATTTTCAGAGCCTCATTATGTTATAATACTTGACATATATATTGGGTATACTAACGCTTACGTAACATTTGATCATTTGTTTTGTTAAGTTTGCACAGGAAACTAATTGCACTCACTGTATACCTTATAACTTCGAATAGCAATACAAACTAATGAACATTAATATTTTCAGCTTTACAATCATGCCTTTATGTATCATATACTTTTTTATTATATGATCTAAATATAGCTGCAATCTCATTGGCCCAAACAGTAGTCAACAGAACTTTTTATAAAATCATATTTACTGGGTGTGGTATCATATTCACTGGCTGAATCGGATTTTCCCAGTCTAAAAATAGATTGAGGATCATACACCGTAGACTGTTAATAACTCGTGTTGATTAAAAATAATTGTTGCTTTTTGTTCTTTATGGCATATTTCTCGATTAAAATATCGTTACTTTACTATTATACTTAAAGGCTACACCGCAATGATGAGTATAAACTTGAATAACTTTTGTATGCGCAGCGTTCTGGTAATCGTTGCACGCCTAACACGTGCGTCTTTTTTTCCACGCTCCAACGAGGCAAAATTTGTACATGTATATATTGTTTTACTTTTTGTGATTTTTTTATTTCTTAGCCTATTCATATAATAAAACAATTATTGACTAGTGAGCCATTGAATATGATGTGATATTCACCGGCAGAAAGTCATATTGACCTCGGCTATCGCCTCGGTCAATATGTCATCTGCCGGTGAATATTACATCATATTCAATGGCTCACTAGTCAATAATTGTATAATATTTCATAAATAGGGTTAATATGAGTTTTAATTCTCATTTTCAAATATTTCATTGTATAAACTTAAGATAAAAATAACCAGCTACTAAGAATGTAAAATGTATGATCTATGGAACTTAGATTTCTCGTGAGTTAAAGCTTTTGGGCATTATCCAAGGCAATTTTATTGGACGCCACTATTTACACTTGATTTTTGTGCAAATATAACTTGTTTAGAATTATTGTAGAATTTTATTATGGCATGAAAAATATACTATGGTGTAAATCCAATATCAGAATCTAAAATACAGTGCCATCTTTTCATTAAAAAAAAAACAACATATAAATATCTACATCCAGCAATATTCATGTTATCATTGTCAGATATCTTTATCATATTGCAAGAGAGTATGTTATTAAAGCTGGCATTGTACTGTTTGTTAACAAAACTATATTCACAAAAAGATAACCTATTGACTTCGTCTGAAACAGCGTCTTTAAAAGGATGTTCATTTAATTCTCCTGATAACATGATATATTGGCCCGTCATTCACATAATATAATTTAAGATTAAGTACTAAAATGAATTTTTATGACTTGCATTAATTTACAGTTTTTATTTTGATCACTTTTAAGGAATGTTTATGATAAACAAACATGCAGTAGAGGGGTCCGTGGCCGATTGGTTTAGGTTGTTTACTTCAAACCAGTTGTTCCACACCATTGCAGACTCGAAAATCGCCAGAGACTTTCGAATATTTTATGAAGATTGAAGCCATTCGGCTTACTCTAGGAACGACGGTAGTTCTACTTTTTGCCTGAAATAATTCATGAAAGGGCGCCTTACGTCTTTCTCCACCAGTGAAACTGGAAAGTCACCAAATGACCTCTGCTGTGGTGTTGGTACGTAAAACCGAAAATAAAAAGATAACATGCAGTGTACTTATAACGTGATCAAGATTAAATAAAATTATGTCCTTGTTTGATACATTTTGTTAAGGTTTGTTTAAAGGAACAGCAAAATGTTTACTAGTCTGTATAATATATCTATTTATATATATAATTATAAGTAAAAGGATAAATTTTCATTTATATTTCTTAGGTTGCAACTATTCTGATAGACCGATAGCTTTTATACACGACTGCCGTGCAAAATTGAAAATATAATATGGATTAACAAGCAATCCTCTTCAAGTTATTGCCAAATTTAAAGTTTCCCTGAAATGTGCAATATTATTTTGCCCAATCTACCAGTCTTTCATTACATACGGGTATGTAATTTACGTCAGTCTATTTTCTTAGATACAGCGATATTTGTAATAACTTGCATTACACATTTAAACGCGAGCGTGACAAAAGTAAATATTATTGACTGCAAGCCACTGAATTTTATTGATTCGTTTCATTTTTGCAAATTTGCAAATGAGTAATACGTGTTTAAAATATGTGCATCGTGTCAATACATTATAAAACGACTGCATGTCAACGATTTGGTTCAAGTAATCCGATAACTTCGTAAAATTGAAAGATATCATAACGTAGATCATTATATAAAGCGTCTTTCTTGTTGTTTTTCTTGGCGACTTATTAATAAGTTTTTCTGATTTAGACTACAGATTAAACTATTTGTTATTTTTATTCAAATATATGCATTGTCATTAGAGAACCTTATACGTTAAAAGTGTTTAGGTATAAGAATAGAAACATAAAAACATTGTAAAACAACTCAAAACATTTCCGTGAAATTTCCAACTACTTGAGACCTTCCTGGAAACCATTTTGTTTTTCCATTGAGATTGCTTCCTAGCATACATTATAAAAACGGAATATTGCATAACATAATCTATACTGGTGTAAGCTTGAAATTATAGCACTATTCTGTGAAAAAATTAAAACAAATGTTATCTTTCTCAAACCAACATTTACTGAGAACTCACACAGACTATTTATTTAAATTTCCGATGCTTTAATTATGAATGGAGTAAAACAGAGTAAAATGTCAAATATCAGGACCTACAAGTAAATAAATCTGAATTGTTTTAATTGTCTATATCAATTATGTACCCCATAAAGCGTGCCTGTATAATAGCATAATAAATACGTCACGTTAGTTTGAAATTCTTTCTTTCCTTAAAATTTTGATTGATATTATTTTAATGCTTCTTTCGTTCTCAAACTATCTATTATAATAATATCCCCACAGGACACTGGAAATGTAAACAGACATAATGTAAAATTCCGGTTTTTTACCAAAGTTTGAAATCTCCAAAGAAATTTTGTTTAGCGTCAATGCTCATTGTTATTCATTAAATGCAATATATTTTATTCTAATTGTCATCAATGATTAACAAAATGAAGATATATTTTATGATATTTTCAAAAAATATTATTCTAATGTGTCTTAAACATGTATAAACCTAATCTTAATTCCAACCGCTATGAAGGATTCAAATCATAATAATCATTATATGCCAATTCATTAAAACTTGAACAATCTTAAGATATTCAATGAAAAGAAAATATGTAGCATGTTAGCTTTTCCATTCAAGATTGATTTAGTTTCCGTTTTACATGAATGAACAAAATACCAATCCTTTTAAAATTTAAATAAATACATAGTATTTACAGAATATATGTGTTTACATTATAAACAACAAAAATACATTGTCAAATCAATTCGTTTTATTAGTACAATTGTAAATTTGATTTAGGAGAATTAAAAAAGACAGTTTTTGGTATTGCCCAACAATGTATGTAATTATTTATAATTGTCTCATACTACACATGTACTTTGAATGATTGATTATTCCTGATAGACTTTACATGGAAATGGGCTTATCGTACATTCAATGTGTTGTCTCAGAAAATTATCTAATAATACAATAGCCGAGCAGTTCCATTGTATTGCACGTTTGAAAATAGGCTATGGACGTATAATTACACTAAGTCTTAAGGTGTGTTTAATCAGCACAAATGTTAAATAAATGAGTGTATGGCGTGTGCAACTTTATCATGCCAGGCCCTTGTATTATTCATTGAACTAAAATTGGAACTATTGTATTCTGATAGCGACTGACTTGTAAATAATATACACATTTGAAGTATGAAATTCATAATCAATATATTGTTGTTTTTCTTTTTTAATTTTTATTTTATAAATTTTGGTTTGTGTCAAGTCTCTTACATCTGTCCAAAATATCTAAATCAGATATATACATTGTGTTTAAGATCTATTTCTGACATTTCGTAAAGTCAAATGAATAAACGATATTTCTAGGAAATGTCATCAACTGTTTCAATATTTATCTAACAATAAAGATTCAACATATTTTTCTAATTTGACAACTGTTAGCTATTTTGTTTGCTCGACCATCTGAGGAATTATCGCCTGTGGTGTTTTCTTACTGTGTACGTGTAATTTTAAACCCATTTATATCTCTCTAATTGCAAATATTTGCAAATTAGTTATGTCTTTCATAAAAAGTTTTTGCTATTTTTCTTAAACGCATGAACAACATAAACGTCTAGTAGTAGCAATTTGCTGGAACAAAAATGTTTCTTTTCAATAAAGCGATATCGTGTGTGCAAACATTAAAGAAGATATAAATATTGTATTGTTGACATTGTTACTGTCGTTAAATTGCTTTATTCAGACATAGGACATTTTACTGCAATTGATAAATCATAGATCTTAAAGTATTGAAATTATCTGACACCTTTCGAAAAACTGTCTAGAAATGCATTTGCTCTCCTACAAGCAATAGGTTATCTGACTGGAATATTGTTTAAACAAAATGCTATATTTGTCAATGTGTTGCTTTGTTGATTTACATAAAGTATCTTTATTCATATTATATTTTTTTATTTAGTACATGTAATAGAAGCATGTCTCCAATAAATAAATGCAAATATTTCAATTTAAAACCTAAGTATCATTTATGATAATGAAACAAGGATCAAAAGCATTTCATAAAATTAATGCAAATCTTGTTTGTTTGTTTCATTTTACGCCTTTTCCCAACAGTATTTCTGTCATATAGGCGGGTTAGTTTCCTAACTATCGTTCCTGGATAATGCAAATCTAATGTAATGTTAAACTTTATACTATTAACAATCTTGTGTGCTACAATTTAGACCATTCGCTTTATCCGTATTTTTCCAGAATATTCATGTTAATCGTGCAAAAGAACTTTAAACGAAAAGCGTTTGTACGCATTTAACTTGATTGAGATAGGAATCGCATAATGTGTATAAAGCTAATGTCATATTCAGAAGATAAAAAACAATTACTTTATTTAATAACAGACTTAAAATACTGCAAAAAGCTGCCAAAATATTTTTTAATCGCCCACATCTTCTAAATATCTTTACAATGACTCTTTTGAATATTCTAGAGGTTTCAAACAGACTCAATCAAACAGAGCCTGCAACATTTTCAATTTTGTTGTGTTGTACTTTCTTTAGGGATTCTGTTTTTCTCTATTTTATTGTCACATCAGTGTTATTTGTGCCGTGTGGCGGCTGTAAAAAGTCTCCCCGTACATTTAATCAATGATGTTATATTTTTATCCTTCAGCACAGCATAATTGTTGTGTATACATGTTATGTGGTACTGTTAGTTTCTTCTACTTGGCCTTTTTTAACCTGAGTGGTTCCAGTATTCCTACTTGAATACTGTATTATCACCCTTAGGATATGTTGCCTGTTTTTTAAATTTGTCTTTTGACGTCTTATCTGTGATATGCATGCTTCATAGCCTCAGATCCCCTTTCAAAATTCCATTTTATTTAGTTCCGCCCATTGTTTTCTCGTTTAGGGCAAAACATTCTCATATATTGGGACCATACGCCACTTTTCATGGAATGGCACTACGATGTCACATTGAAGGTTCCACGATAACCGCCGTATGAACACATCTGCGGATGTTTCTAAATTCAAAATTTCACCATTTTCGTGTTAAATGTTGAATTCTGCTTAAGCCGGTGCTAGGGGGCGTAGGCGGTAACTTGCACTTTCCAGTACCGTCCATGAACAGGCTCAATCAAACCGAGCCTGCAACATTTTCAATTTTGTTGTTTTGTACTTTCTTTAGGGATTCTGTTTTTCTCTATTTCATAATGTCTATATGTTTGCATTCGAAATATTTATCTTATTTTAAGAAAAGTTAATCCGTAAATAATGCAGTTTGAAAATGTTGAGGGATACATTTTAATTGCTTAAATTTTAAATAAGCTTTAATAGAAATCTCTGGAAAGGAACAGTTACTATAATGAAGTGTCTTTATCGGCACGAATTACAAATAAACGAGCATATTTCGTGTGTGTCTTTATCTTTTACTTTATTATTCATTGATAAACTTAATTTAGTATTCATTGTCTGTATTGAACAACAAATTAAGTCAATATATTAAATGAGATCAAATTGAACTCATTTTATTCTTATTTCGATTTAAACAATAATAATTAGAACAGTTAAAAAGTACGTTGTTTGATGATATCTTTGCAAATGTGCATTTATATGTTTCGGGTTTAAAACCTTTCCTCTTTTTTTTCTTTACTTGATAAGGATTTGCCTGAATTCTGCCCTTTTACAATGTAAATGGCAAATCAAATAGGCCTTTCTGGTAACACTTATAATAACTTTAATTTGTTTATATTTAATAGTAAAATCAGTGTTAATATAAGATACATTATCAAATGGTTTCATAAATGTCAGTTTCATAACAAAATATGTATTTTATTGTGTATAACTGATAATATAAACAGACCTAGTATATTATTTGCTTAAAATATTATTTGCAATAGAAATCCCCTCCTTCAAAACAATGTTTTATTTTAAAAAAACACAGCGCTACACATTATCAATTTACAATTGACATGAGAGAGGCGTCGAAAGTTCTTTATATCAGTATGAATAAACACGAACTTTCACTCACAGGCAACCACTAAACTCTTCTTAATGACGGTCTGTGAAATGTATACTTTAACATGTTTAAGAGAACAGTCTGGTAATAAATTATAGCGTCTGTGAATAAACATTAAGAAATATATAAGTGAGCCATTTCAGAGTAAAATTATATTGCAGCGACAATAATGAATTTCGTTTCGTAAGAGCTCCAATATTTCAAAGAATCTCATTTAATTTCCTCAATGTGGGTCATTGTAATAAAAAACTTTATATGCTAAACATTCTTTTATATGACATAATTATACTGTAAGATGTTTCCTTTATTCCTTGAGGAACATAAATCGGTTACTTTATATCATGCACGAAAAGAATGACTAGATGAACCCTTCACTATTACGATGTATGTTTGCCAGAAAAAAATACCAAACTCTGTTTTAGGCTTTGTGTATTGTTACATTTGTAGAAATTGTTATTCAAAATATAAAAACTGGACTTTTTAAGGCAACAAGGTTTTCCTTATAAGAAACTCTCGTCTGTACTGGCATTCGGTGTAAGATCCTTATAATATTGTCTGTTTGTAATGAGTGCTGTTGGTTATTTTTCTCAAAAAAAACATGTCTACGAACTAAATGATAATCTTAAGCTAACTGTAAGTCTCTAAAGGTTTCACTTTTATCATAAATCCGTATTTGAAATCTTCTAACATTCTAGTTTATGTAAAATTCAACGTTTCATATCCCTTCAGGGGTGATAACATCAATTTCACCTGTACTAAGGTCGTTTATAGCAACCAAGATTTTTTGAAGCCAGTCTTGAAGTTAGGAATAATAAAGCGTTAAATTGTAGTTTAATGTGTATCTGTTTTGTTTCAACTTTGCAAATTACGATATCTGTGGTATCCAGCTACATTTTTGAAGAGTATAAGATTACAAATAAAAACAAATAAGAACAATATGGTAATTCTGTGGGAGACAAACTATTTAATTTCATGCTTTCGTGCACGGGTTCGGGGTTGTTAGATGCCGTTTCCAATTATTTATTTTGTGTAAATTGTGTACTTATATAGAAATACCATTTTTTTGCGTGATGTGATCTGTTTTAAAACAATACTACACATTCAAACATTTGAAAACTGTATAACGTCAACAATGTGATACCTAGTTTCAATGAAAACAGACATGGCTTGTTATTTAACAGACATTTTAATTTATTTTGATGATCTAGAATGTAAGAATTGTATCACAATTTGTTATTAGAAAACAAAACTTTTAATTTTTATGTTTCTTGAAGCTGTTACTTTGTCAATAAACACATTCTTATCACATAAATATGTTCTTAATTTCCCGAAGCTTTTAAACCAATTTCGTTGTTTATGAAGTTTTGCAAGTATATTTGTCAGTATTGCAGTAAGTTTTGTTTCAATTTTGTGATAAAACAAAAATAGCGATAACATCTCACGCAACTTTTCTAGAAGATTTTTAGAAAGTTATTTGTAAAGGTGTTACTAGCCTATATCAGGATTTCGTGTATTTTGACAAATCATATTTAGTGAGGATACTGAGTTTATATGTGGTGTGTGCATATTAATACCGTGACTCGTGCAATCTTGTGCTTATTCATATTTGCAATAAATGTATACCATGTAACGATACTGGAATTAATCTTTGCATCAAAATATATCAAGACATCTAATATGCCTAATATTTTAATGGTTTAGAATTGCTATTTTATTTAAACAAATGGTAAATTTAAACAGAAAAAGAAAATGCTTTGTTATTTCAAATAACTATACTTTTGGTAATTCTTTTTATCTTGCTTAATTCTAAAAGAGATTTATTGATATAAAGACTCATATGAATGTATGCCTACGAGAGAATATTTTTTAGATATTTCTAATAATTCTTTCTTTTGGTACTGGAATGATGCTTTTCCAACAGAACAACTCTTACAATATTGTACTGTAAAATATACTGTCAGAAATGATTTTATATACTGTATAAAGTTATGATTTAATTCATCGTATTAGTTACTGTACATGTTTTTGTTATTTTAAAAATGTCACTCGTCCATTTAAGGACAAACTTGTATATAGTAAGTTAAAAAAGTGCACCTTAGTAGTTAAAAAAGTATAACATAATGTTAAAAGGCTGATATGTAAAGAGAATTTGGAATACTACAAAAACATTGTACCGAAATTGCGTTATGCTTGGCAATGTTACAGATCTGTGATCAGATGAACTAAAAAAACTTGTTGAACAAGAAACATGCATACCTTATTTGCTATATCTAACAGCACCCTTAATTTTCACAATGTCAGGATCTTAAGAGTACACTTCGTAAATAGCAGCTACTTATTGCAAACCTTTAATGACATTACATCACTTAATGTATTTTTATCCATCTTTCCATTTACCAGTGGCCAGTGACTAATATGATTACCGAATTCACTTTGCTTTCTTCTTACATGTAATGTCATTTATATTAATTACAAAACCTTTACTTTGAATAGCGTACCCCGCACTTGTTTACATCAATAATTCAACTATTTCAATTTTGTAAATATAAGTAATACACAGGCATCTTGGCATGTTAAAAAAAATTATCGTTTTATTGTCAAAAAATCAATCATAACCCTCTCGTCATTCTCTAAGGTTTCTAAATTTTCTATTCTTTATCGTGTTTGATATGTCTTCTTTGAATTATTTTAAAAAGCATAACATACATTCCTTACATTATATTGTTCAAGAATAAAAACTAGTGGTATAATCAGTAGTAATACATAAAAAGCGTTTCTTGCCGAGTAAACGAAAATGATGTTCTTCAAACACTAGACATTTGTTTTGTGTTAAGTTTTCATTTGGTAATAATTTTTCACAGTAAACATCAAAATTATTTATACAAAGTTTTCAATTTAACTTGATCTGTAGTTCAATCATTTTCAGAAAAATTAAGAAAAACATGTTAATAGAAATGATAAAAAAATATTATATTATTATAATTAACAAATTAATAAGAGGATATACGTCAGGCAAACGAATAATTGGTGTTTGTGTATTGTATTGGTGTTGGTGTCCTTGCCCTGTCCTGTTTTTGTTTGGGGTCCGCCTGGGCTCCTTGCCATTGGTTCTTGTTGCTGGGTCATATGGGGGTTGCGTTCGTTGAACGCCGCCTTTCCTTGTTGATCTTGTTTATCATATTTTAGCTAGTTTGTGCTTTTCTTCTTTCTCTGTTTCTTATTTTCAATTGTATGTTTTCTTTATTTGTATCCCCGACAAAGAACAATAATATACATGGTAAAATCGTTATTGTTGCTTAGTTTATTTTGTCAGGAAAATGATTCCAAATTGTTTTTTCTTTCTTTTCTTAAAGTCTTGTACTTTTAAATAATTATATTTGAATAAAACCTTTATAAAGATGTCCATACTATTAACACTAAGAACGTCTCTGTTACTGGAATCTTAATGTCTGGCAGAATAGTGTCATCAGTTTTCTTGAGGCAATCAAGTTAGTCTATTTTCTGATTTTTGTGCAACAGAGGTTTTGTTCCTTTTATCTAAGAAATCTTACAAAAATGTTATAACATATAGTTATCAGTCAGCCGTTAAATGAAGTTCCTCTTTTCGGATTTCGGAATGTCCAAATAAACAAGTGTACCAAACAGGTATGAAATAATCAATTTATTTTGCCTATAAGGAATAGAAATATTTCAAGAAACTTTAATTATAAGTCAGATGTGAGTAACTTAAATTCAAAGCCTTTTAACCATGATGCTGTTACTATATGCTTGATAAACTGAAAGATGATTTAAATACGGTGTAAATACCAAATTCCAGAACTTCTAAAATCCAAAAAGACAGGTCTCCAAATTACTTCTTCTGTTTCCTATGCAATTCTTATCTCTGATTTTCAAATTATTTTCTTGTAATACTTAGGTTATGTCCATTAATATTAAGTCAATACGCAGGAAATTACAAATAACATTTGTATTGTTTTCAATAATAAATCATACCTAAAACTCAAAGTTGTAAAACTTGGCATTCAATATCATCCTAATATAGAAACTAAATCAACATATGTTTTAGCGGAAACGAGCATATCTTTTTAACTGATGCACTTTGGTGAACAATTTGAAGTTGACACCCTCCCATGCCACACTAAATAAATTTGTGCACACGTTTTTCGATTTTTTCCCCTTGAAATTGAAAATACTTCTAGTATGTTTTCTTAAACAATCTTATGCCAAGTCGGCACACATGCTTTGGTTAAAGTAATAAAATGATTTTCACGAAATTTCAAATATATTAGGTTATCCTAAATGCAAACTTTTTTTGATTGTACTTATCAATACAATGCAGAATGTATGCATAACAGTACTTAGGAAGAACATTCATTTACACTTGAATATTTATTTTTTTATTTAGTGTAGATGTTTTTATAACATAACAATGCATGTTTTGAAAATAAGCATTTGTTACTATAACATCGTGAAATATTAAATAAAAAACAACATTAAAACTTCGTCAGTGTTGATATGGATATAAAAAGAGGACTTTATGAAATTCAATATTGAAAATATTCAAATATACAATGCTAATATCTTATTCAATAGTTGTAAATATCCGTAAATAAATAAATAACTAAATTACATCATCGGTATCAAGCTCAAAATAGAAAATGACGGCATTATCTATTAAAAGGCTCCATATTATGTAAATTTAGTTTAAAAAGAGACCAACTCACATTTTTGTGATCTAAACAATGCTTTAAAGTATAACGAAAATAGCCAAATGAGTCTGACAGGGACAATTTAGGTAATCGGCTATCATGTAAAACAAACCTTTGTACTTTTTTTTATTTGCATTACAACATTGTGTTTTATTCAACAGTTCAATTCATTTTAATTGCCTCATCTTTACAATGGTTGTCATAGCACTTTTAAATTAGCTTATTGACAGGAAAGTATATTTATTGTTAATTGAAGTTACTTTAAATGATGTTGATCGATCATGAACAAATTTTATATTTTCTCTTCTGTTTCATTAAAGTGATAATACTCATTAAACTGAATGCAAAAATAAAGCCTTTATTATAAATTATAGCCTGTGTAACAGACATATTATAATCGCCTTTCAAACAGTTATTAACTTAAATGACTGAAAAGTGAAATATATATTCCTCAAAGATTTTGTCCAACGATTAAAATCGGTAGTTTGCTGTGTTGAAAACAGTCTTACGTGATCTTATTTGAACAAGTGAAAGTGCCGTTGCTGATTTGGTCAGAAATCTACGAAGAGCTAAAAAGAGAAACAAATACGCGATCGCTCAAAATTATGTTTGAAATGAACTGGGGTGAATTTACGAAACAATATGCAGAGAAACAATAAGAGAAAACTCATTGATGTTGTTAATTTCAAACAAAAGGGAAAGAACTATGCATTTCACTATTTAGTGACATATAGCAGTTTCAATATACGGTGAATTCGCACTATGAAATTCAACAAAATTCAAATTACTCAGCGTGTAGGAAACCAGAGTATACCCATATCTTTATTTGGAGTATCGCTGCCGGTACCCAGTGCCCGAAAGTATAAATTCTTCGATAATTTCTCGATTACACCGACGGAACAAACAACACATGATTGTTGCAAGTTAACTCTGTAATATTTGATATTGAATTATCCTTTATTCCTGGATACGCCCATTTTGGTGTTTACCGAACTGTTTGTAATTCTCTCTTCGATATGCAAATTACGATTAATTCCGAAAACTTGCTAATGTCCGCCAGATTTAAAAGTAAAAAAATCTATAACAAATATTCGGTGTCATCGGCTGCTTTCTTATGTTTTTAAAGACGTTTACAGGATTTTTAAAACGTTATATACAATCTAAAAGTCTAATGGGAATAATAAACCATTTTGGTCGTACAAGTATAAATTCTGATGATATCTTACTTTCTAATAATTGTTATTGAAGTAATCCATGCGTAGAGACAGACCATATCAATAAAACTAGATAACCGGCTTTTGCACCATGCACACACATTTGATATTCCCTCAAAAACATTTACATACGTACATTTCAATTTGACTATAATTATAATTGCATTGCATGTGTATCGTCACAGTTTATAACTAACGCAGACAATGCAGTAAGCAAAAGACCTATAGCGATATAGACCAAAGTCTTCATCTATGAGCATGTTAATTTAAATACATCCTCAATCATTTCTTCCATGATCACATACGTTTTAAGGCTCTCATTAACCAAGAAGTAAAAACATTTATAATCCCTAATAGTGTTTTAGTTACTTAGATAGACGGTAATAACAAAGGGAAATTACTTCAGTAGTCATGTAAAATCAATTATTGTCTGTAATAGTTTATGTAAGCATTTCGAAATATTAAAGCACCCAAGGTTCATGTTACTGTTATCTTAAATGAATCAGTTGCTTCCATTTGCTACGCAAAGAATAACTGATACTTTCATCTTATCTCAAGATTTGTTTTGCTGTTGTTTCCACAGGCGGCAGTATCAGTGTTTGGACACCCCACCCCTATCTGCCCCTGGACCCCTACTACAACCCTGAAAAAAAATTCAACACTCTAAGGCTTACAAGTATTTTAGATTGTAGTATATGCAGATATGTCGCTGTTTTCAAATGAAGGTCTAAAAGGCAAAATTTGAGCTTCTTGAAATGTTATCATTTATCAGTTTAATGTCTCCGGGGAATTATAAACCATTATGCCAAAATATCTGATTACATCTCATGTTCAAATTATTGTTATTGAAACTTCCCTAGCGTGATAACGGAACATATCATTTTGCTCAGATAACTCACAGCGTAAACAATCATGTACAAGCTTTTGCACTCAACTCTTGGAGATTTATACGCGTTGAATATCTTTAATCTTTGTACATGCATTTTACGTATTTTGTTATGCTAATATTTGCTTTTTACTTGTCATTTTGATACAAATCAGGTAATCAAGGGCAAGCAGAGCAACATTGTTTAATTTACTTATCAATTGAAACAAAAATAAAAAAAACTACTAAGAGGGAATATCCTCAATATTATTAGTTTTATTTAAAAAGTCATTAAAAATAATTACAATACAGATGTAAATGATCATCAGATTTTCCCATAGATTTAATCGGTTGCTTTCCACAAAGAAATATTAAAATGGGGGAACATTAATGGTCGGCAAACACGGTTAAATTAAAAATAATGTTTCTTCATTGAACTTGCTTATGATCAGACGATGGTAAAAAAGCTATTGTTTAAACCTATAACATATTTTTTATTTGAGGATAAAGAAAACTGTGTAGGTATATTCGCGTAGATTGAACTGTCTCTAACACAAACAAAATAAAAATTCATAGTGACAAACAAAGCATAAATGTCAAAGAAATACAAAAAAACATTCACATTAGACATGACAACATTGGCACAAGACAGGTCGACCGACTGACCGACCAAAATTCAAAGACGTTATGCAAACTATGCGTGTCTTTATATTTCATAAACACCTTCTGTAAAAGATGAACGGCAACTAGGAATACTCAGCTAAATTTTTTAGCATAAAAATACACATGAATCTGAAGGAGTGCTGTTTAATACATTTTTTTTTTGGTTTCATTTCAGTTTGAATTACTATCATTTAATTTTCCCTTTGTGAGCAATATCATGCAAAAGAACATATGAAATAAAAAAAAAAAAAAAAACAAACAAAAAAGGAAATCCCTAAAAACACCAATAATAAAACTTGATTTGGCTAGGAAGAATCAGAAAAAGCATAATGCAAAATTCGCCAAATATTACCTGATGAAGAATTGGGGAATAATGATGTGTTTGCACGATTATACATAAGCTAATAATAAACAAAATCATTACCAAAGGGAACTATTTTGATGCAAATTATCCTGATTAAGCTGCTGTTATTGTTTTTCATTTGCTTGTAATTGGGCCTCCTTTGGACCATAAATATTATTTATTTCTTGTTAAAATTATTTCCGAGAAATGTAAACAATGAAAGAACAAAAACGCTATGAAACCCTTGGGAATGAGATGCTTCTTCAGAAATTAACAGTTAAATAGCAATATGTCAATAAATTAAAATACTGAAATAATTAAAGTAATGCTTCATGGATCAGTTAGCAGACTGTTTTAAGGTGTCAATATGTTAAGGTACAATATTGAATAATCAATAAAAACGATAAAAGAACAAACCAAAAGTACCAGATACGCAACAACAATGGTATTGAGAACGGTTTCAATATCCTGAATAAAATAGAATAAAGAATAAAATTAGAATAAATCCTTAGAAAGCTGACATTCCCTGACTTTCCTGGTACTATTAAAACACATACAATATTATAGTATAACTTTTACTAATTTTATTTTTGGTTTCAACTAAAAGACCCTCGTGAAAAGATTTAAACTTTTCTGCAATTTTCAGGTCAGTTTGTTACGGAGCGCATTTTTCTAAAACCGTGATATAGCAAAGTTATTTTTGTTTTCGTACTTTCATTGGCTGTTCGAAATGATATAGTTTAAGGCGGTGACTCTTTTGGTTAAGTCACTTTCTATTTTAAAACTTTTTGTTTTAATTGATGCATAAAATCGATAAAAAATGTTATAATATCTATAAATATTGTTAAGTCATCATAAACAAGTTCAATTTAGCATGCAACTGCATTGTTTATAGTTTTGTATCATTTTACACAAGTTTTTCGTGCCAATTTCCCAAGAAATAACGGTTCTGAAATAGTCATCGATAAAGTGTTAGTCATGCGCTTCAGAAAACGGTTATACTTTATCTCGAAGTTCCCGTGCTTGAATAAGATATTTGCTTTTCTCGTGTAAAAGCTCATAGATTTACTTCTGAAATATTCATAATTATCTAAATGACATTACAAATTCGACAAGGTGACAATAAGAGGCCTATGGCTGTGGGTTACCTCAAACACTTGATTGACAAAGCTTTATCACGGTATGTTTGTTTTTATTTCTGTACTATTGAATTGAATTTGTGTATTGTCAAACAAAATTGACCTGGTACTCTTGCATTTGACCCTATAATTGGTTTATTCCGTAAACGTTACGACCTACTTGTAAATCGATATGAATGTAAATTTCCAATTTTAAAATGGTGTTATTGAAAATCCCTCTTGGGGCATTTGGTAAAGGGGTTTTCACTTGTAGAATGTATATGTAAACTGGAAAGTTCGAATCCTATTTCAGCGTTTTTATTTGTTTCTTTTTCTTTTAATTTTAAAATTGCCATTCTCTAAAAACTACTTTCTCCGTAGTATTTTAATGGCTGCCTTAATAGCGTGCATAATGTCACAAAGAGAACCGTTGAAAGATACTGTACTGAAATATAAAATGTAATTGTGTAATAAAACACCACTTAAACAGTATTCTAAAACCAGGTGTAGTAAAACGATTTTAAGTTAATTCTTGCAAATAAATTTAACAAAAACCCTTCATAATGTGATGTTGGTAAGGAATCGAATCGGAGAACTTCAAATCGGTAGTCAGTCAATATTGTTGGACAATTACAACAAAGTAACAGCCTAGCACGAGGTTTGACCATTGCTATGTTTTGTGTTGTTACACATGTAACATCTGTAGCATTTGTCACAGATACACTTTTTATTTTACACTTTTCATTTTACTTAGAATTCTCATAACTTTAAGGTCCATTTTGCCAAAGAAATCCATTCATTTTCATTTCTCAAAATCTTTTTTTTATATTTAGATGCCCGTTATAGTTTTACAAAAATTACTTATTGGCAAGTTAACTGCACCATCCTTTGCATCCATTGCATTTTTGACAATTAGTTAACCTATAAAGATAATTTGTTTACATTTTGCTTCTTTTATAAACCAGAATTTCACAGTCATAAAACGTTTGTAACTTTTGGTCTAACGCATGTAAGATTTGTGACAAATATGCTTGACAGTTGCATTACTTTTCGAATTCTGGTAACATAAATTACTTGGTAACGATGATGTTACGAATATAATGCAACTTTGTTACATCTGTGCTACTCGACGTATTTCGATTTCAGAATTCATGTATGTTTAAAACATTCGTATATTAACTACTATGTAGAAACCTAGCACGGAATTTGACCATTGTAACACATGTAATATCGTTAAAATTTGTAACATCTTTATCTTCAAGTTTATTTCCAATTTCATTTACTAGATTTGTCATTACTTAATAAGCTAGGAACAATACTATGACGACTATGAAACAGTTTAACAGCATTATATAATATTATTTTAGTTATGTCGATTTTTGGCACAAATAACATTTATAACATTTGTAACAAATATGCATAAAGTTTCCATTACATACTGAATACTCGTATGTTAAGTTACATTTTGTAATGACTATGTAACAGCATATATTCTACTTATTTCGATTTATGTTATTGTGTTGTAACACATCTTACATCTCTAACATTTGTCACAAATATACATTTAGTTTCTATTTCATTCAATATTCTCGTTACTTCAGTAACCTTACTGTTACGATTATGTTACAGCTTCACAGAATTAAATAATTTCATTTATTTTGATTTCTGACCTTTTGAAAAAATTGTGGTGTAACACATGTAACATCTGTTACATTTCTAGCAAGAATGACTTGAATTTCCATTTCATTCCGAATGCTCGTATTTTAGGTATCAATAGTGTAACGATCGTGCAATACCTTGCAGAATTAATTATATTTAGTTATTTATAGTTTTGACTTATTCTAAGTATTGTGGTGTAACACTTGTAACATTTGTAATATTTATATCAAATATGACTTTAATTTATATTTCAACTAAGAAACATTACTTTAACGACAATGTTTCAGCTTAGTTTACAACATGAAGTTGTTTCAGTTGTTTCAGCAATGTCGATTTTTGGCCAAGTCCAGATATTGTGGTGTAACATATGTTACATATGTAACATTTGTAACAAACATGTTTGACAACTTCAAAAAATTCTATGTTCATGATATGTAAGTAACATTACTATAAAGCTATATTACAATCATGTAGCACTTAGTTACTCAACTTATTTCGATTTTCGACCAATTCTAGACCTTGTGATGTAACATTTGTAACATCTGTAACAGATACGCTTAAAACGTCCATTTAACCCTGAATCCTCAAAACTTCATTGTTGGAACTATTTGTAAGTTATTGATGCATACGTAGACAAATAAGCTAGTGTATCGTTTTGTATTTTAAGCATTGCTAAAGATATTTCATCATTGATTTACTATTATCCTCATGGTAAACTACTTGGTTTTTTTTCTGACAGGACTTGTTTACATTATGATTAATAAAATGACTGTTGTGAAGGTTTTATTGATGATTTAGCTAAGGAAATGGCCAATGTCATGCTCAATACATCAAAATGAGGTGTGCTATGCCACAACTGAACATATTTGTGCATATTTCTCCCAATAATCCCAATAGTTACCCTTATTTAGAGAGTTGAGTAATATAACGATTTATACACTTTTTAAAGTTGTCTTCTTATACATAATTTAAACTTTTTCACAATTCCTGTGTTAAATCATTAACAAAAAGTCTTGATTGTACTAACCACTCATTGTGAATGTGTTTTATTTACAAAGTTAGAAGGAGCTTCTTGAAATGTTCTTCTTCTTGTTTGTTTGTTTGTTTGTTTGTTTTAGTAATTTGGACTTCATGGACTTTTTCTATATTAAACCTTTTTCTTGCTTAACTTTATTTACCAGTTTCTTTGCAAGTGACCGACTTCTTTTCCCACATTGGTTCTGATTCAGTGTTGAAAAACATACGAGTAATGTCCGAGATCAGTTGTCACGGAATAAATCTCGCTTCGCCGAGGATCGATCCAACGACTACTGGTTCACAAATTCGATGCTCCCCCTATTGATCTAAGCGCGACTGTTAACGTAAAGCAAATTAAAAGTCATTTCTGTTGAATTTGTCTTTAGTATTTGCTAATATATGTTGAAATACATATCAATAACTTTCAAGCATTTACAATACAAGGGATTTTCATCAGATACATAAATAAAATACAGGAAATATCATTTAGCTGTTATTGCTTTAACTGTGTAGATATTGTTTTTAATGGGTTTATTTCGTACTCAGATTTAACACTATCAACGAGTGCTCATAAATCACTATCAGGAAAATGTAATTTCTTAAAATAGATATTTTGAATGTGTTCTTGTTTTGGTCTTCTACTTTGTAATTAAGAAGAATTTAATGGGTTGCCTTCATTTACATATTTGTTTATTAAACTTTACGGACGAATGGAAATTTTTTCTCCAACATTATAGAAAAGAAATTCATAGGAATATTCTCACAAAAGAAACCATATATACATGTAATTGTAAAACATGTTAGCATTATTTAGAAGCGTTTTAACTAAGTGGCCCATATACCAACAATTTAATGCTTAAGTATTAGATTATCAGACGATATTATCAGTACTCGTGAAAGTTATGGTCAAAACTGTCTTCCAGACTAAAAGCTTTAAAAGAAACATTGACAGCACCGGGTGTTCATCAATGAATTTTAGATAGTCTAATTAATTAGAACATTGTTTATGGAACACATCATTTAGGACGATTTTTTTAATGCATAAATCTTCATATATTTTCAAGAAACCAAATAAATAAATAAATAGTGCCTGTTCTCCAAGCGTCCCTGCCTCTATGCTTACTTCCATGAACATTTTGAAAATATTTTGACAGAAAAATATTTTTAAGTACACAAAGAAAGGACTTTACACATTACAAACGTCACTTTCAATCCACGTAAATTCTAAATGTTAAAACATACAAAAAAGCCTGTACTGCGTTAGTCACGCGGTAGAAATATGGCGATAGATACTGTAAAACCATCCATTTGTGTAACATATAAATTATTACTAGAATTATATATATGTTTTACTTTTCTAAAAAATCTTAATTCATTTTTCCTTAGATTTTTAAAATTTGTTTGTTCTTCATGTATGCAGCTTTGAAAAGTAAGACAAGTAAGTACTAACTTGACGTTCGTTGATATTGTTTACAATGAATTATGTTTTTTACCTTTGTTTTATTCTGTAACTTCAACCCATTAGATTAAATAGATTTTTTCAATTTCTTTAAACTGCTGTAAGAACCTTATATATAGATAATACTTTTCTTTTTGTTACTACACATCGTCATTTTAGACGCTTTGAGACAGCAGTCTATATTATATATAGTCTTTCGAAAAACTAATTGAAAAAAAGCAAACTATCAGGAATGTATAATTCATTATTTAGGCGGTAGAAAATCACATTTGAACAAATCATTATTAACGTTTTCTTTTATCCCTTTATTCGTTTATTGTTATTCATGTTTTTACACACTTGTCACAATTGAGTGATAAAGAATAAAATATTCATAGAATTTTAAGATATCTCATTCAAATGCATCATCAGTCTTTGATGTTTTTTTATCATGTTTGCACACAATATACAATATTTATAGCAAAATGTAGAGAAAATAAAAGCAAAGGAGCTGCACTGAGGTCAAAAAGCCAATCAACAATTTCTTATTCTTACATTGGACTTAAAAACGAAAAATATGCAAATAAATAGACAGAAATAAACTTGAATTGAAACTAATGAAAATCAATTTGTTTTGTGCCATTCTTAGTCGTTTAAGTCAACAGCGTTCGTTTAAACACGTTTCATTTTTATTGCTGTTTTTCACAATACTAATGATTTCTTTGGAAAGCGGACGAAATGGGCGAATGATCTGAAATTTTGTACAGAAGATACTAGTGGAGACCTTCATCAAATTGTATACAGATATTGTGAAAAATATTTTCAGTTCCATCATATCAAAAACTTTTTTAATTACAATGAAAGTAGATGACCAATTGAATGGAGCGTATCTTGTTTAATTCCTTTTTTATAATCATGATATATTCATTCTCAATTTGTATCTGATGCCCAGGGATCACAGCATATTTGTTAATGCCATTTATCATAACATCCCACACGTTTTCCAAAGAATATAAAATATCCGTTTACAACATGATATCAGTTTAAAGAAAACAGATTATGTAGGTTTATTTCAACAACATTTTGCGGCAAATAAAGATCATAGCTAATCAGTTACTCCCAGTCTTCATTATCTCTTTTTTGTAAAATATTACTTTGTTACAATATTGTTAGGATGGTTCCAAAAGAAAATTAAGAAAAAAGATATATGTAAGCCTATCGGGATGTTTATTTGTATTCATGGAATTTGTGTAATATTCATTTGTGTAAATCTAATAAACTCTTTCATCTAGTCATCAACTAATAAACCCTTTCATCTAGTCATCAACAAAAATAAATATTCTGTCGCCAGATTGCTTTTACAAACAAAATAATAATAGTCATGGACAATTTGGTCCGCCTTACCAAAAAGCAATATAAAGTTGTGCAAAAGTCACGTATTGCTGTTGAGGAATTATTTCAATTTCAAGAAATATTTTGCATTTTGCCCAATTCTTAAGATTTCATGTTACATTTATAGCTGCTTGAACTTATAATACTTATTCAAGTAATATATTTTGCATTGCATCACTTAGATTTATTTGCTGTGTTTATTGTGTGTCAGGTTGCTGAGATATATGGTCGTGTACTGATTGTTTCTTTTTACAATTGAATGTATGTGGACATATACATTATAAAATATTTCACATTTAAAACACTCTTACTATAACTGAAATCAAAATTGGAAAGGCGGTTAGAACTACTTAAAGAAAACTGAAACAAGATATACGAATAAAAAACACCCCAATCGTCTTACAGATTACACTTTCTTACGATTGAATCTTTTGCCGTTAGCAATGTATGTACTTTCAATTTAGTTTTTATTTAATTGGATCTTACTGGTTAATCGTTTTATATCTGCCATGTTCTTTAATCCGGACAACATAATAGTTAATGGATAAAATCGAACAAGGTTTCTACAGGATAATTCTATGGTGCAAGATTTATTAAGATTTATTAACAGTATTTCTAGATGCTTGTTATTCTAAAACAAATCATCATCATAATCATCATCATCATATTGATTATCATCATCATCACCACCACCACCATCGACATTGTCATAATCATCATCAACACCAACACCACCACCACCAACAACAACAACAGCAACATAACATATAAAATATTTTATTGATATTGGCTCTTTGATTATATAATGTACATGCATCTTACTTGAATTAAAAGTAGTTAAATATCATTATAACTTATTCCCTTCTTTTTGAATATCTTGTAGTTTATAGTTGATATAAATGCAAACTCTCCATTAATCTTAACAAGAATGAAGGACGCTAAATATTTCTATTTTAATTTGCTTACAATTTAAGCTGTCGCTGCTTACAAAACATTTTATACCTCTATTTGCACGCTAAATGATCGTCCTTCAAATCATTTTGGCATGTTGTATCACCAAAATACAGTCTATACAGGATAAAACAATGCTTGGAATTTTTTAGTGTCTTTTATATTATATAAAAATATATATTCTATTTGAGACTTTTTTAATGTAAATAAATTACACGATTAAATATTAGTGAATGTAAAATTATTATGAAAATTGTAATTAAAGCCAATTTTTGTTCAGTAAAAGTATCTAAACTTCAATCTTAAATTCAATCTTAATTTTAAATTCTTACTTTAAGACAGATTATATAAAAACGGAACTTCTTATTTTTGAACGAATGACATTTTTTATTGTCACGTTTTCGTTGCTATGAAGTCCGATAATCCAGTCTTGTTACAAATGTGTTTTTTACGGAAATAATTTCTTTACAACTTGACTTTATTCACACATGATGGTTCTGTTTCTAAAATTAAAAGTTTTATAAGTTGATTCAAAGAAATAAATTTCTGACGGTTACTTAAATTAAATGTGATATAAACATATAATTATTCTTCTTGACATAATATTTCTCTTGTTCTTCACATGATCTTTACACGAATACCCTTGTAAGAAATATAAGTATTCTTGTTTTGACATAATAACAACATCCCATGAGAATAATTACACGTTACACAGACTTGTATGTCTACTTTAATGTCAAAGTATCATGTTAATGTCTATCTCCTAGACAATTACCCTTTTAATGGTTTCGATTTTTTAGATTTTGGACGTAAACAGGACATTTAGTGAATGAATAACTGGTAATTATAATAGTTTACACTTTACAAACAATAAAATTAATCTGAAATAAGTTTTAGAAAATGTCTACTTATAAATGTTTAAAAATGTAAGATTATTCTTCATTAAACTTTAATAATGCAAACTACAATTAATCGCAGTTCTTAAATATTTAGGGGTGATGAAAATTGTATATTTTAAAAAATAGCTAAGATAATGATGCGACAAATTGAACGTATCATTCTACTTTTCATTCACAAATACATTTGATGTATCAATACTTGAAATTTATTTTATTCTCCGTTATAAGGCACTTTTTCCATCAAAACCATCCATGACGGCAATATACCAAAAAGCTAACACACAGACCATTATTAGAAATAATGCGAGTTATGTAAACAAAAAAACAACTCTTTATGGATTAGGCAATTCAATTTTCTTTCATTCAATCACGCGTACTGATGTGTCATTGATGGATAAAGAAGTTGTCTTTTCTGTTAGCACGTTTCAACTTGAAAAAATGACAGCTATAAAACAGTAGTGTCTACTGACTCTGTAGTCTCCAAAGTTATATGTAAGAAGAAATTCTCGACAAGGATCACTACAAAATTCAATCAAGTTTTAAGTTGTACCAAGTAATTATGTACTGTAACTAGACATATTTGAAATAAAGTTAGTTATGAAGAAATGGTAAATCTATAAGCATTAATTATCTCATACATCATATAAATATTGAGAAATTATTTATACGAGTTTTTGCTAAATTAAATGAAATCTGTTATTAGTTGGTGCATGCGCACAGGCAATCAAAACGTTATATTAATAGACTTTCGAAAAACTAAAGTTGTTATTCTTAATACAGAAAACGCTGGAGTTTCCCTTTGGATCCGGGCGACTTTATTCACAGTTAAATTTAACGATGCACTAAGTCAAGTATTCGCAACAATCAACTAATCAACGAATAATATATTAGAAGACCTTTGCGAAAAATATCCAGTTAAATAAAAGTAGTCTTCATGCGCTGCAACTTAAAGCAATATTGTTACTTTCTGTTGATGTACGAATTACTCAAATGTGAACTTGTTTTTGTAGTCAGGCCATTAAAAAAGAACAAAATTAGATTGGAAACCCATTTTAATAACGAAATCTTGTTATTTCTGCTTACATAAAATGTATCCAGCTAGCTTTCGGAACGTCGGTGGTTTTACTCATGTGCCTGTTCGTGCCTCATATAATGCATGGAAGGTCACCTGACGTCTTTCTCTACCAGAAAAGCTTGTTATGAAGAAATGATAAATCTATAAGCATTAATTATCTCATACATCATATGAATATTGAACCATATGACCTATACTGTGTCCGTGGGACGTAAACACCCAATCATACAAAATAAACACACAAACATACAATTTATAAACTGCAGTGTTAAAATATTATTTTATATATTATAATCTCTAAGTTCAAGAGATAAAATAAAGTTACATCTTGTTCGGAAACAAACACATATCCTTAATATAATTTTATTTCCTAAACTTACGAGTTATTCTTAGCCCGATTTAAGTTTAAAGAGATAAACACTTCAGTTTTTGTCAAATTTCACAACTTTCAATGACTTTTTTTGTTTTTGAATGTTATTAAGTTGTATTAATTAACCGAATACAGAAACATTGCTGATTAGTTAGATTTGTAATATAGCATCACTATTCTTTCGGAATTGTCTCATGAAAATTGAAGTTGAACACATAATTCAAGAATTGATTTACGTTACAAGAAATAAATATTTCATCTTGAAAGACCATTTATTTCTTTGATTAACTATCTTTCAGTTTGATTATAAAGTCTGCAAATAATGAATTTTCATCAGTCTTTTAGGTATAAAACATTATACATTTTATACATAAAATGGCCTATTCTTGAAATAAATAATTAAATGAAATCAAATGAAAACCTGCCTTTATAAAAGCAAATGTAATTAATCTACGGCGATAATAATGAAAATGATATGTCTTTTTTCGATATGCTTTTTCAAGCGTTGGTTATAATATTATTTGCGAATCAAGACTGTACTTAACACTGCATTTTGCTTTCCTAACATTATAAAATACATATAGATTGATATGATGTCAATTCAAAATTTGTCCATTTCTGGATTTATGACCAAGTCAGAATTAGAATAAATAAAAGAAAATAACAAGTTTTTTCTTCTCTAAACTTGTCCTCATAATTTATTCTAGCAATATAAGCTAAATAATTCAAGTATTGAGAATGCTTTTCCAATTAAAATCAAGCAAAAAACGAGGATTAAAGTAAACCAAATTTTTATATTTCAGCTTATATCTTAGAGTTTCTATAACAAATCTGCCTGTGAGCACGATGTTAAAATAACCAATAAGGAAATGATATTTTAGGTCCAAATGGTTTATTATAATTTAATTAACTTTAGAAAATATGATCATTATCAATGTGTGTTTTTTGAGGAAATCATAATAAATCAAAAAAGTTTCTGACACGGTATACCAAATAAGAATAAATTATTTTTATTAATGTTTTATTATACTGTGTATGTTTCATTTTTATATGAGCTTAGAAAAAACAGCTTAATGACAAAAAAAAGAATTAATGAAAAAGACAAGCCCAGACCTTTCCAACCACGAAAAAGAAGAAGAAAAAAAAAACAACAAAAACAATAACAACAAACTCAAAAAATCTAACCAACCCTAATACGATATTTTAAATATCGACACAAATCCAAACAAAACGAGACGGTGACCTATTGACTAGTTTTTAACATGTATTTCTTATTTCAGCTGCAGTTTTGAATCCTCTAGATTCAAACTTAAAAAGAAATAACACAAATAATGTAATTTTTTTGTAAATATTGTCAGACGATTATGACTCACAATTGCACCATGAGTCAATATTTGCCGTATTATTCAAATGTTTCAATCCTTGTTAGCTATTTAAATTATAACTTTTATCAAAACAATCATAAATTTGAATAACTCACAAAATTGTCTCGTTCTCTCCTGCATTAATAAATCATCTCTCAATTTCTTGTTAATGCAAAGTTTGATTTGTAGCTCAATTGAAAATAAATATTTTGGATTGCATGCTAACAAAATGTGTCCCTGATTTTATAAATGTATAATTCGATATCAATGAATGATGGTTCTACATCAAATGTTTCTTTTTCTCGACTTTTCAAAGAGTATGGGGAGTTATTACACTCACTCAGGCGCCGGCGTCAATCTTGCTGAAAGACGTGTTGACCTTAAAAAGACGTGGGTACTTGATGGCTTTATAACGGCGTGATTTTTGTTAAAAAATAAATATACTCTGTTATAGCTGATGTTAAAATACGATATAAGGATTATAGCTTTATATCGTGGTCAATATAAAGACCTTATGGTATAGTGTAATATCTTACAACTTAATGCAATTCATTTCACTTTGGCAGTTAACGGGTCAGCAACCTGAAAAAAACTTTCAGTATTAAATTCTCAGTGTTATAGAAAACATTATTAAATGTCATATTTCTGATATATATTTGCAATTTGTTTCTCTTAAACGAATGAAATATGAGATAATTATCGAATAAATATAGTGTCTTTAAAGCCTTTAAAGACATAATTTTCTGCAAGATTAAAAAAAATTGATATCTCGAGTACCGAGCGTACATGCAATTATTATCAAAGAAATGATATTTTTTGACAAAATAAATATAAGCATTTGTCCGTGAAGTGTTTATGTGTGTCTTATAAGAGATAATGTAAGGAACACAAGATAACATATAGATTTAACTACATATTTGGTAAAGTCAACGACTCTGGAAATAATACTAAATACATTATAATAAGGAAGTACGTTGTTTCTTTTTGTGACTATATGCAAGATATTTCCACGTCTTTTTTAATATCAATGTTTTAGGAGAAGAAAAGACTGCAAAGCTTTGATACATGGAACAATGGTAATTTTTTATATTTATCTGAAGTTGTGTAAGATATAAATATTTTGAAAATGTGACAATGACATGACCATGTTGCATTCTGCTCTATTGATTTTAAGAAGACACCAAACATCAACTGGCATGGAATAATTGTACTAATCTAAAAGTAATCATTAAAAAATGGACATTCAAGATACACAACTTGGACTGTACTTAGTCTAATAAGATTTCATATTAATGATGCTAGTTAACACGATAATTGCTTATCGATAAGGCTATAAATTTGATACAAATGTTTTTACACATCTTTGATACCAAGTATGGCTAATAAATTATCTAATGTTGATAATTTGAAGGTATAATGGTAAAATTGTTGTCACAAGTTTAAAAAATGTTAGACAAGATAAGTTGATTCCATATCTTTAAAAGACGGTTATATGTCTCAACTCAGTGACATAATGCCCAACCAAAAGTATGTAGTGATTGAACAGGTTAAAGTCAACATAAGTTAACATTTTGCCATAATTTCTTTCCATTTTATATTTTACTTAATAACAGGAACTGTAAATAACTTACATGACCTAAGATAAATTTTATAATAGCCATCAGAATTTTCCTGTGATTTCTTAATTCAGTAAAAGGATGTGACAGTCTTTCTTATATTTCATTCTTAACATAGTCTACTGCTTTAAAAGTACACTTTCAATCTTATTAACATTATTCCGTATTGCCTCTGTCAATTTGCAAAACAATAAAATGAGTCAAATTTTCAAAATATAGACACATAGTAAGTTCTCTTTCCAGGCGATATTTAATTAAAACATATGATTTATTACGAATAAGGTAACAACTTTGTTAACAACTGTACAATACATAACCTAATATAAAAAACTCCTCCCTCGAGCACATTCTAGCCTTATATTTATTAGCCTTTATTTCTGAAAAGTTAACTATAATTCAATATATTAAAGCGTCCATATTCGACATGAATGAATTATTGTTTGTCAATATTATTGGCAGTGTTAATTATATCTTCTTTTCTTGATGCACAGAGAAGAAAAATACTATCTAAAATTCAGAAATATAAATATATTATTAAGTGTACAATTCTTCAACTACAAAACACACTCGTACGTGCAAGAACAAAAGCAAATTAAATTAGTCAATGGGTTATATTAACAGAGAAAAGAAATATTCAATTGGTTTTTTATTAACGGTTATGATAAATATGACTAGTTTGTTTCTAGTTATGTTAAATAATTAAAACAAATTAACACTCTCAATAGATGTATACAATAAGTAATAAGTAATGTAAAAATGATACCATATTTTACAAAAAAGGAAATGTTTTTGTTTGTTTATTTGATTGGGTTTTACGTCACACCGACACAGTGTATGTCAGAACAGGAAAAAGATTGCAATATTGATATAATATTAAAAAAGTATATACGATAACAAATTGGATAGAATTATAAACGAACAGAGCTTGTTAAATTTATATACTGAAAAGTCATGTTATCGATAAAAGACACTTTATTGAGAACAACAAATTCTTGCAAAACAAAGAAAGAAAATTGCATACGAACTGCTAATATATCACTTGCTCTGATTTGCGCAGAAACATGTTTTCCAATTCTCATTTCCTTCAACTAGTTTGTTTAATGATGGATAGAATATTCATAGGGTTTAAACACTCATTAATAAAGTCTGATCGTGAGATTTTAAAACGTTAAAATGACGTAACATATCATATTAACAATGCTAGGTTTGATAACTTCCTTTAAAGAATACTGTATTAGCACACAGAAGCTTGAAATAACGGATTAGTTGCATGAATCTCAATTGATTTGTATTCATGTCAGCAGTCTTTCAAATAATAACATTTCATAGAGGCTTCAAAGAGTACTACATCTCCAACGTTTTTGAATGAAATAAACGAAAATTTGTTTTAATTTTCAAACGTACAATCATTCCTTTATTCACCATGCCTTTTCATTTGTCACTTTTCATCATGATAGACAGACATTTTGTAGAAACAAAAAACATATTTTTACTTGTTTATTTGGCATATTTTCTTAGTTTTTATATAAAAACTTGCATGAAGATGAATGAATTGATAGATGGATGGTTGGGTAGATGGATAGATATATTGATTTTTGTTTAAGTTAAGATAGATAGTCATCTGTTTCATTCCAAATTGAAGAATAACAATCGCATGCAGTTATTACTTTTTCGTATCTTATTTTATGTATATAACATATTTAATACTACAATGTATGTATGGAATATGTATGAATATAGCTTGTAAACAAATACAATTATCTATAGTTATGTGATTACAATTGTATAAAATTATAGAGCACGATTTCTTATTGTATGTATCATGTTTTATAATTATGTTAGTTGAGACATTTTAACACGTCGTTTGAATTAACTCGTTTTTATAAAAGAAGAGCATTAACACTGTGTTAAGGGAGTTACCAATTTATGCAAATCTATTTGTCTCAATTCAGCAAGTTGTTTTCATCTACCATGTAAAAGATTCATCTTTAAACAATTTCACATATCCTTTGGTGAAATTGTTAAAATAGGTCTATAGTGGTGATTGTATCACATGGATCTGGTTCCAAAATATCAGTGACGAAGCTGATATTGTTTGGAATATTCTATAAAATGTTCCTTTATTTTTATTTCTTTTTAAAAATTATTAGTATTATGTTCTTAATCCATTATTAAAACATTATAAAACACGTGTTACATTTTATGAAGACATAAAGGGAACTTTCATGTTTTGCACTGTCAAAAAAAGAAAATAAGGAATAATACTACAAGTTATCATAAAAAAGATCAAATTTCTTGCATCACAGTTTTATCACTGCATGAATTTTTTACTAATTTAAAGATAAACATTGATATATAGCTCGTGGTATTCGGTATAACTATAATTGTAGACTTATTTTTCGTTCAATATAAAATGTATAGACATTATCCTAAGCCTTTAATTGTAAAGCGTTTAATATTTTTACAGCTATGTAATAACTAAATACAACTTTTTTTCATATTTTCATTATCACCCTTTTCTGTTCTGAAAACCGAATTTAGCACTCACTAAACAATTCTCAGGGTAATAGGAAATATTATTTACTGACACATTTCTGATATATATTTGCAATTTGTTTCCCTTAAACAAATGTAATATGAGACAATTATCTGATAAATATAGTGTAATTTCGTATAAATTTATTACAAAACCGAATTTTTAAAAGCATAATTGTCTGTAAGATTGTAATGAAATTGATATCTCGACTATGAAGAAGACACGCAAGACTCTGAAGCATGTTATTATTTTCAAGTTATTGGTAGTTTTGACAAAATAAGTATATACATTCGTCCGAATAGTGTTTATGTGTGCCGTAAATGAGATACTGTAAGAAGCACATGAGATATTGATTGAGCTACACATTAAAGTAAAGTCAATGATTCTGATATTAATAACACTACGCTTATATGATAAGGAAGTGCCTTGTTTTTATCTTTATTTTAAGTGGATTGGTCTACGAACATATTTTCAATTTTCTTACTGCACAAATTTTGTTTATAACCAAAGATTTAAGTGTAAATACTTTAGCAAGGTTTTTATTACCGTAATTAAATGAAAAATGCATAAAATAATAATTTGATTAAAGAACAAATTTAACATTTGTTGCTGATTTTGCGATGGTTATGTGTTAGAGAAGAGAAAACCCCCAGATCGAAGGTGTTTGGACATGCAACTTGTTTTCAAAATTTTCATTACCTTATTTATGATTACAAGTTGAGGTTTAGTGTAGGCAACTTCTTGGCAACGCCATCGAAAGCATAATACTAAGTTTCTGACAGCCTATTTATGTTTTGAACATACTTAACACTAAGTTATATCTGATGAATTATTCTGTAAGTAATGTTGATTGGTTGTATGTAGCTTACAATAATTCATAAAACTTTCAAGACATGTGAATTCAGTATATTAACAAATCGATTGTATGATTTAATTCGTAATTTATATTGTTCAGTTAATGTGCATTAACTTACTAAAGCGATGATTTCTTAAATAAATGCTTATTTTAATTGTATAATTTGTCTGCTACTTCAGCCATGTTAATATATTTTTTGCATTGTTATTTTTATTGAATTATTTAAATACACGTATGTCCTGTTTTCAGAATATAAAACATACAATTCAGTTCTTCTTTCTAGTGATAGGCAAATAATATATATTTTTTTGCGAATAAGGTATCACGTCTAACACTGTTAACAAATGCAAAAACAAATAACCTATCAAAATTCCATAGAACGTATGCTAGCCTTAGATATAGTGAGCTTCGTATAGGACACTCGGCTAATTAGCTACTAAAGCGTCAATATTCTACATGATTGAGTTATTGTTTGTCAATCTTATTTGCGGTGTTAATTACATTTACTTTCCTCTAGGCAGAACAGTATAATGCTCCCTAAAACTCAGATATATAAAATATCTTATTAAGTGTACAATTCTTCAACTATAAAACACATTCTTACGTGCAAGAACAAAAGCAAATTAAATTAGCCAAGGGTCATAATACCAGAGAAAAACTCCTTCCGTTATGTTATCTTATTAACGTTTGTGATAAATCTGAGTAGTTTGCTTATTCTTTGGCAAATTGGCTCAAAATGCCCAAGAGATGTACAGAATAAGTAAATAGTAATGTTACAACAATATCAAATTTTAGAAATGGGAAAACATTGCAATATTTATACATGAAATGTTTATGTTCGATAACAACTTTGTTTGAAATTACTTTTAAGAAAAGGTTAAAGATCAAGTTATCTATAAGAATATGTTATTTAGGACTATTTTGCAAAACAAGGAAATAACATTAATTACAAACGGCTAAAATGTCATTTTTTTGTGTTCAAATGCGTTTTCGAGCACCCATTGTTTTCTGTCAACTAGTTTGTGTAATGCTGGATAGGAATTCACAGGACTTAATTTACTCATTGATAAATTCTGAGTGTAAAACATCAATATCATGACAAAATATTACATTTTCATTGCAATATTTGATTGTTGTCTATAATGAATGAATTATAAGCGTAAAAAAAGTAAACATGATAATTTGGTAAATAAACAAGGAGGTATGAAAGTGATAATATATATTATTTTGTTAGATCTATATCATCAAATGTCTCACATATTTCACCACATAGAATCCATAGAATCTGTCAAGATTTTATCTTTCACCGAATAACGTCAGATGTTGTAAAATTATACAAAGAAGTATTGTATGATATAACTATGCTAGCAAAATGTTGCATAGATATTCATTAATCAAGATTATACAATCTGCCTTGATTGACTGACAACAATTCAAATATTCCTTCCGGTTTAACAATGGATACGATAGCTATCTTAATGACAATAATTTTCTTGAACAAAAGGTATAACTAGAATCTAGCCTCTTCTTTAAGATGTCAAAGTTTTTATGTTGAGAGATAAGATATTACAAAAGAAATTTCGCTGTCTGTTTTAGCTTCCGATCTTGTTTATCATATTTTTTGCATTTCTTTTTATTTTCCTTTTTTATACCAAGTCTAGGATGTCACATATATGATTTCATTGCCATTATGACAAGCGTTTGTCTCTTTTCAGATTGTTTAACATACCCTTTCCGGTTATTATTATATTTTAGAAATGTTTTAACGAACATTTAAGATGATGCCAATATTTACAATTTGAGCGATAACTTTAAAAATGGTACAAATATTATCTTCAGTATTCATAAATTTTCAAATATTTATGCTTGAAACATATAAAACTATACACCTACAAGAAATGTATAATAGCTTGAATTATCAAATTTAGCAAAAGTGTTTTTATTTACATCAAATAATTCCTCAAATTCATCTGAGGCTGCGTTTGATGCAAAGTCTACAAAACGTTTTTTTTAAGAATACTGATAAATGTGTTAGTTGTTAAGAAATGTTTGAACATTGAAAATAACACTAAATAAATAAATAAAGTATAAGAAGGTATAACTTACATAGAATACTGTAGAACAATTCGTAATTGAGACACTTGTCGTGTTTGAATAAAAGTAATAAATTACCAGTTGTAATTAAAGTAATTAATTACCAGTTGTAATTATTACCAGTTGTCAAGATGACGTTATTAGATATTATTTAAATGTTTATTGATTTTTTTGTCATCAGGTAGATGTCTTGTCTAATTTAAAACCAATCTTTTAATTAATTAATTGTTTGTTATATTCGTTTCGTTCTTTAAATATTTATAGATATAGGCATTTAGCATTTGAAATCTCTCTGAAAAGAATGAAAATATAATTATATATTTTCATTATATACATATTGTTAATCTATAAGTAAAGATTACAGTTTTATTTATCTGATGTCTATATGCTTTACTTCTAATCTTACCTTAATGCTTAAAGGGTAGAGGCATTATAACTGCAGCCAGCATTTATCCCTGCGTAAGAGGCAACTTAATGGGTCCAAATAACTAGAGTCTATGCATCTCTTAGCCCCAGCAGCTGGGGTCTTTTTTCACCTGGTGTTGCTTTAAGTTTGTAACACTCGATGTTAGCAAAAGTCATTTTTTTCCTTTTCGGCGCAATATGACCTTAATTGTGTTGGTGCACCGTAAAATCAAACAATACAAACAAATGATATTAGAAAACAAACTAACTGTACTAATAATATGCCTTTGTTACAAATTTTCCATAAGGTATCTTTTGCAGATTTATTTGCAGTGGAATATTTTTTTCAATTAAAATCAGGACAACATTGTATAGATACTTTTATCAAGGACGTGACATTGTTTTCTGTAAAAATATGTAATCATACGCTACGTATTATGTAATTATACAAAAGATGCCTTTTTTCCTCGTCTAAATTTTGTAGAAATATGTACCTTAATATGACACTTAATGTGCCTTTTAACATTCTTTTGAGACATATATAATTATTCTCTTAAGAATAACTGTACCTCCTTATCTTTAAAAAAAAAGGTTATAAGTGTGTCATATAAGGTTGAGAAGAATGACGTCAATAAAACAATAAACTAGTGACTCTGTCAATAAAACAATAAACTGGTGACTCTGTCAATAAAACAATAAACTGGTGACTCTAAACCCGTGTGTTTCTTTATAAAGCAAAAAGATTATATTATTAATAAAACCAATGACTAATCAAAGGGCTGTAAAGCTCTGTGGTATTTTCTGATCTTTGCAATCTAAATCATTACAGCGCATGCGTTTAGATTTTTTTCTTTAACAGTTTGAGATTGATACATATGGAATTTTGCATGACTAGAGTTGTATCAAAAAATCATTTTTCATTTTTTATGACAGCCACACTTTATCCTTGCATATTGTGGCTACTTCCTTAAAAAAGACACTACAAAAAAAAGTTGCATTGAGAATTTCCATTTCGTGTTTGTAATCCTTATTAATTTCGAGGTATTTTGTTCACGATAAACCTGTTGTTTAACACTGATGAAAATAATTTAGCGAAAATCTTATCGCCAAAACAGTCCGACATGTATATATTCCACTACTCGACAGTCAGGTTTATTTGTGTACTACGCTCTGGAGTATTCGGTAATCGACATAGCTAAAAATAACATTTTCATTGATTAAGCTTTCCGGAACTAGCCGAACATTTTTCATTGGGTAAAATAGATATTCATCCGCGAAATTTGTGATTGTAACCTCATATTTCTATTGACTAATCTAAACTTTTAATGCACTGTAATTCGTTTAATGCCTACATTAAAAATTATTCTTTCTTTTAAATTGCAGGTTTTTAAGCAGTTTTGAGTGAAAACTACTTTGCGTTGTTAGGTCTGTTAGGAAATTTTGTGTTAGACCGTGGATGTTAGCTATGTATCTACTGATCTTGCGATCAGAAAATACAAAAACAAAAATAATTTAACAAAACGCAATATGATGATTAGAATAACAAGTCAAGTCAAGTCAAAATTTTATTTGCAATTCGGCAGATATCTGCCTTTGGCAATACAAACATAAATATACATATGGCAAACACACAATAATAAATATAACAAATTTAAAGCAAACATACATTGAATGAACATTATACATAACAATGCATATATTGTGTTTGGATTATTTTATGTATATCGACAATTTAATACCAATCAATTGCAAGGCGAAGATCTAAGATTGTTTTAATATTTATTTTATAAGTGTTCCTTTCTTCTAACAAATGCATCTCTTAAAAATTTGCTTAAATGATTTAAGTTTTTTCTTTTAGTATTTGTCATTAATCTAGAAAATTTATTTAGATTTGGAAAAGAGTTTGGCAATTTGTATTTGATACTTAAATCTCTTTATAATGGAGAGCATAAAAGAAAATGATACTCCGATTCAACAGCTTGCTGAGGACAAAATTTACATAATCTCGCATTTCTTTCAACCCCAATATATCTTCAAGTTTCAATTTCTAATGTATGAGAACTTAGCCTAGACATTCAAAGTTGTCTCCTTAATTTACTATTATTAACAATATTAAGATACTCTTCAAAACAAAAATCATTTTTATACATTCTATAGCAATCGAGTTTGGCATTAATTCAATCGATTCGTGCCATATCTGCACAAATTAATCTCTCAAACGTTGTTTGAATAATACAATATAGTTACAATTATTCTCAAAATTCTCTATACAATCTGAAAACCCCATGTTATTAATTATATTATGAATACGTTTAGCCCAAGAAGATCCTCTAAAGTTATGTACTTGATCACTATATATACTAAACAATTCTGGCATAGATTGTTTCTTTATTTTTATCCAATATATTTATGCTCTTTCTTGACATAAAACTGTTAAAGGGAATCTACCAAGTTCTCCGAGTACTGCGTTGTTCGGAGTTTGTTTTTAACACCTAAAATGCTTTTACAAAACTTAATATGTAATTTGTCAACTTCTTTGCAATCAAAAGCGCCCCAGATCTCTGAACCATACAGTAATATTGGTACTATAAATGATTATGGAATTTCAAGTTTTAACAGGACGCAAGTACAGATACTTGTTTTGCTTGAAAATTTATAAAACAAAACGGGTTAAGGATGACATTTTTTGCCGACAGGTGAATATCAAATAGTAATTACTACAAATTGTAGGGCCTTTTATGTTATAAATACAATGATAATTCTATGCCGCAAATTATGGAGAAGGTCATATCATTTGTTTTTTTAGGATTATTGTAAGTAAAAACAATTATTGTAAAATAGGGCATTTGTTTGATTTCAGTGCAAAATTTCATACACTATATGATAGTGATCACCCCTAAATTCGATCTTGATACGAAATCCTAAGAAAAAAAAAGAAAAATTCCCAGTAGCCCGTCTTTTATATTTCTTACATTATAAGTGCGGTCATTAATTCATTTTGAAGCAAATGGTTTATCCAGGCAAAACTAAGATTAATTCAAATTTTTGAAAAGAATGGCTTGATATTATTAAATTGATCTTAGCCTTAGTAAATTCTGGATGTATATCAGGATCTAATTTTTATATGAGAAAGAAGCGAAATTGGACATATTTCTAATGTTGCTAGAACTTGTTGCCCAACCCGTTTGATTTTTGTTATATACTCATCATTTGTATAATATTTGACATGTATTTGAATCAATACAATATATTTAAACTAAATTTAAATGAAGCGAGAATAATAAATATCATATTTAAGCAATTTGCAAAGATGAAGTGTTGTTATCATTTGATTTATCATTTCTGTATAAAAAAATGAGCGAAATCGTAAAGTTCAAATAATAAATCAACTACAAAGAGAATCTTAAAGAGTGGGGCATAGCGGCTAATATGCACTACAATACTTCATAACCATTGGATAGTTTGTTCGAACCGTACTGCGGTCTTGATCGCATTATCTCACGTCACGTATTTACAAGGGATGATCCAAAAATTTTGCCCCTGCGTGGACTAATGTATTATAAAATGTGTAAAGATTACGTACACAGACCAAAGTCGCCATTTTGTGATTTTGGTCTTGGTCTGTAATTCCCCTATTTGTTAATTCCATAGCGTTCGTTTAGGCTTTCATTACAAACATTAAATTGAAACATTGATTACACTGAATAACTAAAAAAAAAAAAAAAAAAAAAAAAAAAAACGTGAATACCCGAAAGAAGTAATTGACAATGCATTTGAGAAAATTAATTCTATGAGTCAAAATGAGGCACTGCGACTCACAGAAAGTAGCCAATCTAATTTTGTCATACCATTTGTTATTACTTATAACCCTCATCTTCCTAACATTGGTCACGTTTTAAACAAATATTGGGACTTACTAAAGTTGTCAAAAAGTGAAACTGTAAAATATGTTTATGAGACTTACAAACCTATTGTTGCGTTTAAGAGACCCAAAAATATCCGTGATCATATTGTGCATTCTAGCTTTTCAAAGCAAATGTCAATTCATTCATCTTCTCCTTGTAGCAGAAGTAGATGTTCTCATTGTAATCGAATTACTTCGGATGTATCTTTTGCAAGCAGTGTCACAGGCGAAAAATATACACTGAGAAACCCTACAAACTGTTCTACAAATAATGTTATTTATTTAATCTCCTGTCAAAAATGCAATATGCAATATGTTGGCCAGACATCTCAACCGGTTTCACGTAGAATGAATAGTCATAAATTTGATATTACAAATTTCAAAGATCCAGCGTTTTCAACTCTTGTTGCAACGCATTTTAATTCAATTGATCATTCATTTAATGACTTTTCATTTTTACCGTTTGAGATTGTCAGCGACACAATGGAGCGTCTATGTAGAGAAACCTACTGGATTCATAAGCTTAAGACGTTTTCACCAGCTGGATTAAATGCAAAAATTATATACGACATTTAATTATTTCCGTAAGTTCTTTTGCGTAGACATTCCATTATAAATGGTTATATACTTTTGCCAATATAATATTTCATCTGTTTTATGCATGTATACACGTTACGTAACATTCACGTTGTTTCCTATTATTGTTTTTTATGTATTTTATATAGGAAATACTTGTATTTCATAATCCGTGAATGTTTATATACATATATATCGAAATCTTTATTAACTTTATTAATTTTTAATGAAATTTAATATAACGTAACGTAACAATGTATGTTTCCCGCCATCTCGGACGGTGACGTCATGTGACGTCTCTTCCTGTTTATTCACTTCCTGTTTATTCACTGACGAAGAACATATTTGTTCGAAATCGATTTGAATATTAAAAAAAATAACTGAATGTACGCGTGTGGTTGTTCTTTTTGGATTCATACTGAATAACTAACGCAGAAACTGAAATATGCTTGTCTAAAGAAAATACAATATTGAATACCGTATAGAAAAGATAAGCTTATAAGATCCAATCATGTTAAATCAAATGTACAATCTTTTCTGACGGCAGACAATTCAATTACCTAAATAACTTTGCTTGTGAACAATCTTTCTATTTGCAAATCTATGTTATGTAATCATTTCAGTGCAGAAGGGATTCTTAAAATATTAAAGTTTTTGAGAGTTTATTTGAATGATTTATGTTTGTCTGGCATCAATAAAGCTTTCAGTAAAATATGATTATGTTTGCTTCAATACACACAAAAAATACCGCAGTCAAAATCGTATTCCATAAATGCTTTATCAAGAGATGTAACGTTTCGATATATTTTTTTTTTTGAAATTATCATGTTTATTACAAACAAGGCTACATGATTTGTTTGAATTATTGAACAATTTTACATATATAAAGATTTGATTTCTTCTGCATATCATCTCTCCACATTATTTGACAGAATAGGAACTATATACATTCTAAATGCTCATTTTAATATATGACATGTCTTGTATTTGAAACCTGTGTTTTTGTATTTACAAATCTTAAGTACAGTTAGCACAAAGTTGTAACATCTTTTATTCTGTTTCAAAAGCGTACAATAATATGCGCTTTTTATATATAAAGTGTTCCTTACAAGACTAAGAGAGATTGGGCGCTTTTCTGTTTCAAATGTAAAGAAAATGTTTTGTCGCCATACTAGTGTGCATTAAATCAATGCAAGAAAATGTCTGTAAGTTTTGTTATTGTCAAGTATAGATATTTGTTTAAAATAGACAATTATGCTTCTAAAAGCTTCGATTTTGAAGAAATTTATACGAAGGTACACTTTATTTAATGGATAATTGTATGATAAAATATTCTTTCAAACGAGAATTTTTATTCATAGAGACAGTCTTGTACACAGTCCAGGCCACCAAAGAGTATATCTTTTTGAAATTATGATGGTCAATGATGGTCATTCTATAATTGTAATTTCACAGCTACTTTATTGAAAAGCGTAAACCAACATGACGAATGCTAGCGAAGTAGAATGTATGAATATGTCTAATAAACTCCAACCGCCTGTACTAATTTACCTCTGACAAAAAGTCATAAACATGTCAACAATATTTCAATGTAGAACAACCGTGTATAATATGTTTTGACAGAGTTTGCAAGAAAATTGTTTGTGCGTATCAGATAATTAACCAAGTTAACAGACATCCTTGGCTGTATTATGGAGAATGTAATCCTAAGATTATCACTTATTTCCTAGCATGTGTAACAGCTTCCTTTCTCATTTTTTCAAATTCTTGTGCTATGCACCACTGAATGCGCGATTGTTTCTGTGTATGTGTGAATGGTAATTGCGGTACGTGCCGTTTATGTTGCTCTCCCTTGTTGATTGTCACTTTTATTTCTCATATACTTTTCCAATATATTTTTCTCATATATTCAACCTCATAATATTGTTTTAAAGAAGACTATAAGATCAAACGTTACTAGCACTGTAATACTCTGTTGACGGTTAGGAAACAACTTCTACAATTTTATATGATATCATTCAATTTGTGAATCATAATTGTATTCAGTAAGTAAATTGTAAAATCATAATGATTTTTGCATTCAGTAAGCAAATTGTAAAATCATAATGAATAATAACTTTATTCAGTAAGAAACACGCTTCAATAATTGTTCACATAACCATGATTCAACACAAAGCATACACCTTGGTATATTGCTTATCAATACATATAAATCGTGTCCATGAAATGGTATCTATGTATCTTTTTTAATTAAAAGTTTTTTCATGGAAATGTTAAAAAAGATAATTTGGGACAGAGATCAATCTAATCTGAGAAATAGCGGCATTGACGTAATCTATCAATCACTTTTAGTATTTCTATGTCAAGAAAATTTGACAGAAATAATTTTCCGACATAAGGAAAAAATTGTTGCCTTAAAAACGCGCCAAGATGTCTATATTGTTATAGCCTTTTCATGATAAAGCATCAGTTGTTTGTTGTTGTAGTACCAATAATTTAAGATTTCATAAAACATGATTGAAATGTCAATCATTTATATTCACGTAATGTTATGAAGAACATAGCGCTTTTAAAATACAACGTCAGAATAAATAAGAAAATTTGACTAAAATAGTTGAGTTCATTTCCCATTTTTTTCATATTCATGTATCCAACCTTATCATATATTTTAAGAAGACTATAAGATCAAACGTTACTAGCACTGCAATACTGAGCTAACGGCTAGGAAACAATTTCTAATTTTCATATGATTTCATTTAAATTGTGAATCATAATTGTATTCAGTAAGAAACACACTTCATTAATTGTTTACATCAACAATGATTCAAAAGCATACACCTTCAGTTGGTATAATGCATATCAATAAATATAAATCGAAATTATGGATTTTTGAGTTCATTCGAAATGCAATATATAACGATAACCATAATTTCATGTATCTTTTTGAAAATAAATGTGTAGGCTTATACATGTGTATATTTGTGTTCCTATATTTCTAATAAGCTTAGTTCGAGCACAAGGAGAAAAAAATGGTTTTCTAACTTATATACAGTACCGATATACATGTATAAACAGGATATTATGGAGTTAAATTATACCCTTTTACCAATGTTGCATGCCAGTGGTAGAAACCTTCAATTAGAATGAAACTTTTACTGTAACAGTAAAATGTGAAAAATGAAAAAGTACTGTCATATGTTTTAATTTTGTAAACTGTATTGAATGTAATCTGTATTTTAATACTAGTAATAAATAGACAAATAGATAAAGAATAGCATTGTAAAGATGTTTATTTATGGTGATACATTGAGATATTTCATTTAAACAGCTGTTGCTTTCGAAAGAACAAGCTAGTAGTTTATGACAAAACGAAAAAAGAGACAACATAATTATTTCAAACAAAATAACTGAGGGTAATTGAGTACTGGCATATAATTTATAGCGTATAGGATTCGTTAGAAATTTCCTTTATTCATTAATTGGAATAAAAGCATTCAAGTTTGTCTTAAAAGAAATCGTTTCTGATGTGAAAATTAATATTCTCAAAGGAATTCTAACATTGCGCTGAAACAGATTTTTTGCCCGTTAAATCATGTTTTTAATTGAAGTTTAACGCGGCCTACATAAAGGGGGAGAGTAGCTAACGCATTAACAGGAAACATTATTGGTGCAAAACTGCATGTTAGGAAATGCAATGTGCTAACACTTTTTATTCTTTTTTGTGTGTGAAATACATATTATTATATTATATTTAATTTAGTGTCATAATGTTTGGTGTAAAGGTAGAATTGCAAGCTGCTTGATAGGCAATTTGCTATTTGTCAACAGGCAGAATATGCATTCTATATTAATTGTACATGATAATAATCAGAAATATAAATGATAGCTATAGAAAACATCGAAAGTCTGACTTTCATAAACAAAAGATTCTTGAGATTGTTTTCCCGCAGACTAACAATTAAATAAGAAATCCTCCACGCTACATAATAAACCATGCTTAAATGTAACCTAACCAGCAAAGCGAGCAAAGACGTTTAAGTGACATGTGCTTTTGCTGGTGTTCTTTAGACTTTTTGGCAGAAAATTTTTCTACCCATGCCACCAGTGACAACCGAGATCAACCGGCACTTATCATTGTCTGCACCTTTTGATATTCAAAGTTAATTATTTTCAAATTTTCTTAATTTTCTTTAAAAATGATAAATGTTTTGGCCAGATTGAATGACGTTTCGCATCATCATTATTATAAGGTTATGGTATCATGTGATTCCAAATGAAAGGAAAGTTCAGAGTGAGACGATTTTACTCACAATGGCCTCATAACAAGCATCCATTCTTGACTTTTTCATCATCAGTAGAGAATAAAATAGATCATACAATATGCAGTTTTTATTTTTGATGCTTAATAGAATTAATTCAAAGTAATATGTTTCTCGCATATATTTTACTTTCAGAAAGCATAACTTATTGTTTGATAATTCGATCTTGCGAAAACAAACTTAAACTAGCATATCTATTCAAATTTACGTTCGTCAAACTTAAACTTTCTCTTATTTGTGACTCATGATTTCATGGAATTTACTTCAAATTATCATCCTAATCTTCAGATTTCAAATATTCCAATTCGTTTCGTAGTATATGAATACTTAATAGATTTAATTTACTAAAATATGTTTTCAAGACGCCTCTGCTTTGTTCCAGCAAACTTAATTTTATAAGAGACTCTTAAAAGTTTATTAAAATTAAATTAATGCGAACTTAACTGTTAATTCACTTGCAAAGAACACTTTATGATTTAACGTGAGTCTTATTGTAAAATCATTTAGAAATTACCTACTACTCAACACGTTGTTTAGATATGTGTGTTGAGGCAGCTTATATAAGTCAACAAACAGAATAAACTTTTAAAGTCAATTAATAGTTTATCTATAGCATTGATGGGATTTAAATCCATAGCGCTGAGGTCGAAGTGGTATTAAGTCAACGGCGTGAACAACTTCCTTGTTGTTTTGCATTATTCGTAAACGATCGTAGTTAAGGTAAGGTTTGCACATGTTAACCTCACACTTTGAAACTTGCGTGTAAAGTTTCTTCCTTTCTTAATCATTACTGACACTGGTGTAAAATGGATTGCAAATTTAATGAATAACAAGTAGCGTATAACGCCTAACAAATGCTCGCCGGGAAATGCAAATCGTTGTTAAACAATTGTTGTAAAAAGAAATCTTACACGTTATTGTACAAGTCTCATTGGAATGGGAACGATTTAATGAATGACAGAAACATTACAGTAATACCACATAACATGTTTTAGTAAGAGTAACATGCAGTGTATTGTTTTAATGCTATGATAGATATGTTTAATCTGTTTAGAGCAAGAGCAAAAAAAATGGACAAAAATAAAACGAAAACAAAAGATACTTAAATCCGGAACTGGGGGCAGGGGTGTCGTGGACGACATGATGGTTGTTTTGTCAATATTGAAAAAAAATTAGCGATTATATTTATAACATTTACCATGGTGGTGAGGATCAGCAAACGTCATTTTTACGTTCATATTCAAAGGAACATAATTTAAGTTACATGTTAAAGAAGTAACTTTTTAAAATTCATTATCGGTATTTAAACCTTATTTAAGTAAACCGCCATGTAACTTACAATTTAGTCTGAAAAATGTCCCTGTTAACAATGGTCATTGACTGTTGACTGTATTTTATTGAATAACATTCATATTCAAAACATCACACTTGCATTGTGCCAAGTCCTGTGTTTGTTTGGGGCCCTCCTGTTTATCTGGCTGCTGGTCCTTGTTGTTGGGTCGTGTGGGGGTAACGTTCATTGAACGTCCACTTTCCTTGATGATCTTGGTTTTTATATTTTACCAATAAAGTGACTAAAACCCTTCAGTCGACATCGTATACTACACGCTTCATGTTTTATTAATTGATATAAATATACTATCTTCTTGCCTTTTGAATAGATTTATGTTTTAATGGGACTTTCCGATGTTATTTTGCCTACTTGGATAAGTTCATGCACCTTTCATACCTGAAAATAAAAGTATCTGGTACATTAATACATACATGAATGAAAAGCTGTGAATATAATAAATAAATATTAATGGATTGTTTTCATTTTAGAAGCTCATGTGGATAATTAGTTACCTATCTATTATACTAAACGATGTTTCAGATGTTGCGTAAGCTTCAGCAGAATCATTATATTAGTCAAGTGTAATTACAGAATGAGGTGATAAGAGATTTAAGGATCGAATGACGGAGATAAACGTGCAAGCCTTTTAACAGCTGCAGCAAAATTATTTCTTTTCTAAAAACATAAATATTTATCGTGTTTAATAACAAATTTCAATTATAAGAAGTGTTTTAGTAGTACATATTTTCAAAAAACAATATTTAAAAACAAATGTTACTGTTGTACATATATTCGCGGGTATTTAAAAAAATCATAGAATGTTATATTCGACATAAGTAAATAAGAACAAATGTTTGTCTGTGCTTATTGTTTGCGTTAATATGACATTACTTGATTTCTTTAAAACTTTAACTAAATTTTTCACTGAATTCCTAGGCAGCAGCCTACTTATATTCAAATAAGTTAATTAAATATTATGTCGTACTTTGTTACTTATAAATCACTTTTAAACGCCGTTTGATAAATAAAATAATATAGTTTTATAGTTTGCTGATTTTTGAAGATATAGAACTGTGCTTAAGCTGTTTCTGAAATATATTTTACCAAAACATTTCAGCAGTTTAAGCTTTTGTCTTTTTCTACAAAGTACAACTTTTATTAATAAATTTACAAAATGATGTACTGATTCGTTTTTTTTTTCATTTTAGCTTTATTCTTCAATTTTTTTTACAATACTACATAGACAAACACGCCAGTTTTATGGTAGTATGTGACATCAGCAGTCATTGCGAAATGTTATTTTTACTTATGGCAACTCAAATCATCAGGCCACCGGAGGGTCCACATACTATTTCTTCATACGCTATGTCATAACTAACTTTTTTATCTAATTATAAGCCATTCTTTGATTTAAGTTTGACCTTTTGACCTTGACCACATGGGGTCCGAAAGCAATGCAATGCATGAAGTTCATAAAAAAATTACAATACCTCATTCTTTATTCAATTTGTTAACCGCAAACAGTTTTTCTAATTTTAGCAACACTGACTTTCACATTGACCCTAAGAGGTTCAAAGAAAATACCAAAGCTAGGTCTTAACATAATTTTTGTATATATACTTTTAGTTTGATTACAATATCTCATTTTAAACTGCAGTTGTTGTCTGACAACCATGAAGTATACCGACGGCAGGACTAACAGACCGACCAAATAAATAGTAGTCAGCTTTTTGGTCGGTCTGTTAGTCCTGCCGTCAGTATTCTTTCTGAAAAATTAGGTATACGTTTCCAAATTTCAAAATTTTGATAACAAAACTTTAATGAATATTTTCTTGTCGTCATAATGTTTAATTTACGACTCCTTAATTGCTTTGTTTTATGGCATTCATTCGCCCTTAGCCTGTTCGTTGAAATAGACATAGAAGACAGTCAGAATTGATATTATAATTGTATATATTGCCATAGGATAAACTAAGCTTGTATAATCCCATCTTGTACTTGGCAGACAGAATTTACGTAATTTTACAAATGTAAATAAACTGCACTTGTCTATTGAATCTTCTTTCATGGAAATATTATCTATCAATTTTGTACACTGAAGTGCTCCAGGGAAGAAGACTAATTGATTAGGAATAATATAAAAATAAAAGTTTGATAAAAACAGTCAGTGAATATGACAAAAGAAGACATTACTCCACTTTCCCGAAATCTTAAATTTAAACAAAATAAGACTTACTGGTGTATGAATCAAGCAAACAGGAAGGAATATCTTTGATATCAATGTAGAAAAAAGATTCTTATTAATTGCTCATTTAGAATTTTAATAGAACACAATTCTTTCATTTTAGCTTATACATTTTATATAATTGATGTATATTAAATGCGAGATGTTCAAATACGTGCATAATTATTTCTAAGCAGGTAATCATTGAGATTAACGAATGTATGTCATTCACAAATATTATAATAAATGCTTAATAATTGATTATATCCAACATTATACACTGAATCGTATTCGTTTAATCATTTTTATAGATCACAACATTACCAAATACTTCTTCTTTGACTTATATATGAATATCTTTATGGCTCATTATGTTCCATAAATATTTCTATTTTTGTTTCTCAAAATATAAGGCTTTTTCAATTTTGGCGTCATGTTAATATACTTTCCAAAATTAATAATTTACTAATTTACTTACTCATTTATTGCTTCTGTTGCTTTGTGGAAATTAGTAAAGTTATAGTGATTTAGTATTTTGTATGGAAAATAAAATACTGCTTTGTTTCTATTTTGCTACTTTTACTTATAACATATAATTTGATATTCAGTGCTCCTTTTTTAATTAGGTAATAAATATTTTAGATGACCAGAAACAATTATGCTAACATTATAAAACAAATAATTGCAATTTCTAAATAACAAAAAAAAAAGAAAAAAAATCCAAACAAAACAAACAAAAAAGAACGCTTAAGAGGTATGATAATATTATGCCTTTTTAAAAGCATTTAATTTACATTATTTTTTGAATGGCGTATAAAGAAGTAATGAAAACGCTAAGCTATTGACCACCGTTGTTTAAAACCTGAAATATTGCATCAACCACATTACATTTAGGAATGTTACAGACGAAATGAAGAACTCGGATTAGAGAATATAATATATACAACTGCAAGAAGTTTGTTTGTTCTATATCTTCAGTGTTTTCTGATGACATTTTTAATTGATAATATAACTGAATGTCTCGCCGCTATATAAATAACTTATATTGTTATGAGCATTCATTCCTTTCAAGAAATTACTGGTTGACAGCAAATGTATAAAATACCACTAACGTAAGTCTGTTGTTCTTGTTTTGGGCTTAAACCAGTTTTCTTTACTTTGACCATTGATTTTTGTGTGCAATTTATCAAACGTCTTTAAAGGTGTTTCAAATCTTATTAATTTGTCCTCGTCCTGAATCTTGAAGGTTGTCTATAAAACATCAAAGATGAACTTTAGTTGCCTATCTTTACTATTGATTAATTCTACATCGTGTGCATTGTTTAACTTTAATTGGAATACTAAAATAAAAATAATGATAAATAACTTTATCATAAAATCCATTGTAAATAAACTTATACCAGACAGTATAATATCAATATTGATACATTACTTAGACGATTTAAACAAAGCTAAGGTTGTTTTCTTATTTTTGTGTTGTTTTTTTTCTTTTCGCAGAAATTATCAGACACACTTTCAACTACTGACTTGGGATTATTCCTTTAACAATGCGTTATTATATGCATAGAATAGGAATGGTGTTGACTGCATTGTAGTCTAACAGCTGCCGTTAAGTTGATATAAAGTAATCATACATGTATTGTCAAAGTTCAATGCCATACACAACACAAGTGGAATTGCTTTGATCTAATAATATTTTTGAAGACATTAAGTAACAAGGAATACAGACCGAGGTTGTTTGATACATAGCATGGATTATACATAGGGTATTTGTTGAAAATTGTTCCTCATAAATCAGTGACGTAATAATCGAGAATAGTCTGTTGAAACAGCACTGATGTGAAATAAAGAAAATGTTACAATTATAAATAATTCTAATACTGTAAAAAATGAATAATTGGAGTATATTGGTTGAATCAGGCGTTTGTATCTTGTAAGAAAGTCAGACTAATCAGTATTTTTATCAATTGTTAATGTAATTAATGAAAATGACAATATTTGATTTTTATTTATTTTATAAAACATGCAAAGATGATGTGATTAATAAAGAAATGTAAACAAATGAGTTACTATTAATTTAAATATTAAAAATTGCTTATTGACTGGTACTGGTACTACATCAAATTACATTTAGAACTTGTTCGGGCGTCCTTTGCAATTATCAGATAATTGGCTAAGAATTCAAATCCATAGGCAGATAACTCAATATCAAAATCTTTGACAACCAAAGTTTCCGATTAGATGTTTCTTTTATCATATTCTTAAACAATATCAATTTTATGAAAGCTATTGCGAACGTCCTGAAAGTGCATTGGTTTTAAAAGTACATTGATCAATGCAATATTGGCAGTCTTCCATATAAGTATTTACATACCATCATGTGAATACATATTTAAGTATTGTTACGGTTTTATAAATGCCAAGCTCTTAACATAAATATATATTTAACTATAATTATAACTATTCCGTTCGGTATATAACTGCATTTAGCGATTAAGAAAATATATAATATTAAGCTTTTAACAATAGCATGTTCAATGAAAATATTACCCCATTACCCCTTGCAGAGACCCCTTAATCACAAACTTGTAAATAAGAAAAGTTAAAATAATAATATAGTACATTAATTGTGTGGAATTATACATAAATGTTAGGTAACAAATAAGATAATTACATTTTTAAATTGAAACTGAAGTTGATTTCTATATTCAAACTTACAAGGTTACTAATAATAACAAAGTGTTAAAAGAATATTGCGCTATTAACTAACACTGTTTTGGAAACATTAATTATGCTATTTGTCGATTTTCATACTGTGGTTTTCCTATACTGACACATTTCATTATATTTTAAGCTACATATTTAAATAAGTTTTGTTTTGGTTTTTCAAATATCATTTCACGCAGATGAAGTAACCGTCTTTTGAAACACAAAAATGTCCATATTTAAGGATTTTGTTGTCAAACTTTCATTTATTTCTAAATTTGTTCGTCTCCTTTCCTGAAGTACTTCAGACTACAAAATTGATCAAAGATATTTCCATGAAAGGAGAGTCAATCCTGTTGTTTATTTACATTTGTTATATTATGTAATTGTTGTCTGAACAAATTGTAAAACCAATTACAAGATGGAAAGAAAAGTTTTATTATACCAGCTGATTCTATCCAGTGGCGGGATATTCAATTATCAAATCAATCCTATCTGTCTTCAATATACGTTTCAAAGAATATGCTTAGCGCCTGGAGAAGCAAAAATACAAAGCAATTTACCAAGTCTGAAAATAAGATGGTGAACAAATATTTATGCAAACTGTCTCACTGGCAGTTTAATACCTAAGATATTGTGTGTACAGTGTACGTCATCACATTTCCTTTAAGCCAGAATTGCATATTGTTTTGATAGATTGAAAATTATTTTATTTTAGCGTAGCTTTTACATCTTAGAACAGAAATGGTGTCTGCGATTTTAAAAAATATTGGGAAGATTCATTACTATAAAATGATAGAAACAATGAATTGTTATTATTGTCAATCATTTTATACAATTAAATTTGTTACAAAATCCGCTTGGAAATATTAGCCTGCATTAAATGTTCTCTTGACAATATATGTTGTTTTTTTAAAGTAATCCTTACACTGATCAAAATTTCACTTGTTTTTATTTGTTATAAGTCTTAAATTACCATTTTATGATTGTCGTTAATATAATTAGAAAAAAGGGGGACAAAATTTAGAAAAATAAATTTTGTAATGAATGATATTCTTGATGAATATACAATGCTATTTCATACAATGAAAAAAGTTTGTTTAATAAAGAGGTCAAGATCAATTATGGTTGTGATTTTAATTAATTTTTATCAAGAACAATACCCTACCAGGACTGAAACGTTTAGAAAAAAGTTTTCTTAAGATTCTTTAGATACAGAAACTTAATGTAGAAGGAAGAATTTTATGCTTATTGTAATTCTGAATACTAAAGACTGAAAATATTAACTACTTCTGCCTATATGTACGATATCATATGAAGACGTAATGCGACTCAATGCCACTTATTTTAGGTAATCATGTATTCTTTTAGATCCAACATTCACTATTAATATGCGTAAAAACGATTTTTACGACTTCCCCGTACATTTAATCAGAAATGTTATATTTCCGATCCTTAAAGATCGTTCAGCACGACATTATTGTTGTGCTTGTGGTACTTTAGTTTTTTCTATTCGGCTATTTTCTTGTTGGGTGGTTCCAGTATTCCTCACTTGAATACTGTTGAATCACCCTTAGGATATGTGGCCTGCTTTTTAAATTTGTCTTTTGACGTCTTTTTTGTGATATGCACGCTTCATAACCTCTGATCTCCTTTGAAAATTCCATTTTTTAGTTCCGCCCATTGTTTTCTCGTTTAGGACCACGCATTTTTTACTTGGGGACCATATGCCGCTTTTCATGTATTGGCACTTACGTGTCACATTGAAGGTTCCATGATAACCGCCATATGAACACAATTGCGGATGTTTCAAAATTCAAAATTGTACCAGTTCATGTTAAATGTTGAATTCTGATTAAGCCGGTACAAGGGGGCTTGGACGGTAGTTTGTACTTGACAGTACCGTCCATGAACAGGCTCAATCAAACCGAGCCTGCAAAATTTTCAATTTTGCCGTGTTGGGCTTTCTTTAGGGATTCTTATTTTCTCTATTTTGCCATTTTTTATTATTTCAACGTGAACAAAGTCTTTAAAGTCTGAATTGCTCTTGAATGTGAAAGAAATTATTGAGCAAAAATCCTTACATATTGACTAAATAAAAGATAAAGTTGGATTTAAATGACCTACTTTATGTCCTAACTGTTTGTGAAAGCAATTTTAACAGCGACACGTTAGCTTACATTTTTACACCCTGCCTTTTCTAGTCTTTAAAAATCATTACGAACTGTCACTGAAATTAATTTTTGCAGACAGAGTAGTGTGAAGTGTAGACAAGTTTTTATATATGATTGATACAAGGAAAATAGCTAACTTAATGTGAGCATATGCATTTTGTTTATCTAAATACTCTCAGTACCTTAAAGCACAGAGGAAACTTAATTAAAATAGATAAAAAAACAGAATCCCTAAAAAAAGACCAACACGGCAAAACTATTAAGCCTATAATAATGCAAGCATATTTCTTGGTTCCTTTCAGTTTCCTGCTGTAATAATAATAATGGATGTATCGGGGGGCTGCGTCCTGTGAACGTTGCCTTTACCATTGGAATGAATTGATTCCTTCGCCTTGATATACATGTATAAATGCAATGAATGGGAGATGGATGTTGGAGTAAAACCTGACTTTGTATAACGGCGATGCATTTTATTATTCATCAATTTTGATTCAGCAGTGAATTTGTTAAATCAAATTTACTCGTTTTTACTAAAAAAAACAAGATTCTTTAGCACATGTCTATTCCCAGACAATGTCTCACAGTACAACAGACGAAAAGCACTTTGCTTTTCAAACATTTTCATTGCATGTATTGGATAATATCAAAAGAAATATCAAATGTTTGAATGAAGTGACATGTCTAAGATAAGCAATTTCTTTCTTCTTTACACAAAATATTAATATTATCACTTAAGACAAATTTATTTAAAAAATAGCAGCGTATGTCTGCACAAACTATACATTTTCAGCTGAACAATACTATCTTTAATTCCTGAATGTGAGATTTTTGTATTTTTTTCTTAAGGTTTTTTGTATCTAAAAATTTGTATAGTCCCCAAGTAAAAGGATGATTTTGCCCTTCAAGAATAAATTAGGGGTAAACCGAATTAGATAAATTTTCATAGTGTGTCATAGTAGATGACTCATCGGCTTCAAACAAATGTTTGTAAAATATGATAAGAAATATGATTAGAAACACGGCAAACAACACTTGCTGACATGTATCTGTTGAATGTGCTAACAGAATATAGTTATATCGAATCAAATGTACACACTTGAACGAAACACGCACATATTATGTAATATTTATTTCTTACTCATGTTTTCGATTGAATACTGTAATCGTTTCTCTGAACAAATTGATCAGAAAGATTTATTTTGTGACAATGTTGTTTTATCGTTAACTGGAAATACCCGCTGCTGCAAAATATCAACATAACCTGTTTTCTCCCAAGTTTGCATTTAAAACAACAACTCAGATCAAAGGTATCTTATCACGCATTTGATAGCACCTCTATTGAACTTGTGTGTATACACGTTTTCCTTTTGTTCAGCTGTCAGAATCCAATTAATACGAAATGAGTAACTACAGTCCGTTACTGATTCTTATATTACAGACACATAAATCAGTTAACACCATTTTTCTTATTTTACAATAATGATAATTGATTATGTGTTGTTATCTTTTTTCTCAGAAAGATAAAATTTTGCACTTGATACTATTCATCAAAGAGTCTTATTCTTAGGAATGCATTTATTTATATTAAGAAAATCGTTATTTGAATATGAGTAAATATCTATAAGTATTCTAAAGGTACAACAACACCAAAGCAGTGTGTTCTCAGGTTTTTGACAAAGCAAATTTAACATTGCATCAACTTGATGAAGTTATAACTAAGTGTCTTAAGTATTGATATAAATACGAAACACATTTAAAGAATATCAAATCTAAATTACATTATCTTAAATGAACGTACTAATCTCTAAAAACACAAAACGTATCTTAAAGCCTATAATGATAAAATAATCACTTTAAGCATTTGAAAATTATTTTTTTAACAAGTACTGGAATCAATTTTAAAACTAATTCAATTTTATTTGAGGTAAAGTCTTTATGCACTTATTAAATTATTAAAGAATTATGTTATCATTAAAAATATTATTTGGATCTACGAACAAAAAAGCCACAAAACTTGTATAAGCAGAGATTTAAAAAATAGTTTTTCATAGTGCTTTCAACTCGGTCGGAACATAATATACTCTGCGTACATGTAATGTAACGGACGAGAATACTTTTATTGCATGTCATGGAACATATTTTGTCCATTACAACATATAACTCAGGTTAACTGGCATGTTCTTGTTTGATTAGACTGAATATAAAATATAGTATTTAATTACATTTTTAACATTCATATAACTGTGTTTAAGACAGGTACATACATCGATAATAAGATAAATAGAAAATGTTTCAGACAGTACGGAAATGTTTCCTTTACACTTTACAAATTATTTTTCTTTAACACAAATCTTATTAATTATATATAAAGATGTCAAACCTCTTATTGTTTTGATTCCTAAGCGTTCCTTTTGTGTGTTCATTTTGACAATTTACAAAGCCATTATTTTACAATAACAAGGATTATCAACTTTAATTTTGTAATGTCCTGATCCCTTAGCCAAAAGGATTTTCATAATGGTTTGATTGCTTTAGCAATCATTTGTGCTAGTTTTGTTATACAAATTTATTTTAGTTCTATTTGTTGGAAGGTATAAACTTATTGAAACACTCGAATTCGTTCCTGGAACTTACCAATACTAAGCAATGAATGCAATGTGTCTTGCTCAAGGACACAACGGTTTGGACATGATAGGGTTTCAACAGACGCGGTCAGCAATCGTAAGATTACTAGTCCGACGCGTAGGCTGCAAGCCTGCATAGGTAACTAATTACACTGTATACCTAATACCTTCGAAAAGGAAAACAAACTAATAAACATTTATGTATTCAGCTCTACAATCACGTCCTAATCTATATCACATGGCAAGAAATAATGTTCTTTAGACTGACATAGTAGAGTTTATTAACAAATAAAACTATATTCACAAAAAGATAACCTATTGACTTTGTCTGAAACAGCGTCTATAAAAGGATGTTCATTTATTTCTCCTGATAACATGATACATTGGTCTGTCATTCAAATAATACAATTTAATATAAAGTACAAATATGAACTTGCATTAATTTACAGAAAAAATTGCTTTTAATTTGATTATTTATAATTAATACATTTTAAAAAATATAACATGCAGTAGAGGGGGTCCGTGGTCAACAGGTTTAGGTCATTGACTTCAAACCAGTTGTCCTTTACCGTTGTAGATTCGAATCGAAGGAAAATTAGAATATTTTATTTAAAGTAGATATTCGGCTTACTCTAGAAACGTCGGTGGTTCTACTTTTTGCCTGAAAAAGCGCATGAAAGGGCGCATGGGGTCTTTCTCTATCAGTGAAACAGGAAAGTCGCCACATGACCTCTGCTATGTTGTTGGCACGTAAAACCAAACATAAATAACATGCAGTGGACAAGATTAAATAAAAAAATATATCCTTGATTTATACATCTTGTTAAGGTTTATTTAAAGGAACAGCAATCAGTCTGTATAATGTATGTATTTATATAATTATATATATAATTATAAGTAAAAGGATAAATTTGCATTTACATTTCCTAGGTTGCCACAGGTCCGATAGACCGATAACTTTAAATCATGACTGCAGTGCAAATGTGGAAAGATGATATGAATAATCAAACAATCATTTTCAAGTTCCTTTCCACATCTAAAGTTTCCCTGAAATGTGTAATATAATTTTGCCTAATCTTCCAGTCATAATACTGGTGTGTATTACACGACATTCCATTTTATTAGATACAGCGATATTTTTTAAAAACATGTATTTCACACTGAAATGCGAATATGTCAAAAGTAAAAATATTGATTGACTGCAAGTCACTGCAAGTTTACTGATTCATTTCCCTTTTCGTTTGCAATGAGCGATATGTTAATCGTGTTACATGTAATTAATTAAAATAGGACTGTGGTTTGGTTCCAGTAATCCGATTGCTTCTTAAAATTTGAAAAAAATATCATCACTTGTCTTTCGTGCACACATGTTTAGTTTTCACTACATTACAAACTAAATAGTTCTTACTATTAAACTATTTGTTGTTTTCACCCAGATACATACATCCTAAAACGTCTTGTATCGAATGAATGATTTAAGTTATAAGCAAAGAAACAGAAATACGTTGTACAAAATACATTTTATTTGGTTATTATTATTATAATTGGAAAAGGCACACATAAGATTTTTGACTCATAACTTTTAAGACCTAGAAACCATTTTGTATTTCCAATTTTATTTCTTCCTAGCATTTATTATTTAAACGGAACATTGCATCACATATCTATGCTGGTCTATGTTAGCTAGGAATAGCACTATTTTCTGGAAAATAAATACAAGTTATCCTTTCTCAAATGGTCTATGTTAGCTAGGAATAGCACTATATTCTGGAAAATAAATGCAGTTATCCTTTCTCAAACCACCAGTCACTGAGAACTAACACTATTTAATGAAAGTTCCGATGTTTTAATTATGAATGGAGTATGATAGAATAAAATGTCAAATATCAGTAGCTGGATGTAAATAAATCTAAATTGTTTTGATTGTCCATATCAATTATGTATCCCGTAAAGCGTGCCTGTATAATAACATAACAAATAAACGCCATGTTAATTTTGAAAATCATTTTTTCTCTAAAAGGTTGATTGATATTATCATCTTTCATTCATCAAACCGTTTACAATATTCCCACAAGACAATGGAAATGTAAACAAACATGACGTAAAATTTCGTTTTTTTACCAAAGTTTGAATTCTCTAAAGAAATTTTGTTTGGCGTCATTGCTACTTGTTATTCATTAAATTTGCAATCTATTCTATACTAATTGTCATCAATGAATAAAAACTGAAGACATATTTCATGATATTTTCAAAAGATATTATTCTAATGTGTCTTTAACATGTATTCACCTAATCTCAATTACAACCGCTTCGGGGGATTCAAATCTTTATATTAATCATTTTATGCCAATTCATAAAAACTTGAACAGTCTTAAGATATTCAATGAAAAGAAAATCTGTAGCATATTATCTTAACCATTCTAGATGGATTTAAGAGAATTCAAAAAGACAGATCTTGGTATTGCACAACATGGCATGGAATTATTTATAATTTTATCATAGTACACATGTACTTTGGATGATTGATTATTCCTGATAGACTTTGCACGGAAATATTCGGCATCTTACATTGGACGTGTTGTCACAAAAAATTATCTATTAATACAATTGCCGAGCAGTTACATTGTATTGCACGTTTGAAAGTAGGCTGTGGACTATAATTACACTAAAGGTGTGTTTAATCAGCACAAATGTTTGATAAATGAGTGTATGCCGTGTGCAACTTTATCTTCCCAGGCTCTTTTACTATTCATTATTCACAAAAAAAGTTGTCAATCACACCCACTCAATTAAGATCAAATTGGAATTATTGTATTCTTATAGCGACTGACTTGTAAATAATATGCACATTACGTTCAATGGTATGAAACTCATAATCAGTATATTGTTGTTTTTCTTTTCTTATTTTCATTTTGTACATTTTGGTTTGAGTCAAATCTCTTACATCTTTCCAAAATATCTAAATAATATATATATACAATGTATTTAATGAGTTATATGTGTAATTCACATCTGTTTTATATGTGTAATTTTCATTTGTTTGTATCTTCTATTTCTGACATTTCGTTAAGTCAAATAAATAAACGGTATTTCTAAGGAAATGTCATCAACTGTTTCAATATTTAGCTAACAATAAAGATACAATATGTTTTTCAAATTTGACAACTGTAAGCTATTTTATTTGCTCGACCATCTGAGGAATTATCGCCTGTGGTGTTTACTGTTTACGTGTAATTTTAAACACATTTATATCTCTCTAATTACAAATATTTAGTTATGTCTTTCTAAAAGGGCTTTTGCTATTTTACTTAAACGCATGAACAATATAAACGTCTCGCAGTAGCAGTTTGTCGGAACAAAACTGTTTCTTTTCAATAAAGCGATATCGTGTGTGCAAACATTAAAGAAGCTATAAATATTGTATTGTAGACATTGTTGCTGTCGTTAAATTGATGCATCAGACATAAGTTGTTAGACTGCAATTGATAACTCATAGAACTCATAAGTATTGAAGTTACCTGACACCTTTAGGTTATCTGACTGGAATATTGTTTAAACAAAAAACTATAATTGTCCCTGTGTTGCTTAGTTGTTTTACATAAAGTTTTTTAATTCATATTATATTTTATATTCAGTACATGTAATAGAAGCATGTCTACAATTAGTAAATGCAAATATTGCAAATACTTGTGAGCCTGCATTAGCTTGAAGTATAATATACTTTTTGACCGAAATCGGAAACACTTATTTTTGCTTTTCCAAAACAATTGTTTAGGCGTCATTCACTTCTTGCAATCAATTTAACACGAAAGTGTCATTTATGTCAATAAAACAAAGATCAAAAGCATTTCAAAGATGCATATCCAATGTAATTTCAAACTTTATCCTAGTGATTATAATCAAGACCATTCGCTTTCTCCGTTTTTTACCAGAATAATCATGTTAATTGTGCAAAAAAGGAAAAAAAGGGTTTGTACGCATTTTAATCGAATCGGGATAGAAATCGCTGTAAATTTCGATTTTGTATTTAATTCTGTAATTTTTTATTAACTTTTTCATACTTCTCCGTTTTAAGTGTCCCAGTTTATCTATGTTGAATGTTTAAATTGTGTGCTCCTTTAAGTAATTTCATGAAATGATTTAAACAAAATAAGGTTTTATCATGAATGAATACAATACGCATTTTGATTGAAAATTTGAAAACATAGTGTTGCATCCACATAAAGTGTTTTATGTTAATGTCATATTCAGAATATTCAAAATAGTTACGTTATTTAAAACTTGAAATAATGCCGAAACCTGTATATTTTGTTTATACAGAATTTATTTCAGTTCGATTGTGTAGGAAGCTATAAGCTCGTAGACACATTTTCGAATCTATTCCTGGAACCAACCAGCACTGAGCAATGAGTAAAGTTTCTTGCTCAAGGAAACAACAACTTGCCCCTGATGGGTTTTGAACCCATGCGGCTGGCGATCATAAGATTACTAGTCCGACGCGTTTACCACTCGGCCATGCCGACAGTTGAAATTTTTAAGGCGCCCCACATGTTCCAAACATAATATACTTTCACTCTTTGATTAATCTAAAGGTTTCATAACGTCTATATGTTTGCTTTTGAAAATAGTTATCTTATTTTTAGAGAAGTTAATCCGTAAATAGTGCAGTTTGAAAATGCTGAGGGAAACATTTTAATTGCTTTACTTTTAAATCAGCTTCGATAGAAATCTCTGGAAAGGAACAATTACTATAATGTGACTTTATCGGCACGCATCACATAATAAACGAGCATATTACGTGTGTGCCTTTATCTTTTACTTGATTATTCATTGTTAAACGTCCTTTATTATTCATTGTCTGTATTGTACAACAAATTAAGTCATCATAAATGAGATCAAAGTGAACTCATTTTATTCTTATGCCGATTGAATCAATAAAATAATTAGAACAGTTCTACGTTCTATGATGATATCTTTTCATATGTGCATTCATATATTTCCGGTATAAAACCTTTCCTCTTTTTTCCATATTTGATAAGGATTTACCTGAAGTTTGCCCGGTTACAATGTAAATGGTAGATAAAATAGTCAGGCCTTTTTGGTAACACTTATAGTAACTTTTATTTTTTAAATCAATTTTCTTTTAAATAGTAAAATAGAGTATAGATATAATTGGTTTCATTAATGTCAGTTTCATTACAAAATATGTATTTTAATTGTGTGTAACTGATAATATAAAGAAACCTAGTATATTATTTGCTTCAATGCAATAGAAATCCTCGCCTTCAAAACATTGTATTATTTTTTAAAAACACAGCACTACACAATATCAATTTACTATTGACATGAAAGAGGCGTCGAAATATCTATATATCTGTATGAATAAACACGAACTTTCACTCACATGCAACCACTAGACTGTTCTTAATGACGGTCTGTGAGATGTATGCATTAAAGTGAACAATCTGGTAATAAATTACAGCCTCTGCAAATAAACATCTAGCAATATATAATCAGATTAAGTGAGCCATTTCAGAGTAAAGATATATTGCAGCGATAATAATGGCTTTCGTTCCGTAAGAACTCCAATATTTCAAAGAATCCCAGGTTAATCTCCCCAATAAAGAAAGTAATTGTACATTTGGGTCATTGTGATAAAAAACTCTATAAGCTAAACATACCTTATATTCTCAACATAATTATACTGTAACATAGTTCCTTTATTCCTCGTGAAACATGAATCAGGTACTTTGTGTCATGCGGGAGAAAAATGACTTGTTTAACCCCATATGATTTTAATCTTAATATGTATTCACAATAACAATATCAAATTGTTCACTTTACTTTGTATATTTCCCAGGCCAAAAAAAATATATTTCAAACTTTTTACGCTGTTGCTTGTGTAGAAGTCGCTGTTCTGGAACTTTAGGGGTTTGTATCTCAATGTTTACAGTTGTTGAATAAGCACAGAAGAAAGAAAATAAAAAACCAACAAAATGTCACCTTTAAATGCATTCTCTGTGAATATGATATTCATCTGTTTAATAGGGTATCGAATATGACATTTTTTCCTAAATGTATTGGGAATATGCTGTGGTAGTTTGAAACTATTACAAATAATTTTTTCCTTTTCACTCCCCGAAAATGTTATTGACTGACATTCGAGTCATGTTCCATGCAATCTTAACATTTCGTTTAATGGTTTCTAGACAACATTTAAAATTTGTTATTCACTAAGAAAATATTATATATTTTCTGGAACATACTTATTTTAACATAACGTTATTGCTAGCTATATTATCAAATGACTATAGACACCAATTTATTCGAACCAAATTCAACTGATATGTATCCTTCTTGCTTATAGAATAAAGTTCTATGAATTAACAATAAATATACTTTCCTGCAATTAAGTTTAGTGGTATGACAACCATGAGAAAAAAGATATGGCAATTAAAATGAATTGGACTTTTGAATATAACACAATGATGTAAAACACTGGTCAACAGCAAATCGAAAAAAAAGTACAAAGGTTTGCTTTTTACATAAAAGCCGATTACCTACATTGTCCCTGTCAGACGCATTTGGCTATTTTCGTTGTACTTTAAACCATTGTTTGGTCACAAAAATGTGAGTTGGTCTTTTTTCAGACTAATATGGAGCCGTTTAATAGATAATGACGTCATTTTCTATTTTGAGCTTTATACCGATGCAATGATTGATTTATTTTATGGATATATATTAACAACTACACGTACTAGCAGTACATTGTATATACAAATGTACATGTATATGAATCCTTTCAATATTGAATTTCATAAATTCATTTTTATCCACAGTAACTCCGACTGAAGTTTAACAGTTATTTTTGTTTCTAAATCAATGTTCACACTTCCACGATGTTATGGTCACAAACGGTTACTTTCAAAACATATCCCATTTAAATACATTTAACGAGCAGGTATACAGGTTTACGCAGGTTTACGGAGAGAAGAAAAAACAACTTACGGATAAAATTACGTAAAAAACGTGCCATTGTTGTACGTTTTATTAATAAATCTTACTGCAATGATTTTTTGAGAAATTAATTTGCCTAGACATCACCAAATTGCTTCAGGAACGATGGTTAGGAAACTACTCGCCTATATGACTTGAATACTGTTGGGGAAAAGGCGTAAAATAAAACAAACAAACAAAATCAACAAATTGTTATGTTCTGAATAAACCTTCACAAAATAGATAGATAGATAGATAGATAGATAGAAAAGATAGATAGATAGATAGATAGATAGATAGATAGATAGATAGATAGATAGATAGATAGATAGATAGATAGATAGATAGATGGATAGATGGATAGATGGATGGATGGATGGATGGATGGATGGATGGATGGATGGATGGATGGATGGATGGATGGATTGGTGGATGGATGGATGGATGGATGGATGGATGGATGGATGGATGGATGGATGGATGGATAGGTGGGTTTGGTTGGGTGGTAGGATGGGTGGATGGATGGATGGATAGATAGATAGATAGATCTGTCCGTTCGCCCGAGCAAACATTTTGGGTTTAGGGGCTATATAACAGTAAAGAGAACAAAAGAGAACAATAGGTTCATTCCGTGATCAAAGGGTTTATGGGCTTGTAGCCCTTAAGATAAAAGAAAATAACAAAGAAAATAGCTCCTAAACTCAAAATGCTGGAAAGTCCGTCCGTACGTCCGTCCGTCCGGTAGCAATTTGGTTTCCGGAGCATAACTTAAGTTCCATTTGGCCCACAATATTCAAACTTCATAGGATGATTGCCCTTTTTCGGTAGAAGACCCCTATTGATTTTGGGGTCACAAGGTCAAAGGTCAAGGTTACTATCACCTTTAAACTGGAAACAGTTTTTGCTCAATAATTCAAGCATTAATCAACCTACAGCTAAAGTACTTTCGGGCATATAATGCCCCGCCTAGCGGTGCTCTTGTTTAATCATACATAATCATGTTCACAAAAATAATATACAGTTGTAAATCATACCATTCAATTTCCTGAAATTGGCGTCCTCAAATAAGAGTTTAACCATCATATGTTTTAAAACCGGAAACTAACATATCTTTCTAATCGATGCACATTTCACTGAAACAATTAAGTTGGTCCCCGTGATACATGTATATGTATAAACAAAAGCAAAATTAGATAAAATATACCCAGAAAAGTTCCGAATTCTTAAAAAAGAATTATTATTACCACCTATTATATAAATGACTTTGTTGATATGATAGCATAAAGTTAATCGTTATTATTTTTTCCTAAGCATGTTTGATGAAGTAGCCGCTATTAAGCTCTAATCATCTAATTTACAATATCTTTTGAATTTAAGGAGTCAGACATCTGACTTATAATGAAAGTTTCTTGAAATATTTATATTTCTCCTAGACAATTGATTATTTCAGTCCTGCTTGGTACACTTGTTTACAGACAAACCCACGAATTGATAGTTCTGAAAAGGAGAAGTTCATTTAACGGTTGACTAGTAGCTATATGTTTCCGAGCCATATGTATCGCCTTAATTAAATGTTTGTAAGATTTCTTAGATAAAAGGAACAAAACCTCTGTTGCACACAAATCAGAAAATAGACTAACTAGATTGCCTCAAGGAAACTGATGACAATATACTGCCAGACATTAAAAATTCCAGTAACAGAGACGTTCCTAGTGTTAATAGTATGGACATCTTTGTAAAGGTTTATATTCAAATATTATTATGTAAAAGTACATGTACAAAAGTTTAAGAATGAACGAAAAAACCATTTGGATTCTCGTCAGAGAATTAGCTATAAAAAGAAGCAACAATAACGGCTATTATCATTATATTGGTTGTTCTTTTTCGGGGATACAAAAAAAAATGAATTAAACAAACGAAAATAAGAAGTAAAGCGAAAACACCAACAAACAAACAAACAACGAATTCGTTATTTGCATTTATCCTTTTTGTTGTGAGAACTTTGTAAAAATATCTTATCTTGTTGATTACTTAAACTATTGAAATATTACCAAAGAAAAGAAAGAAGAGAACAATGCATTGTTTTGAAACAAAACAAATGCCTAGGGTTTAAAGAACATCAATTTCAGTTACTCGTGAAGAAGACCTTTTTCATGTAAGTATACCTTTATTTTTTATTCCTTTCTTGTACGGAAACCCAACACCTGATTATCTTTTATGCCTAGTTCATCCAACTAACAATATAAGGTCAGGAATGCAGAATAGATACAGAAACCTAAAGGAACACCGAGATGTAATAATTTATATTTTTACAATAAAATGATAAACTTACTGAATTTTCCAAGATTTTCTCTATTCCTTTTATATACTAAACCGAAATAGCCGGATGATTGATATGTATAAGTATAGGGTACTCTATTCAAACTTAAATGTAATCAATATAAATGAAATTTTATGAAAAGAAGAAAGTAAAGTGAATATAAGGAAATCATATTAATCACTGGTCACCGGTAAATGTAAAGATGGATAAAAATGCATTAAGTGATATAATGGCCTAAAAGGTTTGCATTAAGTAACGGCTATTTACGAAGTGTACTCTAAAGATGCTGACCTTGTGAAAATTAAGGGCGCTGCTAGACATAGCTAATAAGTAATGCACTTTTCTATTAGTTCATCTGATCATGAATCTGTAACATTGTCAAGCATAACGCAGTTTTGGTACAATGTTGTTGTACCATTCAAAATTATCTTTACATTTCAGCCTTTCTCACATTATGTTTTACTTGTTAAAACAACTAAGGTGCCCTTGTCACACAGGTTCCTTCTGAGTGACATTTTTAAAATCATTATAACAAAAACATGTACAGTAGCTGAAACGATGAATTGATTTATAACTTTATACAGTATATAAAATCACTATTGACAGTATTTTACTGTACAATATTGTAAGAGTTGTTATGCTGGAAAAGCATCATTCCAGTACCAAAATAAAGAATTATTAATTTAGAAATCTCTAAATAAAACTCTCTCGTATGTATACATTCATATGACTCTTTATATCAATAAATCTATTTAAGAATTTAAGCAAAATAAAAAGAATTGCCAAGAGTATAGTTATTTGAAATAACAAAGCATTTTCATTTTCTGTTTAAATTTAACATTTGTTTAAATAAAATATTAATTCTAACCCATTTAAATAGTTAAAGGATTGCGATATAAGATTTTATGATTGTAAATATTCATAAGCAAAAGAAATGTGATTACACATCAAACAATTATGCTCTCCTTGACTTGATCAAGGTAGCGATAGATTAGTTGAATAATATTTCATTGCATGTGTTCATGCATATTAATAAAACAGATACAAACTTGGAAAGAAAGATATGCAAATGAATTGAGACACGAATTATATCAACATCAGCAAACGGTATGTAGCTATAGAATGGCTGCATTGCAAAAGAAGAATGGATGTCTTAATATTGTGATCCAAAGATGATTTCAAGTATCGTTACATGGTATACATTCTTTGCAAATATGACTTAGCATTTATTGTATACATAAGATTGCATGAGTCATGGTATTAATATGCTCATGTCACAATTAAACTCCTCACAAAAAGAGGATTACTCTTAAGATACAAAATCCACTTTAACAAATAACTTTCTAAAAATCTCCTTGTCAAAATAATTTTGTTGAGTTGCATGAGATGTTATCGCTATCACTATCTTTCTTTTATCACGAAATTGAAACAAAACTTACTGCTATATTGACAGATATACTTCATAAACAACAAATGTTTTGCAAGCTTCAGGAAATTAAGAATATATTTATATGATAAGAATGAATATTGTTTATTGACAAAGTAACAGCTTCAAGAAACAGAAGAATTAAAAGTTTTGTTTTCTAATAACAAATTGTGATACAATTCTTACATTCTAGATCATCAAAATAAATTAAAATGTCTGTTAAATGACAAGTCATGTCTGTTTTCATTGAAACTAGGTGTCACATTGTTGACGTTATACAGTTTTCTAATGTTTGAATGTGTAGTACTGGTTTACAACAGATTACATCACGCAAAAAGATGGTATTTCTATATAAGTACACAGTTTACACAAAAGAAAATTATAGGACACGGCATCTTAAAACCCCAAACCCGTGCACGAACGCATGAAATTAAATAGTTTTGTCTACCAAAGAATTACCATATAGTTCTTATTTTTAACTTAGCATTTATTTGTAATCTTATATTTTTCAAACATGTAGCTGGATATCACAGATATCGTAATTTGCAAAGTTGAAACAAAACAGATACAAATAAAACTACAATTTAACGCTTTATTATTCCTAACTACAACAAGACTGGCTTCAAAAAAATCTTGGTAATTGCTATAAACGACCTTAGTACATGTGAAATTGATGTTATCATCCCTGAAGGGATATGAAACGTTGATTTTTACATAAATTAGAATGTTAGAAGATTTAAAATTCGGTTTTATGATATAAGTGAAACCTTTAGAGACTTACAGTTGGCTAAAGATTATCATTAAGCAGTTCGTAGAGTATGCATTTCCTTTAATTTCTTGTACAAAATTAAATGTCTTCCTGAGCAACATTTCTTTTTGAGAAAAATAACCCACAGCACTCATTACAAACAGACAATATTATAAGGATCTTACACCGGCTGTCGGTACAGACGGGAGTTTCTAATAAGGAAAACAATGTTGCCTAAAAATGCCCAGTTTTTATATTTTATAGAGTCAGTCGCTATCAGTATACAATAGTTCCAATTTGATCTTAATTGAGTGGGTGTGATGGACAACAATAATTTTCAGTTCAATAAATAATAAAAGGGCCTGGCATGATAAAATTGCACACAGCATACACTCATTTATCAAATATTTGTGCTGATTAAACCCACCTTAAGTGTCATTATACGTCTATAGCCTACTTTCAAACGTGTAATACAATGGAACTGCTCGGCTATTGTATTATAATTTTCTGAGACAACACATTGGATGTACATAGCAGCCCATTTTCATGTAAAGTATATCAGGAACAATCAATCATCCAAAGTACATTGTGTACTATGATAAAATTATAAATAATTTCATGCCATGTTGTGCAATACCAAGATTTGTCTTTTTTATTCTCTTAAATTAACTCTACAATTGAACTAATAAAACGAATTGATGATTTTGTTTTTGTTTTTTTTTTGTTTTGTTTAAATTGTAAACATATGTATTCTGTAAATACTATGTAATTTTAACATTGGTATTTTATTCATTTATGTAAAATTGAAACTAAATCCATCTTGAATGGTAAAAATTAAAAGCTACATATTGTCTTTTCATTGAATATCTTAAGATTGTTCTTGTTTTCGTGAATTTGGAATAACATTATAATGATTTATGGTATTAGCACCCTAATGCATTACCTCCGCTTTGAAGAGTATTCAAATAGGCTAGAATTACTAGAATTACTGTTAACTACATTGAAAATGACGGCCATGGGTTCAATCCCCAGAAGGGTCAACTTTTTTTTTCCTTCTTTTTTTCTTTTTGAATTTTTAATTTAAATAGGTATTTATTGGCTAGATTATGCTAAATCTAGTAATAAATATGGTACCTGATATTTTCAAAGTGTAATATTATCAAAACTAGATGGTAAAAGTATTTTATAGTTTACAAGATCAATTCCAATATACTTTTTTAAAAAATTTAGGGAAACTTTGAAAACAGGCACTCATTTGGGTAAATTTTAAGAATTTTTTGAATTAGGCTCCCTAAGTAGAAAAATGGTCAGACATGTGGTAAAAATGGGTGGGGTAGGGTAACATTTTTATACAGATTTCATAAATTTTAAGTAGAAACCATAATTTTGCTTATGTGGATTGCTAGCTGAATGGTACTATTTGTTTCTTACCAAAAATTCATGGGAAAACATTTTTCATTAGAATCTTATTGCAGATTATTTAAAGGTTCCTCATTTCTAAAAAAGGGCCCTCATAACATCCTAGCTTGAGTTCAGAAAAGTGGCCATAACTTGATTTCCGTACGGTAAACTTTGTTTAAATTTTGCATACAGGTGTACTTTAAGGTATACATCTGACCTATGATGTCAATTCTTTAGTTCCTGATAGTGCCCATTAGGGTCCTAATACCTTAAATCCTCCATAACGGTTAGAATTGAGATTAGATTTATACATGTTAAAGACACAATAGAATAGTATCTTTTGAAAATATCATGAAATTTGTCTTCAGTTTTTAATCATTGATGGCAATTAGTACAGATTAGATTGTAAATTTAATGAATAACAAGTAGCAATGACGCCAAACAAAATTTCTTTGGAGAATTCAAACTTTCGTAAAAAACGGAATTTTACGTCATGTTTGTTTACATTTCCATTGTCTTGTGGGAATATTATAAACGGTTTGATGAATGAAAGAAACTTTGTAATAATATCAATCAAAATTTAAGAGACAGAATTTTTTTTCAAAATAACATGACGTAATTATTATGTTATTACACAGGATACATAATTGATATAGAGAATCAAAACGAAACAGATTTATTTACATGCAGCTATTGATATTTGTCATTTTATTTGATCTTACTTTATTTCTAATTAAAAGCGTCGGATATTTCATTTAATAGTATCACCGAATAGTATGACTGGTGGTTTCAGAAGGATAACTTTCATTTTTTCCCGAAAATAATGCCATTCCTAGCTTATACCAGCATACACATGTTATGCGATATTCCGTTTTACTTATGGATATTCAGGCAAATTAATGACAAAATTTCAAAATTATCTTATGTACTCAAGTCACGCTAAAATGACATTTATAGTCGCAACATGAATTTCTGTATAAATTCTATAGATTTTGGGTTTGAAGAGTAAATACCTCTTTATAATGTTGAACGAAATTTAGCCACTGACAGAATCACCGAGTAGTTTTAAAACTAGTCATGTGACTTGAACAAACCCTGGAAGTTACAATGACAGATATTGTAGATATTGTATGAATCATTCATTTGCCTGTTCTTTAACGTTTTAATATTTCACTGTGACAACTAATGTGAAATCTTAACGCTCTAACCTGACCCATGTAGGTCAAGTTAGGAAACCACACCATTTTATTCTTCATAAGGAGGAAAATTTTGTTCCTGTGACTGTATTGTCTATTCATTCGTTAAAAATAGTATGCTTTATTTGTTTGGGTCATTTTCAAAGAAATTTATGGCAAGTAAATAAGGATATGAGTATAGTAATGTTTATTAAAGTGCTATTTCACAAAAAAAGTCATTTTGTGAAGTTTAAATATTTTATAAAGGTAAAACAACCTCTGTTATTTTGTGTATGAAAAAATACATTGTTTGAAAATGATTGTTAAAACAGTCAAACAATTAAAAAAGACTATTTTTAACCCAAGATATAACATTAAAATCGGGACATTTCAAATTTATTTGAATTTACATTGTTTTTTTAAATTTACGGGGTTAAAAATTGTAAAAATATACAGACAAAAACATGTTTATGAAGAAGAATTATAACGCCATTTTAGATATACATTACCTGTATTAAAGGAAAATATAATGCTTATTGTATTAAAATAAGGAAACTGAATCGAATCTATTTATCTTCTTATCAATGTATGTAGCTGATTTCAAAACAGTTGTATATAGTGTAAAATGTATCTGAAAATAAGTCAAATGAAAACAGAAGATAAAAATTAAACAATGAATGCAAGTTACACTGAGTTATATGATTAACTATTGTATCATTTAGTGGACAACATAGAATGCTATATTTTGAACGCGTTGAAGGCACTATGAAAAAGTATTTTTGAATCTCTGGTTTTAAAAGTTCTTTCCCTTTGATATTAAGTGCATCTTTAAAATAATGTTATTTTAATGATAATATAATTCTGTAATAAATTACGTGTATTAAGTGTAAATTCATCATAACTCATATCAGATAAAATGAAATTAATTTTTAATATGTTTTAGGGCTTGTTTAGAAAAAAATATTTTCAAATGCCACAAGTAATTACTAATTCATTATATGTTTTTGATACATTTTGTGTTTTGAGGGCTTAAGTTAATTTACGATAATTTAAATAAAATATGCTTAAAATATATTAAGGATATTGAATAAGTGTAAGTTCTATAATGAACTTATTGAACAAGTTGAATAAAATTATAATATACGAGCTTCTGGCGAGCATAATACTTTTTGACGAGTATAATAAATTCAGTAACGAAGAAGAATTTAATAGTCTGTTTATCACACAACCAACATAAGAACTGTTTTAAGTTTTTTTCGTTATTGACACACTTATAGAGCAATGCTAACATTATAGTCTGTCCCATTAAAAAATGGAAATGAACTTTTGCCTGGTATGAATTAACAAAACGACGTTGAATAAAAATTAAACATTTTTGTAAACTAAAAAAAAGTCACCCTCGGGATTTTTCAGGAATTTTCTCTGAAGTGTCTACTTTTCTTGTAAAAGCAAACTTTGATTTCTCTATGGCAAGTCTCTGTTGTTTATTTTCCGTAGCCATTACCGGTGTACTATTCTTTGAAGAGAAACGGGAGAAAGCACGTGTCATGTTTCTAAATTGTACATGATGTTGTCGGGGTCGTTTCATAATTATTTTACAAAGCTGGATCGACATGATGTAACATTTAATTGCAATGCATGAGGGAAAACTTTAAAAAAAAAAGAATAATAAGCAACAAGAACATCGAGTCACATAGAGTGGATCTAGAAATTGCACATACTTTTCAGCTGAATAAAATCGGCAATCCATATGAATTTCGAAAAATGATCTTTATATAAAAGTCACGACAAATTCGCATGCTGAAGATTCCTTCATCGCCAGTTTCTATCCAGTTCCATAGATCCCATTTTTTCACTTTGAAACTCCTGAATGGCATGACCTCCTACACATTATGATGATCCAGATTTTTTTTAAAACTGTTCATGATCCGTCTCATTAATTTATTAAAACATTGTTCCATTTGTGCAGTTATCTGGGTTAGCAAATGAAATATGTAAATGAAAAACATAATAATTCGTATGTTACAAATCCATAATTCAAGAACGGCCCATCAACATCAACAATGTAAATAACTCTTGAAAAATGGATTCCTGACGAAAAAAGCATTATTACGTCAACAAACAATTTACGAAAAATGTATGACGTAACAAAAATGCCTCGCGCTTTTAATGGGGTGATTCCAGTTGCGGCATTGACAGAGGGCGGTTAGGCATATGTAACCTCATACCGATAATTTTAAGCGTTGAGATAAAGTTGTCTTGATGGCATTTAAAATAATTTTTGTATACCCAGATTTTGCAGTAAGTGTTAAAATTACACCTTAAGTTCATATAATAAATAATTTTAAACACACCAAATGACATGAATCTATGACAGTATTATACTTCTTCCATTAATTCTCATATAGCCTTTGTGTTGATTTTATGTTTTTAAACTATTTTATATATTTCTCAGAAATGATTTCCCTACATATTATCTCGTTATTCAAGACTTCTGTAAATCCTACACTTTTAGCTACAAAATATACAATATGCGGTATTTTTTCTCCCGCGGAAAATGTAACTACTGTTTTTTCACTGAATATTTTCAAATTTTAGGAAGGCTAAAATTATTGAGGACGTCACTCTGTGTTTCTCTTTGACTCGATCTCCTTTTCATATTAACATAATCTTTGAGTCTACAAAAAACCCATCTTTTTGTCCCCTTTTGAACGCTTCATTTCAAACTTATTCCTAATAATATCAAATCACTACCGGTATTTCTGGACATTTTGTTAAATTGTGAGACGAAAACTTAAATCTGTATTTACGAGCTTAAAGTGTATAGGCCTACGTTTTGTTGCTCAAACTAGAAAGCATGATATTATATTCTTATAATTAATTACATTTTTCCTCGCACGCGAGTCTGTGTTCTCTCATTAGCGAGGGAGTAAAGTAGACACTGTGGTTACAAGCAAACCGACACTGAACATATAGTTAATCAGTTCCCCTTTCTATATATTTCTTGTCAGATTTGCATGATTATGTAGTATTTGTTGGCGATTTCTAACGTCAGGTTTCTGTTGTGAAAGTTGAAACCTTCGAAAAGTTTTAGCGCACGGAATTCGAACCCGAAATAAGAAGGGTAACATATTTTGTATTCCACCGGACTTGGTCAATTTAAATATTTTTTAAATAGACGTGATACATACTAATGGACAGAATTCAGACAACTACAGAATTATGTAAATTAAACATTAGCGAAGAATCATTTTTATAGTCTTCTAGCTAGTGTTCCCGTTCCCTTAGGATGCGTTGCGGTATTCAATATTATATAAATCTGTTAGAATTTATAAAGCCTTAGCGGTTACTGATATTTCACTTCAAATGATTTTTATTATTTTAAATAATGGTTTGCTAGTAAAATTGCCTTTTTGACATCACCTTTGTTCTCATTTTTATGCTCCCCGAAAAATTTCGGGGGAGCATATAGTCGGCGCCTTGTCCGTCTGTCCGTCTGTCCGTCCGTCCGTCTGTCCGTCCGTCCGTCTGTCCGTCTGTCCGTCCGTTGTCTTGTCCGGAGCATAACTTGAAAACCCTTGGAGATAATTTGTTGAAACTTCATACAGTGGTAGAGGGCATCGAGGGGGAGTGCAGTGTCAAAGAACCATAACTCTATTTTGCCCGGTTTTTGAATTATCTCCCCTTATAGAAAAATCTTGTCCGGGGCATAACTCTAAAACTATAAGAGATATCAACATGAAACTTTGTAGGTGAATAGATCTCAATGGGTAGATGTGCAGTGCATAAGAACAATAACTCTTTTCATCTTAATTTTGGAGTTATTGCCCTTTGTTAATTTTAATACTTTGAACTTTGTCCGGAACATAACTTGAAAACCCTTGGAGATAATTTGTTGAAACTTCATACAGTGGTAGAGGGCATCGAGGGGGAGTGCAGTGTCAAAGAACCATAACTCTATTTTGCCCGGTTTTTGAATTATCTCCCCTTATAGAAAAATCTTGTCCGGGGCATAACTCTAAAACTATAAGAGATATCAACATGAAACTTTGTAGGTGAATAGATCTCAATGGGTAGATGTGCAGTGCATAAGAACAATAACTCTTTTCATCCTAATTTTGGAGTTATTGCCCTTTGTTAATTTTAATACTTTGAACTTTGTCCGGAACATAACTTGAAAACCCTTGGAGATAATTTGTTGAAACTTCATACAGTGGTAGAGGGCATCGAGGGGGAGTGCAGTGTCAAAGAACCATAACTCTATTTTGCCCGGTTTTTGAATTATCTCCCCTTATAGAAAAATCTTGTCCGGGGCATAACTCTAAAACTATAAGAGATATCAACATGAAACTTTGTAGGTGAATAGATCTCAATGGGTAGATGTGCAGTGCATAAGAACAATAACTCTTTTCATCTTAATTTTGGAGTTATTGCCCTTTGTTAATTTTAATACTTTGAACTTTGTCCGGAACATAACTTGAAAACCCTTGGAGATAATTTGTTGAAACTTCATACAGTGGTAGAGGGCATCGAGGGGGAGTGCAGTGTCAAAGAACCATAACTCTATTTTGCCCGGTTTTTGAATTATCTCCCCTTATAGAAAAATCTTGTCCGGGGCATAACTCTAAAACTATAAGAGATATCAACATGAAACATTGTAGGTAGATAGATCTCATTGAGTAGAGGTGCAGTGCAAAAGAACCATAACTCTGTTAAGCCTTATTTTTGAATAATCTCCCCTTTTAGAAAAATCTTGTCCAGGACATAACTGTCAAACTATAAGAGATATCAACATGAAACTTTGTAGGTAGATAGATCTCAATGGGTAGATGTGCAGTGCACAAGAATCATAACTCTACCTTGCCTTATTCTGGAGTTATTGCCCTTTGTTTATTTTTACTTTTTGAATTGTCCAGGACATAACTCGGAAATCATAAGAGATGTCATCAAGAAACTTTGTAGGTTGATAGATCACATTGATTAGAAGTGCAGTGCAAAGAACTGTTACTCTGCCTTGCCTAATTTTGGAATTATTGCCCTTTGAACTTTTTCCACGGACATAACTCTGAAACTACAAGAGGTGTACTTTCCTGTGTCCAAAACCTATTCGGGGAGCATCACCCGGCTCAAACCGGGCTCTTGTTCATTTTAATGATTACATTTAGCTATTGATCAGTATGTAAATAATAATAATCAAATTTTTTTATGACCAAGTACATTTCACGTTAATTGTGAGACGAACCCTAAATGACGTCTGTATGGGGCGCCGCCATTTTGAAATGAACGTCACGTTAAGTTACAACGTAAAATATAATTTTAACATTTTGAACATATTACTGACTTTATGGAGAAAATGAAAAACATGCCTAGAGATATTGACGTCAGGGTTTACATCACATTAATTTAAATGGTTTTACAATTATATTTATTAAAAATGGAATATTCAAACTTGGTGGGACAGACTATAGTTATAGCCCGTCTTCACGCTATGTTTGTATAAAACAAATGTAATGAAGTCACGTCAAAATATTTACACGGTCGTCCAATACCGTTTTTACGGAGTCGCAAAATCGGCACGGGTATGTGATAAGTTTCATACTTTTATCAATACTTATCACTAAATCTAGTTGGTACAGTGTTAAATTTTGTTTTGCCAAAGACCTGACAGTACAATAAAACTATTTTGTTGTTAGTGTACTTTAAGAATATTTATAAGAGAAAAAGGTTATATTCTAATAACGATTTTCTAAATATAGATAAATGAAATCTCTAGAATACGACTGTTTGATGAATGGTTTCAAGTACATCATTCATCCTTCTGAGAAAAAAGATTACAACATATAATTAATTATCATTATTGCAAAATAAGAAAAATGGTGTAACCTTATTTATGTGTCTGGAATATAAGAATCAATAACAGACTGTTATAACTCATTTCGTATTAATTGCATTCTGACAGCTAAACAAAAAGAAAACGTTAATCCCAACAAGTTTAATAGAGGTGCTATAAAATCCGTGATAAGACACCTTTGATCTGGGTTGGTTTTTTTTAATGCATTCATTAGAGAAAACAGGTTCTGTTGATATTTTCCAACAGCGGGTATTTCCAGTTAAAGATAAAACAACATAAATCTTCAGATCAATTTGTTTAGATAAACAGTGACATTATTTAATCGGAAACATGAATAACAAATAAATATTGCATAATCTTTGTACGTGCTTCTTCAAAATGTGTGCATATGATTCGCCATAACTTTATAATACATATTCAACACATACATGTCAGCAAATGTGTGTAGACGTATTCCTTATTATATTTTTTCATATTTTGCATTGGATGATTCCAATGTTCCAACTGAAATATTGTTTAATCACAAGTACATGTAACATATGTTGCCTTCTTTATAAACATATCTTATGACCGCTGTAATTGATACCAAGCAGTCATTTACTTTGAGATATTTTGATAATTATATCTTTTTCGGTTTACCCCTTATTTATTCGTTTAGGGCAAAAACACTCTTTTACACGAGGACTGTACAACTTTTTGACACATAAATAACCTTAAGATTATAATACATGACGAATATGAAAAGCCAGGCATTAAAGATAGTAATGTTTAGTTGAAATTGTATGAATTATGTAGAGTTATACGCTGCTGTATTCAATAAATTTGTATCATGAGTGATAACATAAATATTTTTAAAGAAGAAAGATATTGCTATCCTAGACATGTCACAACATTCAACCATTATATTTTTCTTTTGATATTATCACATACGTACAATGAAAATGTTTGAAAAGAGCAAAGTGTTGTTTGTCTGTTGTACTTTATGACATTGTCTCGGATAAATAAAATGTTTGATAATTTTTGTTTTTCACTATAAATGACTGGCTTTCCTTAAACTTCACAATTGAAAGAAACCAAGAATATGTTTGTATTATTCTATGCTTAATGAAGTTTCCTCTGTGCTTTAAGGTACTTAATTAGTATTTAGATAAACAAAAATACATATGCTCACAATAAATAAGCTATTTTCCTTGTATCAATCATATCTAAAGGCTTGTCTAAACTTCACACTACTCTGTCTGCAAAAATTCATTTTAAGACAGTTCGTAATGATTTTTTTATTAAATATTCTACCACTAGAAAAGGCAGGGTGTAAAATGTAAGCTAACGTGTTGCTGTTAAAATAGCTTTCACAAAAAGTTAGGACATAAAGTACGTCATCTTAAAACGATTTATACGACTTGCCATCTTTTTATGACAAAGTTAACCGAAATCTTTATACACTGAATTACTCTAGAATGTAAAAGAAATTACTGATAAAAATCTTTACAGTGTGACTAAATTCAAGATAACGTTATATGCATACATATATTAATAGTGATTGTTAGATCCAAAAGAGTGCATGATAACCTAAAATAAGTGACAATAGGCCGTGTTACGTCTTCATTGACCTCATCGCATGTATGATATTGTACATATCGGCGGAAGTAATTCATTATTTCAGTCTTTAGTATTCAGAATCACAATAAAACATATGTTTTCTCCGATAATTCGTTTGTCTTACATTTCCATACAACCTGTATACTGGAGTACAATGAATCGATAATAATTATTAAAACAATCGCATAATTCTATTCTTTTCAATTAAGGGCATAAAATCCTTCTTTCTACATTAAGTTTCAGTACCTACAGAAAAAGATTTTCAAAACGTTCAAATTCTTTAAGAAATTCTTTAACAAAAATATATGTATTTACACCAAAAATATCATTCATTAAAAATGCTTTTATGTTGAAAATTGTTTCTCCTCTTTTACTTATTATATTAATGAGAATCATAAAATGATAACCTTAGACTTATTACAAAAAAGTAAAATTTTGACCAGTGTAAGCGTTATTTTAAAAGCAACATACATTGTCAAAGGCACCTAAAATGTAGGCTTAGATACCCAAGCGATTATCATCGGGGTGTAACACATTTAATTGTATAAAATGATTGACAATTGATTGTTAGTAATTAATATTTCTAATATTTTTAATATCGCAGACACCATTTCTGTTCTAAGATGTAAAAGCTACGATAAAATAAAATAATTTTCAATCTATCAAAACCATATAGTGTTTTTGAATGCAATTCGTGATTAAAGGAAATGTGATGACGTATACGTACACTGTACACACAATATCTTAGGTATTATACTGCCAGTGAGAAAGTTTGCATAAATATTTGTTCACCATCTTATTTTCAGACTTAATAAATTGCTTTGTATTTTTGCTTCTGCAGGCGCTAAGCATGTTCTTTGAAACGTACATTGAAGACAGATAGAATTGATTTGATAATTGAATATCCCGCCACTGGATAGAATCAGCTTGTATAATAAAACTTTTCTTTCCATCTTGTAATTGCTTTTACAATTTGTTCAGACAACAATTACGTAATATAACAAATGTAAATAAACAACAGGATTGACTCTTCTTTCATCGAAATATCTTCAATCAATTTTGTAGTCTGAAGTACTTCAGGAAAAATACATTTAGTAATCAATGAAAGTTTGACAACAAAATCCTTGAATATGGAGATTTGTGTTTCAAAAGACGGTTACTTCATCTGCGTGAAATGATATTTGAAAAACCAAAACAAAACTTATTTAAATATGTAAAATTGAATGCCTCAATGAAACGATTAACGTATAAATACAATGAAAGTCAGTATAGGAAAGCCACAGTATGAAAATCGACAAAAAGCATAATTAATGTTTCCAAAACAGTGTTAGTTAAATAGCGCAATATTATTTTAACACTTAGTTATTAGTAGCCTAACATTTATAATTCCACACCATTAATGTATTATATATTATTATTTTAACTTCTCTAATTTACAAGTTTGTGATTTAAAATGTTGCAAGGGGTCTCTGCAAGGGGTAATGGGGTAATATTTTCATCAAACATGCTTTTGTTAAAAGCTTAATATTATATATTTTCTTAATCGCTAAAAGCAGTTATACCGAACGGAATAGTTTTAATTATAGTTAAACATATATTTAAGTTAAGAGCTTGGTATTTATAAAACCGTTACAATACTTAAATATCTATTCACGTGATGGTATGTAAATACCTTTATGAAAGGCTGCCAATTTTGCATTGATCAATGTACTTTTAAAACCAATGCACTTTCAGGACGTTCGCAATAGCTTTCATAAAATTGATAAAGTTTAAGAATATACTACAAGAAACATCAAATCGAAAACTTTGGTCGTCAAATATTTTGATATTGGGTTATCTGCCTATGGATTTGAATTTTTAGCCAATTTTCTGGTAATAACATAGGACGCCCGAACAAGGTCTAAATGTAATTTGCTGATATACCCATCAATCATTAAAATTAAAATAACTTGCTTCTTGTTTAAAATTTGTGATGACAGACAAATATACATAGTACCAGTCAATAATCAATTTTTAATCAATAGTAACTCGTTTGTTTACATTTCATCATTAATCACATTATTTTTGCATGTTTTATAAAGTCAATAAAAATACAAAATCAAATATTGTCATTTTCATAAATTACATTAACAATTTAAAAATATACTGATTTTCTGAATTTCTTTCAAGATACAAACGCCTGATTATATACCCCAATATTCAATTAATGTTGTTACTGTATAAGAATTGTTTTTAGTTGTAACATCTTCTTTATTTCACATCAGTGCTGTTTCAACAGGCTTATCTCAATTATTACGTCACTGATTTATAATACATTGGTTTCAACAAAAACCCAATAACTAATGCATGCAATGTATCAAACATCCTCGGGCTGTATTCTTTGTATATTAATGTCTTCAAATATATTTTTATATTTTTAGCTCTAGAAAATAACGAACTGTTTAGTAAACGAAATGGTCCCCTGGACAATAGTTGAAAAGGTGTCTGATGATTTCTGCGTTTATACACATCATGCAGTGTCGTTTGGATCGTCTTTGTAGTGTATTGAAATTGATATTATAGTGTCTTGTAAGTATATTTGCATTTACAATGAATTTTATTATACACAAAAAATACACGCGAAATTTAAATTTCTATCGGGTGAATAAAATATGTTTATGCGATGATGGTAAAACACGTTGTTTACAACTTAAGATGTTGAAAATGAAAACAATTCTATCAAAATTATAAAGATAGGTTAATTATAAAGATAAGATCATCTTTGATGTTTTATAAGCAAATTCAATATTCAGGGCGAGGACGAAGTAGTTAGAAATTAAGCACTGATTATTTATATATTGCACACACACCTGGAAACAGGTTGATGGAATGGTGTTCTAAATTTTGTAGCTCGATATATTAAAATTTTTAATGAAACTAATATAACAGATAATTATACCTCATTTAGGAATATTTCTTGTTTGAATTTGATCAGGTTGATTTGAATCAATGGTCAGAGCAAACACAACCGGTTTATGCCAACAACAAATAAAATAGTGAATGCACCTTTATACTTACGAGTTTAACTACATTTATAAAAAAAGGAATTTTTATTTATATTATTGATATATTTATAAGATGTGATTGTATAAATTAAATATATATTAATGTGTTTGAATTAAAGAAATGATAATACAATAAGTGCGTAACTCTGAGTGCCATACATCTTTTATGCAATAAGGCTATCACTTGAGTTACTGCCATATTCTCGGCCAAAATATTTGGTAGTCCAAATATTCTTACTGCAATACAGGGGGGACAAAGACAGTTTTGTGACGTCAGAAATGGAATGTTTGACATCATCAAGTGTGTCCTCCTTGTTGGACAATGGTTTGGATTAAATTTCCAATGCTTTATTTAAATAAAATGTTGCCACATTTTTTGACCCAGGGATGATTTTACACTTCCAATAATATCAGTAGACTATTCCACAAGTATGTAGAATTTTTCTTTTATAATATATTTTAAACATCATAAAAACACAAATGTATATAAAGTATTTGTTTAAACTTTGATATTGTTATTTTTAATTCAAATCAAAATACATGGATTTTTTTCATGATAAACTTGCATATAAGGTTTCTTTCTTGTTGGATTTATAATTATTTTTTTTTATTCACCTTATTACTAAATATTCAATGAAATTTTATTGAAGAATTTTAAATACTCTCCAATTGTAAGTTTAAGTTTTGCTTTGTCTTATTTAAGGAATTAAAATAGATAGCAAAAATTGTCATGAGGAAATTTAAATAAAAGTTGTCTATTATGGACATTAAATTAAGATAATTTATTTATGAAATATATAGATGGTCCGATATCATCAATGCATCGATAATATTGCCCTCACCATACAATATATAATTATTATGATAAAGTGTTGAGGTATCAAATAAGCGATACTAATAGTATGTACTCCACAAAACAATTGTCTGTATTTTTTCAAATGAACCATTCAAGTACCTGAATTATATTATGCTTGTAAATGTTTGTGAGACGAACACTCATAATATGAATTCAGTGGATTTATGTAATAGTTTAAAATAAGTTTTGTCTAAGTTGGCATTTAACATAGCATCAATCAACATTAGGAGAAATTATGTACACATTCTTGGAGTCCTACTATCTATAGCATGCTTTTTGTATTAGTAAATATGTATTTTTTCAATGACAGGTTATATTAAGATGTTCCTTCAAGCAAGATTTCATCGAGGACACCCTTCCTTCAAAGGTAGGGGAAAACAGTGTCTCGCATGTGCTATTTAGAAATGTTTTACTGCCCCTCCTAAGACGTGGGATGAGTCTGTTTAAGATGACATTCTTAATGAAGGAGACAAGTTGTACACATGTATTGGCAAAGAATATTTGACAACTGAAGATATTCCCTGCCACTTTGGAGCAGTGTCGGAACTTATTCATGGTAGCATATCTCCTTCTTTAATACTGAATAATAAGTTAGTAGATGCTTTGGAGAAAATCAACCAATTGTATTTTTGTTACAATGGATGATTCTAATCCATGCTAGTCCAGTGCAATCTTGAAAGATTCAAAATCTTATTTCTTTGATCCTCATAGTAGAAACCAGTGTGGGATGCTTATTTGTGATGGATTTGCTAATTTGACTTCTCATAATAGTATTGGAGCTCTAAATTTATTTATAAGACATTTAGCTGCATCACTGAAATTGAAAAACAGATGTTCAGTTTGAGTTCAACTTGGCAGATATGATGATGAATGATATATATCAGTTCCTTTTCCCGAGATCAGACAAAGAAAGCGAATTTTCCGGATTTAAATCAGTTACTGAAGGAGACATTGCATTTAAACTTAATATGGCTGAAAAGTTTTTAGACTCAAGTAGTGTAAGTTTATGCTCAGATAACAGCATGTTAGGACATGCATGTGCCACAGTTGACATAACGTTAACGGAAGCTGTATCAAACTTAGATGACAGTGCTGTACATTTACAGTCAATAGATTTAGAAAAGATAGAAAATGTAAATGGTTTTGAAAGTGCTGGTACAGAATTTTTTACAGCCGGCCCTCTTTTGGAAAATGATTTGGATCATGCGGATATTGATTATAGAAATAATCAAAATCGACATGAACCATATCAAGAAAGTAATCTTGCCTATGTTTATAATGTTAAGATGATTCATGATGTTTTAGATGCTTATATATATAGTTATTGTGTGTTTGATGAAGGTGATTGTATTGGGAAAACAGGTGACTGTTTTGGTAAGAAGGGTGACTGTATTGATAAAAAGGTGCCTGTATTGATAAAAAAAGAAATTGTGCTAGTGAAAAACATGATAAAGGTGATGAAGGTGATTGCATTAGTGATTAACAGTACTGTCATTAGTGATTAAGAGTACTGTATTGGTGGAAAGGTGATTGTATTTGTGATAAAGACTTTTGTATTAGTGAGAAAAGTGATTATTGTGTTGCTGAAAGGTATTGTAGTAAGAAAGGTGATTGTACTGGTAATGAAGGTAACCAAAAGTTTGGTTCTTTTAATTATGGAGATGATGATGATGATGATGATGATGAGTGTGATGATGATGGTTATAAAGATCCTGATTGTATTGGTGACGATTGTTAGGTGCTAGGGGGCGTGGACGGTAACTTGCACTTTCCAGTACCGTCCATGAACAGGCTCAATCAAACCGAGCCTGCAACATTTTCAATTTTGCCGTGTTGGGCTTTCTTTGGGGATTCTGTATTTATCTATTTTATGATCACATCCGTGTTATTTGTGCCGTGTGGCGGCTGTAAAATGTCTCCCCGTACATTTAATCAATGATGTTATATTTTCGATCCTTGAAGATCGTTCAGCACGACATTATTTTTGTGCTTGTGGTATTTTTAGTTTCAACTTTTCGGCATTTTCTAGTTGGGTGGTTCCAATATTCCTACTTGAATAATGTTGAATCACCCTTAGGATATGTTGCCTGCTTTTTAAATTTGTCTTTTGACGTCTTATCTGTGATACGCAGGCTTCATAACCTCTGATCCCCTTTCAAAATTCCATTTTATTTAGTTCCGCCCATTGTTTTCTCGTTTAGGGCACTCGCTTTATATTACTTGGGGACCATACGCCGCTTTTCATGGAATGGCACGGAAGTGTCACATTGAAGGTTCTATGATAACCGCCGTATGAACACATCTGCGGATGTTTCTAAATTCAAAATTTTACTATTTCATGTTTTAAATGTTGAATTCTGCTTAAGCCGGTGCTAGGGGGCGTGGACGGTAACTTGCACTTTCCAGTACCGTCCATGAACAGGCTCAATCAAACCGAGCCTGCAACATTTTCAATTTTGCCGTGTTGGGCTTTCTTTGGGGATTCTGTATTTATCTATTTTATGATCACATCCGTGTTATTTGTGCCGTGTGGCGGCTGTAAAATGTCTCCCCGTACATTTAATCAATGATGTTATATTTTCGATCCTTGAAGATCGTTCAGCACGACATTATTTTTGTGCTTGTGGTATTTTTAGTTTCAACTTTTCGGCATTTTCTAGTTGGGTGGTTCCAATATTCCTACTTGAATAATGTTGAATCACCCTTAGGATATGTTGCCTGCTTTTTAAATTTGTCTTTTGACGTCTTATCTGTGATACGCAGGCTTCATAACCTCTGATCCCCTTTCAAAATTCCATTTTATTTAGTTCCGCCCATTGTTTTCTCGTTTAGGGCACTCGCTTTTTATTACTTGGGGACCATACGCCGCTTTCCATGGAATGGCACGGAAGTGTCACATTGAAGGTTCCATGATAACCGCCGTATGAACACATCTGCGGATGTTTCTAAATTCAAAATTTTACTATTTCATGTTTTAAATGTTGAATTCTGCTTAAGCCGGTGCTAGGGGCGTGGACGGTAACTTGCACTTTCCAGTACCGTCCATGAACAGGCTCAATCAAACCGAGCCTGCAACATTTTCAATTTTGCCGTGTTGGGCTTTCTTTGGGGATTCTGTATTTATCTATTTTATGATCACATCCGTGTTATTTGTGCCGTGTGGCGGCTGTAAAAATGTCTCCCCGTACATTTAATCAATGATGTTATATTTTCGATCCTTGAAGATCGTTCAGCACGACATTATTTTTGTGCTTGTGGTATTTTTAGTTTCAACTTTTCGGCATTTTCTAGTTGGGTGGTTCCAATATTCCTACTTGAATAATGTTGAATCACCCTTAGGATATGTTGCATGTTTTTTAATTTTGTCTGTTTACGTCTTATCTATGATATGCAGTCTTCACAACCTCTGATCCCCTTTCAGAATTTCATTTTGTTTAGTTCCGCCCATTTGTTTTCTCGTTTAGGGCCCGCGCCTTCTAATACTTTGGGATCATACACCGCTTTTCAAGGAATGGCACGGAAGTGTCTCACTGAGAGTTCCATGATAACCGCCGTATGAACACATCTGCGGATGTTTCTAAATTCAAAATTTTACTATTTCATGTTTTAAATGTTGAATTCTGCTTAAGCCGGTGCTAGGGGGCGTGGACGGTAACTTGCACTTTCCAGTACCGTCACTTTCCAGTACCGTCCATGAACAGGCTCAATCAAACCGAGCCTGCAACATTTTCAATTTTGCCGTGTTGGGCTTTCTTTGGGGATTCTGTATTTATCTATTTTATGATCACATCCGTGTTATTTGTGCCGTGTGGCGGCTGTAAAATGTCTCCCCGTACATTTAATCAATGATGTTATATTTTCGATCCTTGAAGATCGTTCAGCACGACATTATTTTTGTGCTTGTGGTATTTTTAGTTTCAACTTTTCGGCATTTTCTAGTTGGGTGGTTCCAATATTCCTACTTGAATAATGTTGAATCACCCTTAGGATATGTTGCCTGCTTTTTAAATTTGTCTTTTGACGTCTTATCTGTGATACGCAGGCTTCATAACCTCTGATCCCCTTTCAAAATTCCATTTTATTTAGTTCCGCCCATTGTTTTCTCGTTTAGGGCACTCGCTTTTTATTACTTGGGGACCATACGCCGCTTTTCATGGAATGGCACGGAAGTGTCACATTGAAGGTTCCATGATAACCGCCGTATGAACACATCTGCTGATGTTTCTAAATTCAAAATTTTACTATTTCATGTTTTAAATGTTGAATTCTGCTTAAGCCGGTGGTAGGGGGCGTGGACGGTAACTTGCACTTTCCAGTACCGTCCATGAACAGGCTCAATCAAACCGAGCCTGCAACATTTTCAATTTTGCCGTGTTGGGCTTTCTTTGGGGATTCTGTATTTATCTATTTTATGATCACATCCGTGTTATTTGTGCCGTGTGGCGGCTGTAAAATGTCTCCCCGTACATTTAATCAATGATGTTATATTTTCGATCCTTGAAGATCGTTCAGCACGACATTATTTTTGTGCTTGTGGTATTTTTAGTTTCAACTTTTCGGCATTTTCTAGTTGGGTGGTTCCAATATTCCTACTTGAATAATGTTGAATCACCCTTAGGATATGTTGCCTGCTTTTTAAATTTGTCTTTTGACGTCTTATCTGTGATACGCAGGCTTCATAACCTCTGATCCCCTTTCAAAATTCCATTTTATTTAGTTCCGCCATTTGTTTTCTCGTTTAGGGCACTCGCTTTTTATTACTTGGGGACCATACGCCGCTTTTCATGGAATGGCACGGAAGTGTCACATTGAAGGATCCATGATAACCGCCGTATGAACACATCTGCGGATGTTTCTAAATTCAAATTTTTACTATTTCATGTTTTAAATGTTGAATTCTGCTTAAGCCGGTGCTAGGGGGCGTGGACGGTAACTTGCACTTTCCAGTACCGTCCATGAACAGGCTCAATCAAACCGAGCCGCAACATTTTCAATTTTGCCGTGTTGGGCTTTCTTTGGGGATTCTGTATTTATCTATTTTTTGTTCTAGGGAGTTTATGATGATGATGTTCAGATGGTGCTCCAATGCTCCATTGATAAGTTACAAGAGAAAAGTTTTACATGAAAAAGTAAATCTTTATGTGAATATTGAGACCAGCAGCCAAATGAATGTGGATACTAGTAGTACAAATGTAGATAATTTAAGTTGTACAAATGTAGATACTTTAAAAGGTATACAGCTTTATCTGATGAACACTTTTGTAAAGATTTAAAAGCGGTAAAATACATATTATTGTTTTCATATCCTAACGGTAATATATCGAAAAACAATTGTTACATTGAATGCCCCTGTTATTTAACATACATGAATATTGTACTTAAACCAGAATAAAATGTTCCAGAACAAAATATTCCCCTACTATTCTAGTTGTTTTAACGATTATATAACACATGTTCCACTCGCTTTCATAAAAATATATGGACATATTTCTTTTGTTTTATGTTTTTTGTAGCTATTTTAATTATAATATAAACAATAATTCTGAGATCCAAAAACACCTAAGATATAGCTTTATACATTTAGTAGTACAAATGTAGATACTTTAAATAGAACACATATAGATACCTTAAGTAATACAAATATAGATACTAGTAGTACAAATGTAGATACTAGTTGTACAAATGTAGATACAAGAAGTGCAGACCAAAATGTGTATCCATCTCGAGGGAGGGGTAGGAATAGAATGAAAAATGAAAATAACTGGAAAAGAAATATTTCTAAAGGTCTTAAAAATAGTGGTCAAAGTATTGTTTCATTAGCCTCTGGTAAAGAAAGGTCATCAAGCACTATTTAGCTAGGTTGTGATCCTTCTTGCAGGTATTACTAGTTTTATAAATTAATGCCTGATGATTTGTTTTGCCATAAGCACAAATAACATTTCGTTATGGTTGCTTATGTGGCATACTACAGTATAATTGATGTGTCGTATCTATGTAGTATTGTAAAAACAAATTGATGGATACAAGTAAACAGAAACAAAAAAACAAGTCGATACTTCATATATAATTATATCTTTTATTAAGTAGTAAAGTAGAGAAAATAAGAATCCCTAAAGAAAGCCCAAAACGACAAAATTAAAAAATGTTGCAGGCTCGGTTTGATTGAGCCTGTTCATGGACGGTAATGTAAAGTGCAATACTACCGTCCACGCCCCCTAGCACCGGCTTAAGCAGAATTCAACATTTTAACATGATACAGTACAATTTTGAATTTAGAAACATCCGCAGATGTGTTCATACGGATGTTATCATGGAACCTTCAATGTGACACTTCCGTGCCATTCCATTAAAAGCGGCGTATGGTCCACAAGTAATAAAAAGCGTGTGCCCTAAACCAGAAAACAATGGGCGGAACTAATTAAAATGGAATTTTGAAAGGGGATCAGAGGTTATGAAGCCTGCATATCACAGATAAGACGTCAAAAAGACAAAGTTAAAAAGCAGGCAACATATCCTAAGGGTGATTCAACATTATTCAAGTAGGAATATTGGAACAACCCAACTAGAAAATGCCGAAAAGTTGAAACTAAAAATACCAAAAGCACAACAATAATGTCGTTAAGGATCGGAAATATAACATCTCTGATTGAATGTATAGGGCGACTTTTTACAGCCTCCACACGGCACAAACAACGCTGATGTGGCGATAAAATAGAGAAAATAAGAATTCCTAAAGACAGCCCAAAACGACAAAATTGAAAATGTTGCAGGCTCGGTTTGATTGAGCCTGTTCATGGACGGTACTGTAAAGTTAGCCATTTATGGCCCATGTACATGCAGCAATATAACAGTCAATGTTGAAAACTAAATGTAGTTATATAGGTGTTAACAATATTGTAATGGATATACATGTAGGTAACCATATATCAATGACAGATTAATTTCTATAGTACCAAACATGTAGGGAGAAACAAAACATCTATATATAGAAAACATGTAAACATAGTTAGTATAATATTATAACCATATGACTGTGTGCATTTCTTTTTTTAACATTTAAACATATAACTAAATTGTTGACAGCATCAATGTTCTTTTTTCAAATGCATAGTAAAGCTTCTAACTTCTTTATGTCGACTACATTTGTGGTATTAATCAACTCTACAAATTTAATATAATTTGGATGAACCCAGTAATTTCTATTTAATATATACTGACGCCTGAGATCAGCGTAAAGTGTACACTCAATAATGAAATGAAATTCATCCTCTAGTACATTGCAAAATTTACATTTTCTTTGTTCAATTCGTGTGCTAATAGGTTTTCTCCATCTACCTGTTTCAATTTCTAACCTATGGGATGACATTCTCAATCTAGACATTGACTTTCTAAGATTTTCTACAGTTAAAACATTTAAGTAATTCTTAAAATTAAAACAAGAAATTGTTCTGTAAAATAATGCTCTTGATGATTCCTGTAAACTTGCATTCCAGTCCTGTTGGTATATATCGTACAATCGTGTCTTTAAAATATTCAAAAATATATAATATACAATATTTCGTTAATTTATTGTAAAAAGGTTGTTGTTTGCAAAGAAAACGCAAACTGTTAAAAAGTTTAAGAACAATATATTTCAAAAACAGCTCGCTCAAGAACAATTCTACATCTTCAAAAATTAGCAAATTACAGTTATGATTAAACGGTTTTTAAAGCAGCACGCCTCCAGATTCATGTTATTTTTCATGAAAATGTTGGAAATGTATTTAAAAGTAAAATATTGTGAGGTGAACACAAAAAGTAATTTACATATTGCAATCGGCAATTCCAATGCATGGAAAATACAAAAAGTGTTCAGCATATGCAAAAATAGCCCCTACTGCGTTTTAGTAACGTAGTAGAAATATGATTATAAAATATTGCAAAATCAGTCTTTATCTGCACATTACATGTAAAATTTAACTCGGATCTTTAATGTTTTGACCTTTCTTAAATTGTTAGTACATTTTTTTCAATATTGATTTTCTTGAAATATTTTAACTTATCTGGAGGCGTGCAGTTATAAATGTGCTTTATGTGTAATAAAGAACTATATAATATTGAATGTTAGTGGCATGCTGCCCTGAAATTCAGTGGAAATACAGTTGTAGTTTTAAAAGAAATTTGGTAATACAATGTTTGGGCAAAAAATAAGCACATGTATTCATTTGTTTTATCTATTATAATTAAATATTACACTTATACAAGATAAAATATGCAGAACAATAACATTTGTTTTTACATTATTATGTTCGTATATATGCAGATCTCGAAAACTTCTTATAATTTAAAATTGTTTTTGAAACACGATGAAGAATAATTATGTTTTAGAAAATAAAAACATTTGCAGCAGCTGTTAAAATACTAACACGTTTATCTCCGTTATCCCATGTATAAATCTCTTATCACCTCATTCTGTAATTACACTTGACTTATATAATGGTCCTATTTCTACTGAAGCTTACGTAACATCTGAAACATCAATTAGTATAATAGATAGGTAACTAATTATACACATGAGATTCTAGAATGAAAACAAGCCAATTAATATTTATTTATTATATCCACAGCTTTGCATTCATGTATGTATTAATAAACCAGATACTTTTATTTTCAGGTATGAAAGGTATATGAACTTATCGAACTAGGCAAAATAATATCGGATCATAGAAGTAAATCGAAAAGACATTTCAATAGAGAGTTATTTGATTGTCGGCAATAGTTTGGACACGGCATGTCGACTCAGTTCTTAATTTATTAGGTAACAATCAGCTGATATATGACAGTCAATCCGTGGTGAATGTCCAATTAAAACATTTATCTGTTCCAAAAACAAAACAGTATAATCTAAATATAACACGTAGGAAAAAAATGTAAACATATGTGTTTATTATCTTTGTTACATCTATACAATTACTTTGCTTATTACACTAAGCAAACCTTTTTATGAAAGCAAAGAGGATATTCTGAAAGTATTTAATAATTTCAAAAAATATTTTTTGAAAGGATGAATTCTTGTGTGTAAAAAATAGTCATCATCAAAGAATGTTTACTGAATAGGATTATTCCATAATTAATTAAAATCATCTATGTATTTTTTAGGGAAAGCTATATATTCAAAATATTTTAATTTTCATTCAGGTATATAAAAAACATAATTATATCTACGTAATTATGACAATTTTCTCATAAATGTGTATATAAAATATAAACATATATTTTTTATAAGAATGTTACAAAATTCAAAACAGAATCTTTTTAATAATAAGAGAAGATTATAATTTTAATGTCTGAAATATAAAATTCAACGTCACACTTATCTCTTAGCCAGAACTGCAATTCTAGAAGAAAAGTATTGGTATTCAAGCATTGGTAGAATAAATGTTCGATTTTCTCTGTGAAGGTTACAATATGCATAAATAACCATCTAATATTTATTCGATAGTGTAAGCTTTATTTTTTTCACAGTATTTAAATTTGTACAATAGTGCCATTCCGTCTGTGATAAAGGTGTTATGATTACAAAATTTACTCAAATACTTTTTTGCTTAGTGAATGGGCTCTATTTTGGCCGCACAACTGCAAAGCGCCAACACCGTTATGAGTCAATTGGTATTGGTTTCAGTTATGCTTGGCCTTCCAGTTCGATGACGATCAAAATCTATCCAACTTTGCTGAACCTTTGTACAAAAACTACTTTATAATTGTGATAATTACAATCCGAACACCGATGGATCCATATGTATCATCAGAGCTTCAATACGTTGATATTCAGATAGTTTTTTCTGTAAGTATCGAAATTTTCTGTTTTGTTAAGGGCTATTGCATATTGAAGGAAAGGCTAAAAAATTGGATTGAAAAAATTATTTCACAATATTTTATACATATTATTTAAGCTATCGGTACTTTCAAACCGGGAACTGCTTTACCTTTAAGTAAGTTAGACAAATTCAATGACACACGTTTATAACAATT